>NC_092716.1:167129354-167429354 GCF_047496885.1 Scyliorhinus torazame
ACCCACCTCGATTTGCAAAAAGCAGCTGAAATAGCTTTGCCAAGTGAAAATGCAGAGCAAGGGGTGCAAGAACTGCAAGGAATGGTAGTCCTCACCCTAGGGCACACAATGGAACGTAGAATACCACCTCCTTGGACTGAAGTTTCCGACTCCCGCCGCTGGGGGCACACTTCCTGAGACCATGACCATCGTCAGCGGGCCCCAGCGGTGAGCATGGTACCCCATTTCAGAGGAACCAAATCTGACAATCCTGTCACGTGAGAGTACCTTTAAGAAATGGGTGTTTAAGAAATGTACCTTTAAGAAATGGGCGTTTATCAGTGATGTCAGAGTGTGGGTGGAGCTGGGCTGTCTGTCAGCTTTTTACTTTTGTTTTTGAGCAGGCTGTTATAGAGTGAGTTTTTGGTTTCGTTTTCAGTGTTGGAGCTGAAGCCAGACAAGCAGGTGTACTGCTGTTCTCTCTGCCATGAAAAGACTATCTCTTGATCATTTGGTGAATTCAGAATTATAAATGTTCTCAGCAGTGAATGGAAGCCTATTGTGCTTCTGTTTAAAGGTGTTTCTTTTGTCTTCTGGATGTTGTTTGGGAATTTATTAAGGATTACGTAGTGTTGTATTCTTTGGGGGTTGTATTTGAATTGATGGTTGCTAAGATGTTCACTGTATGTTTTAAAAAGCTTAACTTGAGTTCATAGAATAAACATTGTTTTGCTTTAAAAAATACTTTTCCTTTTCTGCTGTACCACACCTGTAGAGTGGGCCGTGTGCTCCCCACACCACAATCTATTAAAAATTGTGGGTCAGGTGAACTCCATGATACACTTTGTGGTTCTTTAAACCCAGGCCCATAACAATCCAGTCACCAGAAGGACAGGACAGAGAGACATCGGAATGGAAGCACACCCGCCCTCCACCCGACTGGATGCAGCCACCCCCGGGATAGGACGTATTTTGTAGACAACGATGTCGACGACTATCAACACTTGCACTACATCGCAGCACCGATTGTGGCGCCAATTCATGTCACAGTCCGGGTGAATGGTTTCCCAATTCTAATGGAACCTGATACTGGGGCCCATCGTTTCCATGGTGAGCGTGACATCTTTCAACCCCCGAAGTATGTACTCCATGACCTGTTGGAAAATGGCACAGGCAGATGACGCTCCAAAGGGCAACCTGGTGTGCTTGTGGTGAGCCAGCGTACGCTCGACTGCATCCGGTCTGGAGTCCACGCGTTGGAGCTATAAGACACGGTTGCACATTTGGCGACTTATATGGGGGAACCTTTGGCGATCACAGGTACCTCAGTAGTCCCCGTGGAGTACGAGCAGCAGTCCACAAATTTACCACCGGTAGTAGTCCAGGGGACTGGGCCTGGTTTGCTGGGCTGCAATTGATTAAAGCGCCTCCATTTGGATAGGCAACAAATTTGCCAGATGTGCCTTGATGGCCTGGACGCAGTGCTGGCACAGTTTTCAGAAGTATTTAAGAAAGGCGTGGGGACGATCTGGGGAACAGCCACCAAGGTTTTCGTAGATCCATCAGCACAACCGCGGTATTTCCGTGGCAGCCCGTTCCCTATGCTCTCAAACCTAAAGTGGACACTGAGCTAGACCGACTGGAACAGTTGGGTATCATCTGCCCGTTGCAGTTTGTGGATAGTGCCAGCCTTGAAACCCGATAGCACCTTCAGGTTATGCAGGGATTACAAGAGGACAGTAAACCGCGCCTCCTGTTTAGATCATTACCCGGTACCCCGGATCGAAGACCTCTAAGCATGGCTCAGTGGCAGGCACACTTTCATAAAGCTCGACATGAATCACACATACTTGCAGTTGGTTTTGGACCCGGATTTGCAGATGTTCGTGACGGTGAACACACACCACGGCTTACACAAGTACACCAGGTTGTCCTTTGGAGTGTCGTCTGCCTGTGCCATTTTCCAACGGGTCATGGAGAACATACTTCGGGGGTTGAAACGTGTAGCGGTCTACCTGGACGACGTTGTGATCACCGGGTCGTTGGATCAAGAGCACATGGAGAACCTCGTAGACCTACCCTGCCGTTTTGAGGAAGCAGTGGTCCAGTTATGCAGGGAGAAATACGTATTTCATGCCCAGAAGGTGGTGTATCCCGGAGATTGTGTGGGCTGTTTTGTCCAATGTGTGCAGGAGGGTTTCCTGACACAGTATGCAGATAGGCCAACGAGAGGCAAGGCCATATTGGATTTGGTACTGGGTAATGAACCAGGACAGGTGTTAGATTTGGAGGTAAGTGAACACTTTGGTGATAGCGACCAAAATTCGATTACGTTTACTTTAGTGATGGAAAGGGATAGGTATATACCGCAGGGCAAGAGTTATATCTGGGGGAAAGGCAATTATGATGGGATGAGGCAAGACTTCAGATGCATCGGAAGGAGACGAAAACTGCAGGGGATGGGCACAATTGAAATGTGGAGCTTGTTCAAGGAACAGCTACTGCGTGTCCTTGATAAGTATGTACCTGTCAGGCAGGGAGGAAGTGGTCGAGCAAGGGAACCGTGGTTTACTAAAGCAGTCGAAACACTTGTCAAGAGGAAGAAAGAGGCTTATGTAAAGATGAGACATGAAGGTTCAGTTAGGGCGCTCGAGAGTTACAAGTTAGCTAGGAAGGACCTAAAGAGAGAGCTAAAAAGAGCCAGGAGGGGACATGAGAAGTCTTTGGCAGGTAGGATCAAGGATAACCCTAAAGCTTTCTATAGATATGTCAGGAATAAACAAATGACTAGGGTAAGAGTAGGGCCAGTCAAGGATAGTAGTGGGAAGTTGTGCTTGGAGTCCAAGGAGATAGGAGAGGTGCTAAATGAATATTTTTCGTCAGTATTCACACAGGAAAAAGACAATGTTGTCGAGGAGAATACTGAGATTCAGGGTACTAGACTAGAAGGGCTTGAGGTTCATAAGGAGGAGGTGTTAGCAATTCTGGAAAGTGTGAAAATAGATAAGTCCCCTGGGCCGGATGGGATTTATCCTAGGATTCTCTGGGAAGCTAGGGAGGAGATTGCTGAGCCTTTGGCTTTAATCTTTAAGTCATCTTTGTCTACAGGAATAGTGCCAGAAGACTGGAGGAGAGCAAATGTTGTCCCCTTGTTCAAGAAGGGGAGTAGAGACAACCCAGGTAACTACAGACCAGTGAACCTCACTTCTGTTGTGGGCAAAATCTTGGAAAGATTTATAAGAGATAGGATGTATAATCATCTGGAAAGGAATAATTTGATTAGAGATAGTCAACGCGGTTTTGTGAAGGGTAGGTCATGCCTCACAAACCTTATTGAGTTCTTTGAGAAGGTGACCAAACAGGTGGACGAGGGTAAAGCAGTTGATGTGGTGTGTATGGATTTCAGTAAAGCGTTTGATAAGGTTCCCCATGATAGGCTACTACAGAAAATAAGGAGGCATGGGATTCAAGGTGATTTAGCAGTTTGGATCAGAAATTGGCTAGCTGGAAAAAGACAAAGGGTGGTGGTTGATGGGAAATGTTCAGACTGGAGTCCAGTTACTAGTGGTGTACCACAAGGATCTGTTTTGGGGCCATCTGCTGTTTGTCATTTTTATAAATGACCTGGAGGAGGGCGTAGAAGGATGGTGAGTAAATTTGCAGATGACACTCAAGTCGGTGGAGTTGTGGACAGTGCGGAAGGATGTTACAAGTTACAGAGGGACATAGATAAGCTGCAGTGCTGGGCTGAGAGGTGGCAAATGGAGTTTAATGCAGTAAAGTGTGAGGTGATTCATTTTGGAAAGAATAACAGGAAGACAGAGTACTGCGCTAATGGTAAGATTCTTGGCAGTGTGGATGAGCAGAGAGATCTCGGTGTCCATATACATAGATCCCTGAAAGTTGCCACCCAGGTTGAGAGGGTTGTTAAGAAGGCGTTCGGTGTGTTAGCTTTTATTGGTAGAGGGATTGAGTTTCGGAGCCATGAGGTCATGTTGCAGCTGTACAAAACTCTGGTGCTGCCGCATTTGGAGTATTGCGTGCAATTCTGGTCGCCGCATTATAGGAAGGATGTGGAAGCATTGGAAGGGGTGCAGAGGAGATTTACCAGAATGTTGCCTGGTATGGAGGGAAGATCTTATGAGGAAAGGCTGAGGGACTTGAGGCTGTTTTCGTTAGAGAGAAGAAGGTTAAGAGGTGACTTAATTGAGGCATACAAGATGATCAGAGGATTGGATAGGGTGGACAGTGAAAGCGTTTTTCCCTGCATGGTGATGTCTAGCACGAGGGGACAAAGCTTCAAATTGAGGGGAGATAGATATGAGACAGATGTCAGAGTAGGTTCTTTACTCAGAGAGTAGTAAGGGTGTGGAATGCCCTGCCTGCAACAGTAGTGCACTCGCCAACACTAAGGGCATTCAAATCATTGGATAGACATATGGACGATAAGGGAATAGTGTAGATGGGGGCTTTAGAGTGGTTTCACAGGTTGGCGCAACATCGAGGGCCGAAGGGCCTGTACTGCGCTGTAATGTTCTATGTTGTATGTTCTGTTATGGGTTGTACCCGATCGAAGATAACATGAGAGCGATCAGACAAGCCCACGTACCAAGGGATCCAATGGAACTCCGCTCTTTTTGGGGCTAAATTATTGTGGAAAGTTCATCCCGAACCTGCTGATGTTGTTGGCCCTGTTGCACCGACTATTGAAGGAGGGCTGATGTGTTAGGCAGATTGGTTCGATGTGGACTGCACTCGATGCAGGGAAGTTAGAAACAGACGTCTAACACAGGAGAAGATCCAACACTGTTTTATTCAACTAGATGAACTGCTGTACATATTCAGCTGTGGGTCGACACTATACTGATCTGACTAGTGACCTTGTGGTAGCCTGACCAGACTTACTAGCTACCGCATGGTGTTTGTGCTTGCTAGCTTGTGGACTCTGACTGTCTCAGTCGCTGGGTCCTGAGAGAGCGGGAAACCTAGTGCCCTCTGGCTTTATAGTGCTGGTAGCCTGTTTGGTGATTGGCTGTGCTGTGTTGTATGCTTACTGGTCATCCTATGTGTCAATCACTGCCTGTCTGCATCTCATTATATACATGAGTGGATATTATGACATCTCCCCTTTTTATTTTTGACATTTGCAATGGCGGAAAGGAATTACGTTCAAATTGAGAAGGAGGGGTTGGCAGTGGTTTTTGGCGTGAAATCTTTTCACTAACATATGTATGGAAACGCTTTTAGAGTCCTTGTGGTTCACAAACCCTTATTGCCTTTATTCAAGGCGGACAGGGCAATTCCACCCACGGCAATGGTGCAGATTCAGCATTGTGCATCGCTTTGGCAGCCTACGAATAAGTCCTGGAGCACAGATCAGGGAGGAAGATTCCCCATGTGGATGCTGTCAGCCTACCCAGCTGCCGGTGCCTGCTTGCACTGATGAAGTGATAGCGTTCTTCTATTTCATGGACATTCTGCCTGTTACGGTGGGCCAAATCAAGGCCAGGACCCTGACGAACCCAGTATTGGCCCGAGTCCGTCATTTCGCACTGTATGTGGATCAGCATTGCGTACTGCCGAATGACCTGAGAGTGTTCACGACGAAAGCGGCAGAACTCAGTGTTGAAGACGGGATCCTCTTATGGGGTTTGTGTGTGGTGGTGCGAGAGAAAGGTTGTACCACAACCCCCAGAATCCACAAGGCTCCTTCAGCAAAATACCTGCACAATGGCCACCCGGGTGTCTCAAGAATGAAAATGCTGGCCCGCAGCTACGTATGGTGGCTTGGAATCGAAACAGACATTGGGACACTGGCAAAACAGTGCATGCAGTGTGAGGAACACCAAAAGCTGCCACCACCAGCACCCTTCCATCCCTGGGGGTGGCCAGGCCAGGCCATCGTTGAGGCTGCACATGGATTTCACAGGGCCCTTTCAGGGCTCTTTGTTCCTCCTCATTGTGGAGGCACAGTCAAAGTGGTTGGATGTCTACCGCATAGAATCCACTACATTGCCGGCCACGATCGTGAAGCTCGGCCATACATTCAGCATCCATGGACTCCAAGAAGTTTTGGTTTTGGATAATGTGACGGCTTTCACCAGCATGGAATTCGGTGACTTCCCACGGAGAAAATGGCATTCGTCACGTACGGCGCGCGCCATACCACCCGCCATCGAATGAGTTGGCCGAAAGGGTGGTGCAAACATATAAGCAGGGCATGCGGAGGCAAACCACATGTTCTTTGGAAACCCACTTGGCCTGGTTTTGTTCTTCTACAGAACCACGCCACACGCCACGCACTCGATTGAGCCCGATATTGGAGGGAAGATCTACAGCGAGCAGGAATGCTCCAACTCGGGTTCTGGCAGACTCATGCTCATTAGAGAATTTTCCACAAGTGATGCGGTATACATTCGGAATTTTGCTGAAGGAGCCTTGTGGATTCTGGGGGTTGTGGTACAATGGACACAACTAGTCTCCTACTCGGTACGAATGCAGGGCGGGGAGTCGAACTGGCAGGTGGACCACCTTTGCAGGCGCAACCAGGAGGTGCTTGATAGCCACCTGGAGGTTCAGCGGGCAATATTGCCACTCCCTCTGGCACTGACGCCGATACCATCTCCTGACATGGAGATGCAGGAAGCCGACACATCGGACCCGGATTTGGACATGGAGACCCAGCTAACTGAGGTGACCATGGATCCGGTGGCGGTCCAAGGTCCCGGCGCATTAGTGCCACTCCAATGCTGAGCCCGTAAACAACGTTCCCCAGTGCGTTATACACTTTCAGATCCGGCACGACGGGTGCCCGACAGACAGCCCAGGGCCTAAAAGACTAGACATCAAGATAGACAATGTTTCGGATTTGAGGGGAGGTGGGAGGAGGGGGGGATGTGCTATGAACCACACGTAGGTTACGGGATCTGGACTACTAGGTTCCCCATGGCTTCACCTGAATACAATCTTCCCTGATGAGGGGTAGGGCTAAATCCTTTACCAGAAAGCTCTGTGGACATAAATCCCCCGACCCAAATGTGAGTCAGTGCGGGAGACTCTTCGAGGAGTGGTCAGCGTAACTAGTTACTGAGTATTAAACCTTTTTGTTCCATATCTGTAGGATCTCTTATTTATCTTCCAAATAAGGTCAACAGTCTTCTCCTCCCTTTACTCCATTGTCACTCCATCATCCTTAACTCAACATCCATTCCTCCCAAGGGTGAGTGGTACAGATTGCGTTTCTTGCTTAATCCTACATCTTTGCCTCCTGTCCATTTCAAAATTCTTTGACAATCTACGACAACTCTGGGCATAGGTTAAAGTCTCCAAAGATAGACTTCGCAACAGTCTGGTTGATTGGAGGTGTTCAAAATATGACTTTATTGCTAAATATTCACTTTAGTACACTTGTATAAGAACTGAATCCAAACTTTGATCAAAATAATACGTAAACTGGTCAGGACATGGTGAAAAGCATTAAAGCATTAAATAAGGAAAATATAAAGAAATTACTTTAAAACAAAAGTAATTTAACCGATGCTTCAAGAATTCCGGAAAGCAAGAATTCAGAACTGAACAATTGATCATACGATCTTACGTTTAAGGAAATCCTCATCTATAGTTTAGTCCCTTGTTTATTTTTCATTAGTTCTAATTCTCAGCTGAGGCTTCCTGATTTGTTCAGAAAGGTATCAATCACTTAAAAGGTGATTAGTTAATTAAACATTAGTTATTTACTCAAGATTATGTCCCCCTGGCATAATCTGATATCTTCATGCACTTTCTCATGGCTAGAGTCTTTGCTTCATGGCTTGCCATCAATCTTTGCTATAGATACTTATTTGTTGCAATTTTGTTAAATGTCTTTTCAATACAATGGCTTATTCCTATTATGTTTCTTCAGGTAGAATTTATATGGAACATTCATTGAAGCAATGTCTGTTTTTTGGTGTTGTAAGATCTCTTACTGTATCTTGCAGACATGACCTTAAAGTTCAACAGTTCACTCATTGTCTAGAACAGTGACTATATTTTTGCAGAATAGTTTTTTTTTAAAAAATCATTCTATTTCCGAGTCATATACTCAGTTAGTTTCTTAAAAGACTCCAAACAATCAATGAATCTACCATTATCCAATATTGCTTCCTCGTGGTTGCTTGCCTGGATCCTACAATCTGAAACCTTGGGCTTGAGATCAGGCTTTTCTGCAGCAGACTGGTACATGACTTCAGCTTCCTTCATGCTGATCATAAGGCCGATGGTGTCACATAAACAAGTCCATGCCCACATCCAGCTCTGAACTGGCAGCTCGTGCACAATCATTGACAAACAGGAAATTGCAAAGTCAATCTTTGGAGACAGGGGGCGACATTCTCCGACCCCCCCGCCGGGTCGGAGAATCGCCGGGGGCTGGCGTGAATCCCGCCCCCGCCGGTTGTTGGAGACCTTAACCAATGCCCAGAGTTGCCGTAGGTTGTCAAAGAATTTTGAAATGGACAGGAGACAAAAATGTAGGGTTAAGGAAGAAAGGCAATCTGTACCACTCACCCTTGGGAGGAGTGGATGTTGCGTTAAGGATGATGGAGTGACAATGGGGTAAAGGGAGGAGAGGAGACAGGATTTGAGAAGATAGTTCAAAAGGGGAACAAATAATGTGAGTGAATGGAATGAGTAACAACAGGAGTGAGCAAGCAGGAGGAAAGAAAGAGAGCAGTGGGATGGTAAGGAACCAGAAAGAAGAAAAAGAAAGAAAGATCTGCATTTATAGAGCACTTTTCACAGCCACCAAATGTCTAAAAGCACTTTACAGTCAATGATTTTTTATTTTTGAAGCATGGTCACTATTGTAATGTAGGAAATGCAGTAACGGATGTGGACTGAGCAGAACTCCCACAACCAGCAGTATGATAATGACCAGATAATCCGTTTTGTTGTGATGTTAATAAATATTGGCCCGGTCATTGGGAATAACTGTCCAGCTCTTCTTCAGAATAATATGGTTTTCACCTCCAGCCGAGCAGGCAGACCTGCTGTCCTCGGTTTTAATGATTGTTGATGAGAGTTGATAGACGGGAAGACGGACAGAAATATAGGCCGGGATTCTCATTGTAGTGGGACTGGAGAATCCCACCGCCATGAATGGACAGAGAATTCCGGTCATATTCCAGTCATCATGGGCGAGATTCTCCGACCCCCCGCCGGGTCGGATAATCGCCGGGGGCTGGCGTGAAACCCGTCCCCACCAGTTGCCGAATTCTCCGACACCGGATATTCGGCGGGGGCGGGAATCGCGCCGTGCCGGTTGGCGGCCCCCCCCCGGCAATTCTCCGGCCTGGATGGGCCGAAGCCCCGCTGCTGGAATGCCTGTCCCGCCGGCGTGGATTAAACTACCTCTCTTACCAGCGGGACAAGGCGGCGCGGGCGGGCTCCTGGGTCCTATGGGCACTCTTTTCCTTCCGCCTTCGCCATGGTCTCCACCATGGCGGAGGAGGAAGAGACCCCCTCCACAGCGCATGCGCGGGGATGCCGTGAGCGGCCGCTGACGCTCCCGCGCATGCGCCGCCCGGCAAAGTCAGTTTTGCGCCAGCTGGCGGGGCACCAAAGGCCTTTCCCGCCAGCTGGCGGGGCGGAAATCAGTCATGCGCGGGCCTAGCCCCTCAAGATTAGGGCTCGGCTGCTCAAGGTGAGGAGGATTCCGCACCTTTGGGGCGGCACGATGCCGGACTAATTCGGGCGGTTTTTGGCGCCGGTCGGCGAACATCGTGCCGATTGCGGAGAATTCCGCCCCATATTCCGCAATGTATTCCATGGGAGATTCAATATATTAAAACCTATGAGTCAAATTGGATAGCAACCAAAATGGGTCTGGCAAATGGGATACACAATCACCCTCCACTTGTTTGATGTAATGCAGGCAACATGCCTCCTGATTATCATGATTTCTCTATGTTAACCTGCCGTTGATTGACTGCAGTCACCAACAGGATGCTCAAAATCCTTACTCAGTAATATTAAAGTTAGTCTGCACTATTTAATGCTTATCTGCAACTCCATGGGGAGGTGTATTGTGGTTGAAGAAGATGCTGGGAGTTCAGTGAGCTGAATCTGACCATGGGAAGAGGGGGGAATAGCTGAATATGAAAGAGAGCATACACCCATGTCTTCCAACATTGAAATGGCAGTCTTGGTGGAGGAGGTGAAAAGGAGGGAGATGTCCTGTTTCTTCAGGGGACCAGGTGCAATAAGTTTTGAGCAACTGAAAAAGGAGAGGAAGAACAAAAGGGAAGATCTGCAATAGGATGTAAGAGCAGGAGAGATTGAATGACAAAAGATTTTGTGGTAGTGGATGAAGTAAAGAAATGCGAGATGCGTTCAGATGAAATGTGAATGCTGGATAACATCTGTCCAAATGTAATGTGAAACGATAAAGAAAGAATAGGAATAGAATAGGAATGGGAAATAATGTGAATTGAGGAGCGTGATGACTGACTACTTGCAAGACTCTGTTTTGTTTTGAATATAAATGATCTGAAATGGGTTTGCATATCCGAGGAGATTGATCTCTCCAGGTATCAAACTAATGTCTGGCTGCTGTCAAAAAAGGAAATGTATAAATCATAGGATGCAATCCGGTTACCACACACAACGCTAGTTAGATCATACCAGGATTACTGAGTGCAGTTTTGGAGTCTGCACTTCAGCAAAGCTTAAAACAAAGATACAGACGAGGGCTATTATGATTCATTTATGGGATGTCAGAATCACCGGCAAGGTCAGAATTTATTGCCCATTCCTGACTGCCCTTGAGAAGGTGATGGTGAGCCGCTTTCTTGAACAGCTGCAGTCTATCTGGTGCATGCACTCCCATAGTGCTGTTAGGAAGGGAGTTCCAGGATCTTGATCCAATACCAGTGAAAGAATGTCAATATACTTCCACGCCAGGATGGTGTGTGACTTGGAGGTGTACCAGGAGGAGGTGGTGTTCCCATATACCTGTTGCCCTGTCCTTTTAGGTGGTAGAGATTGCGGGTTTGAAAGGTGCCATTGAAGGGGCTTTGGCGATGACCCAGTGCATCTTGTGGAATATAGATGGTACACACTGCTGCCACTGTGCATTGGTGTTGGAGAGAATGAATGGCAGCACAGTAGCACAGTGGTTAGCACAGTTGCTTCACAGCTCCAGGATCCAAGGTTCGATTCCCGGCTTGGTTACTGTCTGTGCGGAGTCTGCACGTTCTCCCCATGTCTGTATGGGTTTCCTCCGGGCGCTCCGCTTTCCTCCCACAGTCCAAAGATGTGCAGGTTAGGTGGATTGGCCTTGCTCAATTGCCCTTAGGGTCCAAAAAAGTTGGGTGGAGTTACTGGGTTACAGGGATAGGGTGTAGGTGTGGGCAAGGGTAGAATGCTCTTTCCAAGGGCTGGTGCAGACTCGATGGGCCGAATGGCCTCATTCTGCACTGTAATTTATATGATTTCTATGATTTAAAAATTTAAAAAAAAAAATTCTTCTCCTTTTTCACATTTTCTCCCAAATTTACACCCAACAATAAACAATAATCAGTAACGAATGTAATGTCAATCCCCATATCTATAACAACGATCCCATCCTCCTACAAAACTCTGGATATTAGCCCGCATGGTAACATAAACAAATGACAAAAAGGAATTAGGAATCGCCCATAGTCACCATTAACACATACAGTCCCTCTCCCCCCAACCCTCCCAGCCCCCCAACCCCCCTAATGTTCGATGTGATCCAATTCTCGAAAGTGCATAATGAATAACACCCATGAATTGTAGAATCCCTCCATCCTTCCCCTCAGTTCAAATTTGACCTTTTCAAGCGTCAAGAATTCCTGCAGGTCCCCCCACCATGCCAGGGCACAGGGTGGAGAGGTTGATCTCCAACCTAACAGGATCCGCCTTTGGGCGATCCATGAGGCGAAGGCTACAACATCTGCCTCCGTGCCCGTTTCCAACCCCGGCTGGTCTGACACCCCGAATATGGCCTCCCGAGGGCCTGGGTCCAGTTTCACGTGCATCACTTTAGACATTACCCTAAAAACCTCCTTCCAGTAATCCTCCAGCTTTGGTCAGGACCAAAACATATGAACATGGTTTGTGGGGCCTCTCCCGCAACGTTCACACACATCATCTACTCCCTCAAAGAACCGGCTCATCCTCACCCTTGTCAGGTGAGCTCTATACACCGCTTTCAGCTGTATCAGCCCCAACCTCGCACACTAGGTGGAGGCGTTCCCCTCCGGAGCACCTCACACCAGAACCCCTCCTCCATACCCTCTCCCAACTCTTCCTCCCACTTTGCGTTGATCCCTTCTAGCGGCGCCTTCTCCTCCTCCAAAATAGCCCCGTAAGCCACCGATACCACCTCCTTCTCCAGTCCCCCTGTCGTCAGCACCTCCTCCGGAAGCCGGCTCTACTGGGAAGCTCTGTATCTCCTTTCTGGCAAAGTCTCGAACCTGCATGTATCTAAATATTTCCCCTGCTCCAGCCCATACTTCGCTCCCAGCTCCTTCAATCCCACAAAACGACCTCCAAGAAACAAATCTTTTAGTGTCCTAATTCCTTTCTCTTCCCATCTCCGAAAATTTCCATCCCACTTCACTGGCTCAAATCTATGGGTCACACGAATCGGCATTTCCCTTGACCCTGCCCCCAACCCGAAGTGCTGGCGAAACTGCCTCCAAATTCTCAACAAAGCTATTACTACCGGACTCCCTGAGTATCTCCCCGGGACCGTCAGGAATATGATTTCTATGATTAAGTGTGCCAGTTAAGTGGACTTTGTTTGTCCTGGATGGTATTGAGTTTAATAAGGCACGGGGTGTCCAAAATAAGCAAACATTAAACAACAATTATGTACATGAGTACCGGTAGAACCTTACAAGGTATTCTCTCCTGTCGGTTAGTTCCTGACTGGCCGACCTTTCAGACAAGCAAGGGTAAGCTACCCTGCCCCGAGCAGGAGAGCTCAAAATCCTCAAGGACCGCAGGGAAAACAATTATCCCCACACCGTGTATCCCGTGCAGGTTGTTACATCGAGCTTCTTGAGTGCTGTTACCGTTGCTCTCAACAGGAAAGTGGGGAGTATTCCATAGGTCTCCTAATTTGTGCTAGTTGGAGAGGAAAGGCAGGAAAGAGGACATAGCTGAGATTTTTTAAATTACTAACACTCAGAAATGTTAAGGGTCAGTTGGGACCATGTGCATTGGCACAAGACAACAGAATGAGAGGACGAATGTACTGGCTGAGAAGAGAGCTATTCAAGCTACATAAAAAGAAAGGTTACCAAGAGGGTTTCCGCAATTGCTGACTGAGGGAAGTTGTGGCAGAAAACAACGGAGATCTTCAAAGCAAAATTAAATGGCTGCTTAAAGAGAAACATATTTCTGGATACAACTTCTGGGGCACCAAAAAAGGCAAGCATGGTGTTACTACTTCCTGATTCAGGATTTGACGAGATATTGAGTAGAATTTCAGATGATTGAACTTGAGCTCAAATTGCTTACTTAATAATACAACCCTACACTCAAGATAGGGAAACTTAATCATACACTCCATCACAAGAAACATTGTAGCAAATTCTTTTTCTTATTTTGTCAAAAACTGATAAGATCAGATTGTCGCGACAGGAGGAAATACAGATTTAAAGTAATATGTGATCTTATCAAGTGGGGTGGATCAAATAGAGTTTGTGACCTGATGTAATATTAACTAATGCAACCTTCTCAGGGTATGACTTATTATTTACCTGACGTTCTACCTTAGGGTCACGGGTTTCTGTTTTCTCCTCCAACTCCAGTTTAAGATGCTGTCTTTCAAGTGTCTCTATGTTACAAAAGGCTGCGACATCCAAGGGTCTACTCTTTAGCTCGACTATTATAAGATGTACGGGGAAACCGCTGCTGATTTTATTTTTCCTGTGAGTTGAGTATTCCTCTTCCTCGCATGGCAAAGAAGGAGAATTTGCCACGTTGAGGATTGTGGCTGAAAATCTGCGCCCGACATTCAGTGATATAGACGGGCATGCCTATTAATAGACCTGAGCTTAATTGGTAACGACACCAAGCAAAGTGCTAAGCTGTCTCTGGCAGAATGGTAACTTTCTAAGGCTTAGAAATTTATGCCAGTGAATGGGGGCACCAGCTCAAGTGAGTTGTGAGCTATGCAAACCAGAAGGGATAATATGTACTAGGTTTGTTGATCTCAGTGGCGCTGCCACAATTGGCTTCAGTGTCCATGGGTGATAAAATGCATAAATCTGTCAGGGTACAATGCCGATGTCAGATCAGGCCAAGATTGGGCCTGGCAATGAAGCTTCCATAGATGAATTGCTACTCGAAACTCCCTGCCAATAGCTCAAGCTGTGGAGCTGTGACGCAGCGCAGCGAGAATGCCCATGTTGGCGAAGAGAGGACAGAAAGTGGCTGGGAAAAGAAATGGAATTGCCAACATGAAAATATGAAGTAAAGTGGATTGTTGTACAATGTAATATGTGTGGGTTCTCTTACATTGGGAATCAGGATGAGCAAATCATGAGCATTTGAACCAGTATTATGGAATATAAATGGCTCATTGAAGTAATGAAAGACACATGATTTCATGACTGTGGTTTTTAAAATACTTTTTTCTCCAGTATTTTCCCCTTCAAGGTCCTAATCATCTGGCACAGCTGATCCATCTATATTTCACCCAATTGGCCAGACTTTATAGAGGGAACATACGCATGTTTCTTTGTAGGGGGCTGAATAACTTTAATACTTCCCAGGCCTGATTGTAATGTGCAAATCCTCATGGTAAAATAACATGAATTTAAAAAAAAGACCCATATTTATTAAAATGTAGGCTTATTCTATTTTCAAGTAACCGGTAGCTTGTTGTTCTAGTTGTTCAACCTTCTCCGAATCTTGAACAGCAGGGTAGCTGAATGTGGCAGGCTGGTCTCACAATACCTGGGGATATCAATGGAATACCGTGGTGGCTGAATCCAACAGGGATACCGGGGGAGCAATTTTCCTGCTTGACCTGCCTCTTACAACGTTGGGGATAGAATGTCAGGATCTAGGGAATAAAGGGGCTTAGTCAAATTTCTTTAGAAAGGAACAATTTGCTGAACAGGCATAGGCTTTTCAGCTTCTCAAACCTGCTCTCTCCCATTCAATTAAATCATGGCTGATCTTCACCTCAACTCCATTCACCCGCCTTAAGGTCCTTTAGGTCAACATCTCTTGATATCCTTACCTTTAAAAAAAATTATTCACCTTGATCTTGAGAGCTTCAATTGTACCAATGTCTGCAACATTTTAGGGGAGAGAATGTCAGTTTCCGAGGTTATTTACTGTTGCTTCAAATAATGGCTAAAGATAATTGTGACATCCAGCTTACATATGTTACCGATATATGTTACTACAATTGTAAACCACTGGTTGGGTTGGTGGATGCGGGTAGCCAAAACAGCAGTAGATAGGTGCAGTGCTGACATGCCTGTTTGAACGATTGGATTTACAAGATAATTTTGGTCCTAATTGCTATGATCATAGTTTCAGGTGCTAAAACAGAAACTGCAAGTTTAGCACTAGTGCTAGTTAGAGATGCTTTTCATGGAGCTGGATATGGGGGCTCCTTGCGCACACCTCTATTGAAGGTGTGGAGTTCCCTGGCTGGGACACAGTGACTCATTGAAGGATGGCTCAGGGACTGAGTGAGAAGGTTAACAAATCCTCATCTCCTTCACTGGAGAAGCTGCTGGAGGAGGTTCAAAAGAGGAGAGCTGTCCTGTGAACGCAGGAGGAAAGGATATAACTTTGTCCTCCTACACCTCTCTCCTGCAGTAGGTGGTCCTTCAATGTCTGACCTCATTCACTCCACTCATTCCCGCCCTGATCAATGGCCACCCCTAGCAAGGTGCCCATGTCCAAGCACGTTTCTCCAGTGACTTTTGTAAGGTGTCCAGTAGGTGGAGTAGCATTTATTCTTTCCAGGTGAACTCCGAGAATTTCTGGAATAAATGTTGCATGACTTGTGGTGACATCAATGTCGACAACAATTTATTCCCAGTTGATTGCTGTTAAGAGATGGCATCAGTTGAAGTGACAGCCACCAAAATGTGATTCAACCTCGTTAATGAGCGTCAGCAGACAATTTCAAAATGACAAAGAGGTGTTAAATTAATTTTCGGCAGTTGTTCCGAATGCAGGCTTTAATTCCTTCACCAAGGTGGTGGCTAGCGGTAATTATGAATGGAACCAACCTTGCAGCTTAAGACCCCCATCTTGGCTGCCTTTGAAGCTCTTCAAATAATATGCCGAAAAGTGCCCCTTCCACTTTTCTGGTTTGTTTATTGGTTAAGCTATAAAGCCTGATGTAGTTAGGAGAAGAAAAAGGAGAGATATGCTGCTGTCAATGTGTTTTGAGACAAAAAAAATGAAACAAGCTCCAGTCGGCAATATTTAACGAACTCAGGTTAGCACAACTCTCATGCTCTCTGCCTGATGGAGTGATTCTAAGAGGCTGATATATCCTAATGAACTAATCGATCTGTTAATATAAAGATTTGAAGTTTTTTGAACATTTACTTTTTGCCCCAGGAATCAATTTAAGTGGTGGATAAATTAATCTCCAGAGAGAAGAGGAATTTTGAATAATCTTGGACAAAGGCTCTCTGGCATTGACCTTTAGTTACATCACCATGGTCCAAATTGGCCCATCAATATCTTGGGAATCAAGAGTGGTCAGAAATGTTATGAGAACAGTCTTATCTGTGGCTCCAACTGCAGGATAGAGCTTGGGTACTTTTTGATGAGTCGGGCGCCTCCTGATTCCTCAAAACCTATCAACTATTTACAAAGCTCTAACTTCCGGTGAGGGAGATGTGCTGAGAATCGCACATCAGGTGCCATCCCACAAACCTGAAAAATAGACACTTTCTACCTGAAAAACGGCGGCAAACCGAACAAATCATCCCCACAACACTAGCAGAACAACAGAAGAGAAAAGGATGCCAACTAAGAGGCAGTCCACGGGTCAACCGGACACCAGGAGTGGGAAGAGCCTGGACCAGCAGCAGACGGATGAGCCGACCGGCACAGGAGGCAGTGAAAGCTGGACTTCACCGGAGCGAGAATGTCTGACCAGCCACCCCCACGACGAGCTTATGGACAAACACCACCAGCTCTAAGTACTTCCAGCTGCACATGGGCACAAGGCAGGGATGCCCACTATTCCTGCTGCTGTTCGTCTTAGCGATAGAGCCATTAGCGACTGCACCCAGGGCGGCAAAGAACTGAAAGGGATCCGGAGAGGAGGCAGAGAGCATAGAGTCTCGCTCTATGCAGATGACCTGCTCCTTTCACACCTTGGACCCGCGGAGCAGCATGGAAGGAATCATTGCGTTCCTGAAAGAGTTTGGAGCCTTCTCGGGCTACAAACTTAACATGAACCAAAGCGAGATCATCCCGGTGAACCCGCAAAGGGGAAGGGCTGAGCTGGAGGGGCTGCCGTTTAAACAGGCCCGGCATAAATTCCGCTACCTGGGGATGCAAATCGCCCATGACTGGACAGGAGTCCACAAGTGGAACCTGACCAGCCTGATGGAGGAAGTCAAAAGGGACCTGCAGAGATGGAGCATTTCAGCTGAACCGAAATGTCCGACAAAGCCCCCATCTCCAACAAACACAGGTTCGTGCCGGCGCTGATAGATGCCTCCTTCAAAAGGTGGAGACAGGACGGGGGTCACTGACAGTTCGGGACCTGTGCACCAACAACAGATTGACAGCACTCGAAGAGCTGACAGAAAGATTCCAACTGACAGGGGGCAATGAACCTAGGTACCTACAATTCAAAAACCTCCTACAAAAAGGAACAAGGACATACCCACGACTACCACGACAGTCACTGCCAGAGGATCTGCTGGACACAGACATCTTAGGGAAAGGAAACTGTGGTGACATGTACAGGTGACAGCTGAGGGGGGCCAACACCCAGCTGGACAGGACAAGGGAGAAGAGGGAGGAAGACTTCGGGTTTGAAGTAGGGTGGAGTCTCTGGAGCAATGTACTGCACAGGGTCAACTCCATCTCCACATGTGCAAGGCTAAGCCTAGTGCAGCTGAAAGTGGTACATATGATGGCGGTCAGCAGCATCATCTAAAGCTGCGGACTGGCTCTCCGAACTGTCGGAATTTCTCCAAGTAGAGAAAATCAAATTCACCATCCGTGGGTCAGAAGAAGGCTTCCACAAAACATGGGAGCCATTCGCTCAGTTGCTCCAAGACCTATTTGTAGCCAACAACTAGGAAGCCAAAGATCAGGAGAGGGGAACCACGACACAGAAGGGAAGGAAGGGTGGGGGAGTGGGGGAGAAAGAGGGGGGGTCAGAGAGATGAGGAACTCAACCAAGCCCAACAGGGGAGCCAGGGGACACAAAGGAATAGGGTTGGGGGGGGCAGGGGTATCAACAATGGGAACCAGAGGGGAGAAAAGTGAAGGGAAAACCAGCGGGGAGGGAAACATAGGAGACCACAACTGCTACGGCAAACACTGTGAAGAAGGATAGAAGAAAGGGACGGGGAAACTGTGATGTATATATGTGAATAGTTAAAACCGGTCTTGATGTAAAGAATTTGAGTATTAACCCTTATGTACTCTCACTGTCTGTTCATAATTATATCTGTTTTGTACATCAAAAACCCAATAATAACATTTTTTTTAAAAACTAATAACAAAGATCAAGTCCAGGAGCTGATATTTTTCCACCTCTCTTCAAAAAATAAACCAGTTGAGCATCATGTTTTGACTGGGCTGCCGGTAGATATGAACTAGATTTGCCTGATCTAGGAAATGAAAATTGTGGGGAACGAGGCTGACAGGAATCCGCCCTGAATTTTTCATCAAATCATTCTTTTTTCGGGAGCGGACATGAATGGATCTTCCATTTTCCCTTTTGACAGTGTGTGGTGGGCAGAGGAGGAGAGAGTTATCTGTGGTTGTTCCTGAGATACCCAGTGAATTACACTCTTTCTATCTTTAATTGGTCCCAGCAGGAGTCTCATCAGCTCAGAGCTAACACAATTCGAGCTCAGGCCCTGAAACTGTGTATTTGATATCCAGTACTGGATGAGCAAAATGTTCCTCCCAATCAAACATTAGGAAGACTGAAACCAATATTCCTGGTCCCCACTCAGAACTCTATTTCCTAACTACCAACACCATCCTTCTTCCGCGTGGCACTGTCTGTGTCGCATACTGTTAGCGATTTGGTGTCATACATGACCTAAGATAAACACCTGGCCACATTTGCCCCACCAATAAGACTACTTATTTCCACCTCCATCCCCCAGGTTTGCTCTTGCCTGTTCCTCTGCTGCTGCAACTCTCAATCCTGCCTTTGTTATCTCTGGTCTGGCTGTTCTAATGCATGCCTGGTTTATGTCTCATGTTCTATTGTCCAAAAACTTGAGAAAATCCAAAACACTGCTATTTGTGTCTTAACTTGCACCAATTCATGCTCGCCTATCGCCCCTCTGCTCTCTGACCTACTGGGCTCTAGGCTCCTGGTAAAGCAAACCTTGATTTTAACATTTTCATCCTTGTTTCCAAATCTTTCTGTAGTCTAACACCTTTCTATCCTTGGAATCTCCTCCAGCCCCACAACATTGCAGGATATCTGCATTCCTCTAAATATGGCGCCTGATTCTCTGTTTCTGAGTCTAAGTGCTGATGCCAACGACGAATCCGTGGACTTTCACATCAGAAAAATCAGCGCCACACCTGCACCGATTCTGCTACCGGTGAAGGGCTAGCACCGGCGCCGCTTGGAACATCATTGAAACCCACGGCAAATGGTGAGCGAATCGACGTGCCCGTGATGGACATTCGCAGGGCTGACAAGCTGCAGCCGTGCTTAAACTATATACCCCCCACACACACACTGATCGGGGCCGAAAAGATGATATAGGTTGTGCTGGAGTGCCGATACAGCTGATGGGTCAGACGGTGCCAGAGGGCACCCAGGGCGGTGCCCTAGGGGGTCACCTCTATGACCCAGGGCACGAGGTTTAAGGCAGGCTGTCAGTGGCATGCACAGCTGCACGGCTGCCTTGCCATCTGTGGTAATGGTGTTGCGTCCCCGTCCACCCTGGCCCCCCAGCCCAACTCCTGGCCACCCCCCACTACTTCCCCCCCCAGCCTTGACAAACGCCCCCAGCCAGCGGCACGGCTGTCGACGAAGTATGGCGGTCTGGAGACTGTCTGTACGCCCTCTCTCTCAGCAGCCACCACGCCAGGTTCACGATTTGTGAGAGAACACGTGGACAGCGCTGTCGGGAACTCGACCCATCGGAGGTGGCGAATCACGGGTGGGCCCGCTAATGATGCGCGAACGGCTTTCAACTATGCACAACGTGCATCGCATTGACGCCATTTTCGAGGAGGTGGAGCACGCGATTCGGCGTTAAACTGGCACCTGCTGTGATTTTGGGGTCAGGAGCTATTCTCCGCCCAATCGCACACGCCCCAATTTCGGTGTCGGCCAACGGCGAATCCCACCCATGGTCTCTTGCGCATTCCCAAGTACGATGATAGCCATGTTTTCAGTTGCCTAGATCTTAATCTCAAATTCCCTAACTATCTTGCTTTCCTCTTTTAAGACACTCCTTATTGACCAAGCTTTTGGGTCATCTGCCCACATGACTCCAATATACATTGTTGTTGTTTTCCCTAAACCTGTCAGAAGTAAGGTACCCAGAGAGAATTGCCTACCCTAAACTACCAAAGCTATCAAACATATTGAAGTTGGAGACCCTTTACTGCAGCTTTATTTTCAGCTCCTGTGGCCTTTTGATAGAGCGGCTAGGTGATGTACTGCTTCCACGAGGCATATTGGATTTATTTCCACTGATGCATCCTGCAAGCCTGCGCCACTTATCCTAAACAATCTCATCTCTGCACTTTGACGTAAGCTCCATATTCCTTTGTGCAGCAAGCCACAGTCCACACGAGTGCTAACATGAGAATTCCATTTCCTTCAGTTTGAATTCATGTCAAGTAACTTTGCATGAAGATTTTGCCCCTTTAAATTTAGGAAAGGATGGCTAAACTTGACAAGTCATTGCTCCAGTGCTGAGATGTGTGACCTTTTGTACAAGACATGAAAATGGTATGGGCAAATTGCTTCTAATGCCATGCAGCTGTCCATATGTTCCAAATTCACTCTGTTTACACTTGAGGGAAGATTCCGAACACCGGCATCAACATGCACTGGAGCAACTATGCATACAAATTGCACTGCTAGTCTGTATAAGTGGATTGCGGATTCTGCCTACCTATAGCCAGAACAAATTGGCACCCAAAACCCCTCAACCTCCAGAAATGAAGTGACATCAGTGTCTATGTCAGGAGGTTTATGTCCAGCAAAGGTATGGCTGTACAAATTATCTTCTCAATCAGGACAGAAGAGAGGGGTGCAACATTCAACTCAACATTTGAGAGGAAAATCATCTTAGGCTCCTTCTCCTCTTTGCTCTTCAGTGCCTCCTGCTGGAAGAGTAAAGGATTTTCCTTTGGGAAAGTGGCATTGAATTTCTTACGATGCATAGTCCATTGAGATACAGTTAAGCAGCTTTGTAAAACATGCTGCAAAAATTATTATTCCTCCAGAAGACAGCTTTTTGAGCTTGGTGAATGGTCTAAGAATTTACTTTTTAAAAACTAAATTTAGAGTATCCAGTTCTTTTTTTCCAATTAAGGGGCAATTTAGCATGTCCAATCCACCTACACGGCACGTCTTTTTTGAGTTATGGGGGTGAGGCCTACGCTGACACAAGGAGAATGTGCAAACTCCACATGGACAGTGAACCTGGGCCAGGATCGAATCCAGGCCCTAGGTGCTGTGAGGCAGCAGTGCTAACCACTGTGCCGCCATGCTGCCCCATGGTGTAAGAATTTACAATGACTGTATGTTTTTGAGACCTGATCCTCTTCTTCTTAGGAATATTGGGTGATGAATCTAAGGGAAGTTAGGTTGCGTTGACAATTAAAGATAGAAATCAGAAAGGGTTGGATGTGGCAAACTAAAGCATTAAATGCTTTGGAAGTTTATGAGGTTAAATAACTTGGGAGAGGAGGTGCAGGAATCCATTTCAAGTTTTCAAACAAGTGCATTTAATTGATCATTGATTCTTGATAGGTATAGCTCTCTGCCAAGCAGGTTCATCAGAGTTGAATCAGTTGTGACCCTGTATTTATAAACAAGCCATGGAAACTGAAGAGCAATACATTTGTGCATTTGTGTGCAGGTCATGGGAGGTTTCTCTCTGAATTGGGACAATGTATTATATCTGAGAGACTGAGAATGAAGATGGGGTGCATTTTATGATGGTGCTGTAGCTGTTAGTCAAGGCAGAACAATGTGGAAGAGTATAGTTGAGACTAACTCACAATCTGACACCGCAAGAATGTGCAACCCCACTAAACACAGCCCTGATGTCTCCCAAGTCCTCCATATGCATTGTTGAGACAGATCAGCAGTCTGAAGTTGGTGAAAACACTCATCAAACGCAGACATATGTCCTTGATCTAATCACACCCTCCCATCAAAACTGACATTTGGAAGAATTTCAAACAGGTTTCAGTATTTTTGATTCAAACTCACTGCCAGCACACGCTCTGTGATGTACCGTTCCTAATCTTCAAGGAACAAGGATCCACCTACATAACAGGATCGAATGTCACGCACTGGATCACCTCCAGATGCACAGTCATGGATCATAATACCCCAGCACAATGAGCAAAAACATGGCATGATAATGCATGGATTTTTAATTTCCTTTCCTGCAAGATTAACTTGCCTTTTGCCCTTGAGAAAATACACATTGCTGATCTGATTTGTAAACCACCCCTACTTACAACCAGCCAGCATTTTCTTCAAGATTAAATCACAAGCGATAGGAAACTAGGAACTGAAATATTCCTCTTTCCATTATAATAATAATCTTTATTAGTGTCACAAGTAGGCTTACATTAACACGGCTGTGAAAATCATCGAGTCACCACATTCCGGTGCCTGTACGGGTACACAGAGGGAGACTTCAGAATGTCTAATTCGCCTAACAAGCACGTCTTTCAGGACTTGTGGGAGGAAACCGGAGCACCCGGATGAAACCCATGCAGACACGAGGAGAAAGTGCAGACACGGCACAGACCGTGACCCGAGCTGGGGATCAAATATGGATCCCTGCGCTATGAAGCAACAGTGCGAACCACTCAGACCTGTGCCCTGAGATTGGAATATGAGGCAGAATTTTCCGCTCCTGACAGTGGCAGGTGGGCGCGTAAAATTTGGAGAGGCCAAAGATTGGATCCCGTCAGCCTGAAAACAGTTTGGAATTTCCCCCTCACTACTCTTATGGTGGGATGTTGGTGGGTTTGGAGCGAGGGGGTGGGGGGATGAGGTGGTGCGGGGGAGATGATGGGAGACCAAGGGCAGAACCTTGAACTCTATGGACAGAGTGCTGGCTGAGGTGAGAAAACCAAGATGGAGCTCTCCAGCTGATGTTTCTCTCCAGATTCTATGGAGGCGTGGTTTTCACCATCACACTGACGGCTCAAACTGGCTCCACGGGGATCAGGGCACCATTTCTAAAGGGCATCCTGATCTGTGCTGAAAAAAATACCCCCCCCCCCCAGCCCCACCACCACAAGCACCAAGACAAGCCCACCCCCATGGATAAGGGATTGCCCCCAACTGGTGGAGCTCCCCAGAGGGTGTGCCCCTGGAAGTGCCATCCTATTAGTGTTACCTTGACACTGCCAGGTTGGCACAGCCGGGGGAAGTGCCCTGATATGTCTCTCTCCTCCTGGGGCCTATACTTACCTTTAAGTCCCCAGAGGGTTCCCCTCAACTTCTTAATGTTTGCAGAAGCAGTTGGAAACCTCACTGACGTGACATTGCGCCGGCGAGGGGGGAATTCTTTATTTGGGTGGAACATACGGCAGGAAAGCCCTTTAATTGCTTTTGAATTTATTAAAATGTATCATTACATCACCGATGAGAGGTGGGGAAACCCACAAAACAAGATCTCATCACTCATGGCGTTGCAAATTTAAAATCACCGCCCAGGACATGGAGGGTGAGAATACAGACGCAGAATTGGGTGGATGAGAATTGAACTTTATGACTGGGGGTAGATGGATGCAGACTCCAGAATACAAGACAGGTTTGTGTTAGTGTGGCACAAGAGGGACGGGCTGCATGGAGATTCATGGAGGAGCTGGGGCGGGAGACTGTTGTCATCAGTAAAGAAGAGACTGGAGAACCCATTGACAGAAAGTAATTGTCCTTGGTCTGGGGGCCAAGATGGCAGGGTCAGAGATTAAAGACAGTCCTGGGGTTCTATGGACCTCACAGCCATGGTGAGAGATCAAAGCTGTTCTGGGGATTTGCAGGCCATGCCACTGGGCTATACATGACACACACATTACAGTTCCATTCCAGGGAGGGAAAAGACCTGTGCGCTCAAATGGGAGAAGGCACAATTTATTGAGCAGGACAATGGTCATGGGTCACAGTCAGTGGCCGTGAGCTTGTCTGGCGTGTTACTGGGCTGTAGTTGGTTAAGGGAGGCATTTTCAACCTGTAAATGGGTGATCCTTTTGTGGCAGGTGGGTGTCTGCTCTGTATGTGACCATGCACATGGCCTCAAATTTGGGATGGGCAGGGCACATGTAGGGCATGGGGGCATCAACAGTGATGGGTTCAGGTGGGAGGGCTGGAATGTCCATCACAATGACAATGGGATCCAGGGTTACTTAGGGAAGCTGGAGAATAACCAGAGGGAGCTCTACCTGCACACTAGTATTCCAGGAATATTGGAGAGACCTATGCACTGGCAGTGGGAGGGTCAAAGCTGGTCTCAAAATAAGAAATGCATTGCCACCATCCTGAAAGCCTGAAGATATGGTGCACTTTGAAACCAAAACGGGAAAATAATTTGTATAGGAGGTGTCTGTGTCTGTGTGGGAGGGACCATTGCATGGGACACCCTCAAACTGCTTAGCGTCTCAACTTTGAAATAGAGGCAGAGCTGAGAGACAAGAAGAAAACTTCCTTGAGAAGGTTGGGCCAGTGCCGCTTGGTGTGTTTTAACAAAAGTCTGCAGGAGTCATTTGCTCCATTTGAGCAGCAACAGAGCAGAAAGTGAGAATGGAAGATGCAGTTACCTGTTAAGGAGGTGTACATACCTGCCAGACCATCATTGAAAGCCCCTAATGTGCTTCTGTCCAACGCCGGCATCTCCACATCATCTTCTTTCAAAAGGCATGGATAACGAGCCAAAGGGTATCTAGTCATTGCTGAAGAAAAAGTTGAGATTGATGAACAAAATAGACCAGAGATTGTAGGAGTACCTTTGGTAAGGTGTGGATTTCATGCATGTGTTCAAACCTTGCCCAACCTCTGTGAGAATGAAATGTCAAGCATCAGGGTTGGCATCTTGGCTATTTAGAAGTAAGTGTGCATCTCAGCTGCAAAGCTGTATCAATGAAAAGCTAGTTGTAGTGAATTTACTTTTAGTCATTCATGGTAGTGGTTATGGGCTTGGAAGGTGCTGTCAAAGGAACCTTGGTGAGTTCCTGTAGTGCATCTCGTAGATAGTACACACTGCTGCCACGGTGAGTCAGTGGTGGAGGGAGCGAATGTTTGTGGATGGTCTGCTTTATCCTGAATGGTGTCAAGCTTCTTGAGTGTTGTTGGAGCTGCACTCATCCAGGCAAGTGGAGAGTATTCCATCACACTCCTGACTTGTGGTCTTGTAGATGGTGGACAGGCTTTGGGGAGTCAGGAGGTGAGTTACTCACCTTGGGATTCCTAGCGTCTGACCTGCTCCTAGAGCCACAGAATTGATATCACTAGTCCAGTTGAGTTTCTGGTCAAGGGTATTGTCCAGGATGTTGATAGTGGGGAATTCAGCAATGGTCGTGCCATTGAATGTCAAGGGGTGATGGTTAGATTTTTTATTGTTGGAGATGGTCATTGCCTGACATTTATGTGGTGTAAGTGTTACTTGTCAGCCCAAGGCTTTATATTGTCTTGGCCTTGCTGTAGTCGGACATGGACTGTTTCAATATTTGGGATTCTCACATGGTGGTGAACATTATGCAATTCTCAACGAACATTCCCATTTGTGACCTTATGATGAAAGGAAAGTCATTGATGAAGCAACTGAAGATAATTGGGCCTGGAATATTACCCTGAGAACTCCTACAGTGATATCCTGGAACCATCTTCCTTTCCATAGATTCCCTACAGTGCAGAAAGAGGCCATTCAGCCCATCAAATCTGCATAGACCCTCCTCAAGAGCACTGTATCCAAGCCCAGTTCCCAGGCCCATTACCAGTAACGTCATTTATTGATCATGGCCAAACCATCTAACCTGCGCATCTTTGAACCATGGGAGGAAACTGGAGCACCCGGAGGAAACCTTGCAGACATGGGGAGAACATGCACAATCCGCACAGACGGCCACCCAAGGCCGGAATTGAACCCAGGTTCTTGCCGCTGTGAGGCAGCAGTGTTAAACACTGCCACTGTGCCATGCCTTTGTGCCAGGTATAACTCCAACCCCGAGGAGAGTTTTCCCCCGATTCCCATTGACTCCAGTTTTGCTTTGGCACCTTGAAGCTACATTCGGTCAAAGGTGGTCTTGATTCCAAGGATAATCACCCTGGCCTCGGTTCTGGAGTTCAGGTTTTTTGTCCATGTTTAAACCAAGCCTCTCATGAAGTCAGAAGCTGAGTGATCCTGACAGAACCCAAACTGAGTGTCAGCGAGCAGTTTATTGCGAAGCAAGTGTTACATAATAGCCCTGATGATGACTCTGATAGGGCAACAATGACGTTGTTTTTTTGTTTGTGAGTGGGATGTCTCCTATATTTGTCCAGTGTTTATTAATCTCTTGCAAACATTAATCCATGGGGAGAACAAGGATTAAATAATGGAGCCTGTGGGCAATGCTGCCTTCTTGATGGCAGTGAGCTGATTGAAGGTGAGAAGGTACTAGCTGCCACCTCAGACAGATTCGAGAGGAGGCTCGGCCTCAGGACCAAGGTTCAAGAGAGCCACAGGTTAAATGCATCCCACTGGGGTGATTGGGAAAACTAAGGGTCTACGAAAGAAGACTTTCCTCTCTGGCAGTGAAGAGAGCCAATGCCGTGCCCGTCTGCACTTGTCAGATGTGCTGGATCATAGCTGCCACGTTCTGCGGAGGAGCTAACGCCCCATGGATTGGGAGGATCTCCTCTGCCGGTGTCCCTGAAGGTCACTGCAATGCTCAATCTTTTTCCCTGCGGATCATTCCAGGGATCCGCAGGAGACCTTTTCAGCATCTCACAGTCCTCAACACACTACACACAACACATGCTCAAGGAGGCGACTAGTGCCCTCTAGAGTAAGGTTCTTCGTTATGTGATGTTCACCCTCGACGAAGCCAGCCGGGCTGCTAGATTTTATGGGTTTGTAGCTATCTCAGGCTTCCCTGCGGTACAGAGTGCAATCAATTACACACATGTGGCTTTGAGAGCTCCATGACAGCATCCCCTGATGTCTATTCACAGGAAAGAATTCCACTCTGTGAACATTGAACTGGTGTGCGATCATCAGAAGCACATCATGCACATCTGTGCCAGGAACCTTGGGAGGTTCCAAGATTCATACATCCTGAGTCACTCCCAGATGTTATGGGCCAGGGTTTAGAGAACCCCAAAGTGTATCATGGAGTTCACCTGACCCACAACTTTGAATAGATTGTAGTATGGGGAGCACACGGCCCATTATACAGGTGTGGTACAGCAGAAATGGAAAAGTATTTTTGAAAGCAAAACAATGTTTATTCTATGAACTCAAGTTAACCTTTTTAAAACATACAGTGATAACATCTTAGCAACCATGAATTCAAATACAACCCCCAAAGACTACAACACTCAGTAATCCTTTAAACTTTCCTTTTAACATCCATAAGACTTAAAAACACCTTTTACAGAAAGACATCAGGCTTAACTTCACTACTGAAAAATCTTTGGCGGGTAGGGTCAAGGAAAACCTCAAGGCCTTTTACACATATGTGAGAAATATGAGAAATATGAGCGAGGGTAGTTCCGATCAAGGACAGTAGCGGGAGATTGTGTATTGAGTCTGAAGTGATAGGAGAGGTCTTGAACGAGTACTTTTCTTCAGTATTTACGAATGAGAGAGGCCATATTGTTGGCGAGGCCAGTGTGAAACAGACTGGTAAGCTCGAGGAGATACTTGTTAGGAAGGAAGATGTGTTGGGCATTTTGAAAAACTTGAGGATAAACAAGTCCCACGGGCCTGACGGGATATATCCAAGGATTCTATGGGAAGCAAGAGATGAAATTGCAGAGCCGTTGGCAATTATCTTTTCGTCCTCACTGTCAACAGGGGTGGTATCAGGGGATTGGAGAGTGGTGAATGTCGTGCCCTTGTTCAAAAAAGGGAATAGGGATAACCCTGGGAATTACAGGCCAGTTAGTCTTACTTCGGTGGTAGGCAAAGCAATGGAAAGGGTACTGAGGGATAGGATTTCTGAGCATCTGGAAAGACACTGCTTGATTAGGAATAGTCAGCACGGATTTGTGAGGGGTAGGTCTTGCCACACAAGTCTTATTGAATTCTTTGAGGAGGTGACCAAGCACGTGGATGAAGGTAAAGCAGTAAATGTAGTGTACATGGAATTTAGTAAGGCATTTGATAAGGCTCCCCATGGTAGGCTTATGCAGGAAGTAAGGAGGCATGGGATAGTGGGAAATTTGGCCAGTTGGATAACGAACTGGCTAACCGATAGAAGTCAGAGAGTGGTGGTGGATGGCAAATATTCAACCTGGAGCCCAGTTACCAGTGGCGTACCGCAGGGATCAGTTCTGGGTCCCCTGCTGTTTGTGATTTTCATTAATGACTTGAATGAGGGAGTTGAAGGGTCGGTCAGTAAATTTGCAGACTATACGAATATTGGTGGAGTTGTGGATAGTGAAGAGAGCTGTTGTCGGCTGCAAAGAGACATAGATAGGATGCAGAGCTGGGCTGAGAAGTGGCAGATGGAGTTTAACCCTGAAAAGTGTGAGGTTGTCCATTTTGGAAGGACAAATATGAATGTGGAATACAGGGTTAACGGTAGGATTCTTGGCAATGTGGAGGAGCAGAGAGATCTTGGGGTCTATGGTCGTAGATCTTTGAAAGTTGCCACTCAAGTGGATAGAGCTGTGAAGAAGGCCTATGGTGTGCTCGCGTTCATGAGCAGATAGATTGAATTTAAGAGCTGTGAGGTGATAATGCAGCTGTACAAAACCTTGGTAAGGCCACATTTGGAGTACTGTGTGCAGTTCTGGTTGCCTCATTTTAGGAAGGATGTGGAAGCTTTGGAAAAGGTGCAAAGGAGATTTACCAGGATGTTGCCTGGAATGGAGAGTAGGTCTTATGAGGAAAGGTTGAGGGTGCTAGGCCTTTTCTCATTAGAACGGAGAAGGATGAGGGGCAACTTGATAGAGGTTTATAAGATGATCAGAGGAATAGATAGAGTAGTCAGTCAGAGACTTTTTCCCCGGGTGTAACAAACCATTACAAGGGGACATAAATTTAAGGTGAATGGCGGAAGATATAGGGGGGATGTCAGAGGTAGGTTCTTTACCCAGAGAGTAGTGGGGGTATGGAATGCACTGCCTGTGGAAGTAGTTGAGTCGGAAACATTAGGGACCTTCAAGCGGCTATTGGATAAGATGGGGTGTAGATTAATTTGTTCTTAATCTCGGACAAAAGTTCGGCACAACATCGTGGGCCGAAGGGCCTGTTCTGTGCTGTATTTTTCTATGTTCTATGTACTGAGAACAGTGACCACGTTGAAATCAGCAAATGGACACTCATAAGCTTGCAGTGATTCTCACACATCCTGCTGTGATTGCAGCTTCTCCAAAACTAAAATGAAACCAAACCCATCCTGCAGCAAAAAAGCCTAAAGCGAAAGTAAAAAGCTGACAGACAGCGCAGCACCACCCACTCTCTGACATCACTGCAGTAATAAACACCCATTTCTTAAAGGTACTCTCACTACGGATATTTATATACACACCGATTTATAAACACCCATTTCTTAAAGGTACTCTCACATGACACCTCCCCCAGGAAAAAGAATAAACCATCAACTTCAAGATAGTTTTATTTTTCACCTTTTCACTATCCTTTAAGAAATGCACACAGTAAATATACTTTTTTGTTTCAAAAAACAACACACGCAAACAGGTATAATAATATAGTCCATTTTTTTTTTCTTCTTCCTCCAAATGGAATCCCTCTTGATTGACAGTCTCTTTGAACAAGAAGGTCTCTGCACGATCCATCCATTTCTCTACGCCTCGGCAGTTCTTTTTAAAGTCAGATACTTTAGTTCAATCTCATCACAGAGTCCCTTGTAATTCTCCAACACAAGATCATTGGTTATCACAGCTTTCAGGCAGTTAAATACCTGTTGAGAGTCCGCTGTCCACTGAAATTTTTGACGTTTCTTCAGCACGTCCAACAGTGGAGCAACCACGCTACAAATCCTTTGCACAAATTTTCGATCAAATCCACTCATGCCAAAAAATCGCATTATTTCCCTTTGTGGTGAGGGTATCGGAAACTCCTCGATAACTGTAGGTTTTCTATCCCGTGGGACCATTCGACCCTGTCCAATTGTATGGCCAAGGAAAGTGACTTGGGCTTTTCCAAATTCACTTAAGGCCAGGCTTAGCACCAAACCCGCCTCCTGAAGTCGATCGAATAACGCCATCAGATGTTTTAAATGTTCTTTCTATGCATACAGATCGTCGATGTATACCGTACAATTGGGTAATCCTGAAACAACTTTGTTAGGTAACCATTGAAATGTGGCTGGGACGTTTCTCATGCCAAATGGCATAAATTTGAATTGCGAGATACCATCTGTAGTCACAAAAACTGAAATCTCCTTCGCCTTTTCGGATAAAGGTACCTGCCAGTAACCTTTAAGTAAATCCAGTTTGGAAATAAAAGCTGATTGTCCCACTTTCTCAATGCAATCCTCCAAACGTGGGATAGGATAAGAGTCCATTCTTGTAACTGCATTAACCTTTCTATAGTCCATACACAACCAATGGAGACTGTCTGGTTTTGGCACCATCACTATGGGTGAGCTCCATTGGCTGCAACCCACTTCAAATATGCCATTTTTAAGCATACTCTCAATCTCTTTGTTAACCTGTGCCAATTTTAAAGGGTTAAGTCTATATGGATGTTGTTTGATTGGAACAGCATTTCCCACATCTCCATCATGTATAGCCATTTTAGTACTTCCCAATGTATCTCTACAAACTTGCCCACGCGATATCTTTCAGGTCAGTCCGTTTTTCCTCTGGAAGGTAACTCAACAATTTATCCCAATTTTTAAGAACTTCCTCATTTTCCAATTTAATTTGAGGTATGTCAAATTCACAGTCATCTGGATTTGGTTTGTCACTTTGAGTTAGAATCATTAAAACCTTGTTTTTTTCTCCTTCCCTTTCAAAGTATCTTTTAAGCATATTCAGATGACACACTCGATGAGTCTTCCTTCTATCTGGTGTTTTTATCACATAATTCACCTCACTTAATTTCCTAGGGTTTTCTAGAGCAGTATGTAAATAGTCCAACTCGGGAAGGGGCCATACTGGACCTGGTGTTGGGGAATGAGCCCGGCCAGGTGGTTCAAGTTTCAGTCAGGGATTACTTTGGGAATAGTGATCACAATTCCATAAGTTTTAGAATACTCATGAGAGTGGTCCTAAAGGAATAGTGCTAAATTGGGGGAAGGCCAATTATACCAAAATTCGGCAGGAGCGGGGGAATGTGCATTGGGAGCAGCTGTTTGAAGGTAAATCCACATTTGATATGTGGGAGGCTTTTAAAGAGAGGTTGATTAGAGTGCAGGGCAGACATGTCCCTGTGAAAATGAGGGATAGAAATTGCAAGATTAGGGAACCATGGATGACAGGTGAAATTGTGAGACTAGCTAAGAGGAAAAAGGAAGCATACATAAGGTCTAGGCGACTGAAGACAGACAAAGCTTTGGAAGAATATCAGGAATGTAGGACCAATCTGAAACGATGGGGTCATGAATTATCTTTAGCAAACAGGGTTAAGGAAAACCCCAAAGCCTTTTATTCATATATAAGGAGCAAGAGGGTAACTAGAGAAAGGTTGGCCCACTCAAGGACAAAGAAGGAAAGTTATGCGTGGAGTCAGAGAAAATGGGTGAGATTCTTAACGAGTACTTTGCATCGGTATTCACCGAGGAGAGGGACATGACGGATGTTGAGGTTAGGGATAGATGTTTGATTACTCTAGGTCAAGTCGACAGAAGGAGGGAGGATATGTTGGGTATTCTAAAAGGCATTAAGGTGGACAAGTCCCCAGGTCTGGATGGGATCTATCCCAGGTTACTGAGGGAAGTGAGAGAGGAAATAGCTGGGGTCTTAACAGATATCTTTGCAGCATCCTTGAACATGGGTGAGGTATCGGAGGACTGGAGAATTGCTAATGTTGTCCCCTTGTTTAAGAAGCGTAGCAGGGCTAATCCAGATAATTATAGACCGGTGAGCCTGACGTCAGTGGTAGGAAAGCTGCTGGAGAAGATACTGAGGGATAGGATCTATTCCCATTTGGAAGAAAATTGGCTTATCAGCGATAGGCAACATGGTTTTGTGCAAGGAAGGTCATGTCTTACCATAGAATTTACAGTGCAGAAGGAGGCCATTCGTCCCATCGAGTCTGCACCAGCTCTTGGAAAGAGCACCCTACCCAAGGTCAACACCTCCACCCTATCCCCATAACCCAGTAACCCCACCCAACACTAAGGGCAATTTTGGACACTAAGGGCAATTTATCATGGCCAATCCACCTAACCTGCACATCTTTGGACTGTGGGAGGAAACCGGAGCACCCGGAGGAAACCCACGCACACACGGGGAGGATGTGCAGACTCCACACAGACAGTGACCAAGCCGGAATCGAACCTGGGACCCTGGAGCTGTGAAGCAATTGTACTATCCACAATGCTACCGTGCTGCCCTACCAACTTAATATAATTCATTGAAGAAGTCACAAAGTTGATTGATGAGGGATGGGCTGTAGATGTCATATCCATGGACTTCAGTAAGGCATTTGATAAGTTTCCCCATGGTTGGCTGATGGAGAAAGTGAAGTCTCATGGGGTGCAGGGTGTACTAGCTAGATGGATAAAGAACTGGCTGGGCAACAGGAGACAGAGAGTAGTAGTGGAAGGGAGTTTCTCAAAATGGAGAACTGTGACCAGTGGTGTTCCACAGGGATCCGTGCTGGGACCACTGCTGTTTGTGATATACATAAATGATCTGGAGGAAGGTATAGGTGGTCTGATTAGAAAGTTTGCAGATGACACTAAGATTGGTGGAGTCGCAGATAGTGAAGGGGACTGTCAGAGAATACAGCAGAATATAGATAGATTGGACAGTGGGGTGGAGAAATGGCAGGTGGCGTTCAATCCGGGCAAATGCGAGGTGATGAATTTTGGAAGATCCAATTCAAGAGCGAACTATACGGTAAATGAAAAAGCCCTGGGGAAAATTGATGTGCAGAGAGAACTTGGTGTTCAGGTCCATTGTACCCTGAAGGTGGCTACGCAGGTCGATAGAGTGGTCAAGAAGGCATACGGCATGCTTTCCTTCATTGGAAGGGGTATTGAGTACAAGATTTGGCAGGTCATGTTACCGTTGTCTAAGACTTTGGTTCGGCCACACTTGGAATATTGCGTACAGTTCTGGTCGCCACATTACCAAAAGGATGTGGATGCTTTGGAGAAGGTGTAGAGGAGGTTCACCAGGATGTTGCCTGGTATGGAGGGCGCTAGCTATGAAGAGAGGTTGAGTAGATGAGGATTATTTTCATTAGAAAGACGGAGGTTGAGGGGGGATCCTCATTGAGGTCTACAAAATCATGAGAGGTATAGACAGGGTGGATAGCAAGAAGTTTTTTCCCCAGAGTGGGGGACTCAATTACTCGGGGTCACGAGTTCAAGGTGAGAGGGGAAAAGTTTAAGGGAGATATGCGTGGAAAGTTCTTTACGCAGAGAGTGGTGGGTGCCTGGAACGCATTGCCGGTGGAGGTGGTAGAGGCGGGCACGATAGCGTCATTGAAGATGTATCTAGACAGATACATGAATGGGCAGGGAGCAGAGGGATACAGATCCTTAGAAAATAGGCGACAGTTTTAGATAGAGGATCTGGATCGGCGCAGGCTTGGAGGGCCAAAGGGCCTGTTCCTGTGCTGTAATTTATTTTTGTTCTTTATAATTTCTCTGAGAGCTTCATACGTTTGGTCTATTTTCAAAGCCCTTATCCACCTGTCAAAATTACTCTGTTTGAGCCGTTCAAACTCCATGTATGTTGACCAAATTCTTTCCTTAAATATCTAAACCTTTGTCTGTAAGCTTCAGGCATTAGTTCATATACACCTAAGATGGATTTTTTCACCTCCTCATACGTCCCAGATACCTCCTCCGGTAGTGATGCAAACACTTCACTAGCCCGACCAACCAGCTTTGTTTAAATCAGTAATACCCACATGTCCTGTGGCCATTTCATTTGTTTAGCTACTTTCTCAAATGAAATAAAAAAGCTTCCACCTCCTTCTCATCAAACCTTGGCAATGCTTGGACATATTTAAATAGATTCTCACCAAGCCTTCGACAATGATGATCTTTCTCACTATCCTCATCGCTATCCTCCAATTGTACGTTTCCCTTTATGTCTGCCAATTTTAACTGACTGTCATGTTTCACAGCAATTTTCTGAAGTTCAAACTCTCTCTCTCTTTCCCTTTCCTCTCTATCTCTTTCTTCGTTTCTTTCTTCTTTCTCCTTTTCTTTTTCCCTGATCTGTATCTCCCTTTCTCTTTCTTTTTCTTTCATTGCATATTCAAGCTGCTTTAATTCTTTTTCATGTTCATGTTGCTTAATCTGCAACTGGATCTTTGCCATTTCTAATGAGTCAGACTGTATCTCAGGCACCTTTAAATGCTGAGCCACCGCCATAATTACCTCATCTTTTCGCATTTTGTCAGGTAATGTTAACTGAAATGTTTTTCCAAATCTAACAGTCTGCTTTTAGTCTCTGTCCGTAAGGTACTGCATGTGACCGTCTCCACCCCCAAAAACATCTGAGCCTCTGAAAGAGCAATTGTCCACAACACACTCCCCACTTAAACTAAAATACCACAGCTAAAAAGCAACCACAATATGCTCACACCTCACTGTCTTGAAGTTCACTCAGCCAATCCAATAGATAGACTCTTATCCCCCTCGAGCCCCCAATTTGTTATGGGCCAGGGTTTAGAGAACCCCAAGGTGTATCATGGAGTTCACCTGACCCACAACATTTAATAGATTGTGGTATGGGGAGCACGGGGTCCACTTTAGAGGTGTGGTACAGCAGAAATGGAAAAGTATTTTTTAAAGCAAAACGATGTTTATTCTATGAACTCAAGTTAACCTTTTTAAAACATACAGTGAACATTTTAGCAACCATTAATTCAAATACAACCCCCAAAGACGATAACACTAAGTAATCCTTTCAGCTTTCCTTTTAACATCCATAAGACTTAAAAATACCTTGTTACAGAAAGACATCAGGCTTAACTGCACTACTGAGAACAGTTACCACGTTGAAATCAGCAAATGAACATTCATAAGCTTGCAGAGATTCACACACATCCTGCTGTGATTGCAGCTTCTCCAAAACTAAAATGAAACCAAACCCACCCTGCAGCAAAAAGCCTGAAGCGAACGTAAAAAGCTGACAGACAGCCCAGCTCCACCCACTCTCTGACATCACTGCAGTAATAAACACCCATATCTTAAAGGTACTCTCACTACAGATATTTATATACACACTCATTTATAAACGCCCATTTCTTAAAGGTACTCTCATATGACACAGGTGTCTCAAATATTTGATGGACATTAGTGATTACAGGGCTGACTATTTGGGGATAGAGCGTACCTGCTCAAATGATGGCACATGACACCCTGTATTGTTCCTTGAGTTATTTAGAGGAGAGATCAACACCGCGCATAGGATCCATGATCGAGCAGACCATTGTTATCCTGAAGATGTGCTTCCGATGTTTGAACTGCACCTCAAAGCACTTGATACAGTAATTGCCACCTTTGAGAAGCCAATAGCAGACACTGAGAAGCATGTATGGTTGAACAGACCATTGTGGCTTCAGGTCCTGTACTTTGGCACTACCAGTGAAGACAGCCATCTCATTTTTATAAACTATTACAACTAACCCTCCAAGGCTCCTTGCATGCCTGACGCCATGATTCTTTTTTATGAGTATTGTTTGCAGTACTCTCCATAGAGGGTGTCCCACATCATCGTGGTCTGTTGCAACCTGCACAACCTGTTGCTCAAAAGAGGGAGACATGGAGGGGACTGAGAGAAACGGAGACAACGAAGGGCAGGAACCTGAATTAGGAGATTTGTATCAGATTTCACGTAAGGGTGCCATCAAAGAGGCATGACATGGAAAACGTACCTGTACCACATTGGTCGCCACAAAATTACAGGACTAAGATTCAGGTAATGGGGCACCGTCACATTCTTTCTGTCCATTAATGCCCTGCCAGTGCACTGAAAGGCCTTTACAACCAATCACATCAAGAGCAAGGTTCAGCGTTCGAACTTTCACCTTCAACCCACATGATTCACTAGGCCTTAATCTTTGGAAAGATTAGTGGCAAACTTTGTATCCATGCGCATAGGGAAGTGTAAGTTGCAGCAAAAACTGCCACGTTTGCATGTATGGTTGTGTAAGCGTGTATGGTTGAAGAGGCAATCGTGGCCACAGGTCCAGTGCTTTGACACGACCAATGAAGACAGCCATCTCATTTTGGGAAACAATTACACATAACCCTCCAAGGTTACTGAGCATGCCTGACTCCATGTTGCTTTGTAAGGAGTATGGTTGCTAATCAATTTTGCAGACACTTCAGTAAACCGTTTGACACATAACACAAAGGTGGAGTAACTGTCATGACTCAGTTCCACATCACAAGACTGTGAGGCTCACATAGTGAGGTGATCACCGAATGGGAGCTTGGCTCACCCTCACAATAAGAGGGCACATAGATGCATATGAAAGACATTTTCAAATGCCGAGACCATTATCATGAACAGCAAATGTATTTACAAAGATGCATAATATACACAGTGATTGAAAACCAGTGACCCAGAGGTGATGTCAAGCTTCTTAATTTTTCCAACAGTACCCGCTCTCTCTTCCCCGATATCCACACCTGAGGTAGAGGCTGACTACTACACCATATTGTCTCTGATGACTTTGGCGGGTGTCTTTTAGTTGGTGGAGAGCTGGAGGACCCCAACTTCCTTTATGTGTCATTGTTGAGGAACATGTGTACCCTCCGCAGCCTGTAAGTGATTAGGTCGTAGGCAGAGGAGGTAGGGGAAGGCTGAACACTCTCAGAATCATTGGAGTAGATGGCCCCAGGATACTAGCAGCTGATCTTCCTGGGGAACCCTGTCTGACACCCCGAGGAGCACAGGCTTCTGGAGGGAGGTCAAGATGCCCCATCCCCCTCTCACACATCCACTTTTGGATCCCACCAAAGCCTATAGTGATGACTGCAGGTCCACGTGAAGATCCAGCAGGATCTGCTAAATCTGGGTCTCTATGGCGGCCATTACCCATCCCATAGAGACCTCGAGGTGCTTGCATGTCGGAGCTGTGACATCAGAAAGAATGCATACAGACTTATCCATCATAGAATCCCTACAGTGCAAAGGGAAGCCATTTGGCCCATTGTCTGCATGACCCTCCAAAAGAGCACTATCCCTAGGCCCCCTCCCCCTCCCTATCCGTGCAACCCCATGATCTAACCTACACATCTTTGGAAAAAAGGGAAAAAGTAGCCTGGCAAATCCACCTCACCTGCACATCTTTGGTTTGTGACAGGAAACCGGAGCATCCGGAGGAAACTTATGCAGACATGAGGAGAACGTACAAACTTCACATAGACCGTCACCCAAGGCAGGAATTGAACCCAGGTCCCTGGCGTTGTGAGGCCTCAGTACTAACCACTCTGCCATCGTGCTGCCCAAATCCTTTGCGGTTGCAGCATGTCTGCCTCTCGAGTGGGAATCCCGACCCGGTGAATCGGACATAATTTTTCATTGGAATCGCTCGTGTTCCATGTGACGCCAGTGCGAGACCATTAATGGTCCATGAATTGCTCCGGGACCGGCACCAATTTTGTTGTCGTGGAAGTCCACCGATTCGGTCCTGGCATCAACACTTAGGGCTGGACTCTCCATTTCTGAGGCTAAGTGTTGATGCTAGTGGAGGATGTGTGGTGTTTTACAACAGAAAAATCGGCACAACATCTGCTCCTATTCAGCTACTTTAAATGGGCTAGCACCGTCGCCACGTGGAACGCAATCAATTCCAGGAAAATTGGTGCCGGAAACGTCGGGTCCATGAGTGGCACTCATGAGGCTCACACGCTGCAGCCGTACTTAAACGATCCATCTCCCCACACACACCGCCTCAGTCAACAAGATGGCTGGAAGGAGAGCAGCGCCACGGTTCAGGGACACTGAGCTGTACACCCTCCTGGACGCCGGGGAGGAGAGAAGGATGACCCTATACCCCAGCCCGGGAGGAAGGCCACCAGGCGCCGCCATTTACGGACGAGCAAGTGAGACCCCACTGAGCCTCACGTCTGTAGTGGTTAAAGTCTTGGAGGGGATTATAAGAGACAAGATTTATAATCATCTAGATAGGAATAATATGATCAGGGATAGTCAGCATGGCTTTGTGAAGGGTAGGTCATGCCTCACAAACCTTATTGAGTTCTTTGAGAAGGTGACTGAACAGGTAGATGAGGGTAGAGCAGTTGATGCGGTGTATATGGATTTCAGCAAAGCGTTTGATAAGGTTGCCCACGGTAGGCTATTGCAGAAAATACGGAGGCTGGGGATTGAGGGTGATTTAGAGATGTGGATCAGAAATTGGCTAGCTGAAAGAAGATAGAGGGTGGTGGTTGATGGGAAATGTTCAGAATGGAGTACAGTCACAAGTGGAGTACCACAAGGATCTGTTCTGGGGCCGTTGTTGTTTGTCATTTTTATCAATGACCTAGAGGAAGGCGCAGAAGGGTTGGTGAGTAAATTTGCAGACGATACTAAAGTCGGTGGTGTTGTCGATAGTGTGGAAGGATGTAGCAGGTTACAGAGGGATATAGATAAGCTGCAGAGCTGGGCTGAGAGGTGGCAAATGGAGTTTAATGTAGAGAAGTGTGAGGTGATTCACTTTGGAAGGAATAACAGGAATGCGGAATATTTGGCTAATGGTAAAGTTCTTGAAAGTGTGGATGAGCAGAGGGATCTAGGTGTCCATGTACATAGATCCCTGAAAGTTGCCACCCAGGTTGATAGGGTTGTGAAGAAGGCCTATGGAGTGTTGGCCTTTATTGGTAGAGGGATTGAGTTCCGGAGTCAGGAGGTCATGTTGCAGCTGTACAGAACTCTGGTACGGCCGCATTTGGAGTATTGCGTACAGTTCTGGTCACCGCATTATAGGAAGGACGTGGAGGCTTTGGAGCGGGTGCAGAGGAGATTTACCAGGATGTTGCCTGGTATGGAGGGAAAATCTTATGAGGAAAGGCTGATGGACTTGAGGTTGTTTTCGTTGGAGAGAAGAAGGTTAAGAGGAGACTTAATAGAGGCATACAAAATGATCAGGGGGTTAGATAGGGTGGACAGTGAGAGCCTTCTCCCGCGGATGGAAATGGCTGGCACGAGGGGACATAACTTTAAACTGAGGGGTAATAGATATAGGACAGAGGTCAGAGGTAGGTTCTTTACGCAAAGAGTAGTGAGGCCGTGGAATGCCCTACCTGCTACAGTAGTGAACCCGCCAACATTGAGGGCATTTAAAAGTTTATTGGATAAACATATGGATGATAATGGCATAGTGTAGGTTAGATGGCTTTTGTTTCGGTGCAACATCGTGGGCCGAAGGGCCTGTACTGCGCTGTATTGCTCTATGTTCTATGTTCTATGAGTAGTGGTTGCCCATGATATGTATGTCATCCGGTATATCAGGTGGAGGTAGGAGCAGTCGAAGGGCCAGACGCTCGGCGGGCAGGCTGGCCCAAGGAACCAGCTGCCGTCCAGACGGGTCCCAGGCTTCTGGAACATCCAGCCCCAGACACAGTGCAGGTTAAGTCAGAGAGCCAGTGATGACAAGAGTGACAAGCAGGTGCAGGTGGAGGAGTCCATCCGCCGGTCATGGCTGGGAACGATGGCAGCATTGCCCAGGCGCTAGCCGGCATTACGCAGGCACTGGGCGAGGTGGCCCAGTCCCAGAGGGAGGTGGTCCAGTCACTGGCTGATGTGGCACAATCACAGCGTGATGTGGTGCAGTCGGGGTTGGGGATGGTCCTCTCCCTGTGCTCCATGGTCGCGAGCGTGCAGACCCTGGTCGAGATCAGAGCGGGCCTTCAGGACTGGCAGCGCCAGGTAGCGGGAAAGCCTCAGGGGATGGCTTCGCTCGCAAAGCTATGATTTTATTTACATGACTACACTCGGTTTCAACACATAGAGCGGGATTCTCTCAGCCCGGGGCCGGGCTGGAGAATCTCCGCGACCGGCGCGAATCGCGCCATGTCACCCTGATGCCGGGACGCGATTCTCTGCTCTGCGGAGAATCGGCGTCATTGGCGCCGATGCGGTCGGCGCGCCGCGGGCCGGGGGCCACTCTACGGGGCCCCCCCGGCAATTCTCGGCCCGGGCTGGGCTGAACTGCTGTGTCAAAAAACCCGAGTTCCGCCGGCGCCATTCACACCTGCTCTCAGCCGGCGGGAACTCGGCGTGGAAGGGTGGGGGGGGGGGGGGCGGCCTGTGGGGGGGGGGAGGAGATGGTCCGACCCGGGGGGGGGCGGGGGCTCCGATGTGGCCTGGCCCGCGATCGGGGCCCACCAATCGGCGGGCCGGCCTCTCTGGCTGGGGGCCTCCTTTCTTCCGCGCCGGCCCCTGTAGACCTGCGCCATGTTGCATCGGGGCCAGCGCGGACCCCGCAGCGCCCAGGATCAGCAGCTGGAGCGGCGTGGGCCACTCCAGTGCAATGCTGGCCCCCTGTAGGGGCCAGAATTGCTGATCCTGAGGCCGCGTCAACACTTAGCCTCAGGACCAGAGAATCCCACCCACAGTCTTTTAGAATACACAATTGATCAATTACATCTAACTACACTCATGTACTGCTAATGTCACTACTGGTATAAACTATTGTCCAACCTTCTCTCACTAACTGCTCTTATGACCTTCACTAGCTGTCTCCTGCGCAAACTCCTCCCCTAAGGATTATCATCACTGCTTTATATAGTAGTATCTGCAGCTCCCTCTAATGGCTATTGATGATACTACATTAAACCTTGTAATGCTGATCGTTACGATAATACTACAATGGTCATAGACCACCTGGACGTTCATTGGGTGGTACCCGTTCCGGTTTGTGGAGAGTGGCCTGTTATCCGCAGGTGCCTGTAGGGCAACATGCATCCCGTCAATCGACCCCTGGACCGGGGCATCCTGGTGGGTTTGATCTACATGGACATCAATGTATTGCTCCGCCTGGGCATATAGGGCCTCCTTGATGGCGTGGTTGGTCAGTGGGTACACCGAACTCTGTGAGATCCCGGACAGGTCCCTACTTGGCGACAGGAAGGACCCCGTTGCGTAAAGGTTCAGGGCAACCATCACCTTGACGGTCACTGGGAGTGGGTGTCCTCCCCCACATCCTCGCGGTGCCAGGTGTGACATCATCTGGCAGATGTGTTGCACTGTCTTTCTGCTCAGCCGGAGTTTCCAACGGCATGCCCGGTCTGGCAGGTCGTTGATTGACAGGCGACACTGGCACACACAAGGTCTCATGCGGTGCCTCCTTGGCACCTCCTCTTCGCCCTGTTGGGTGGCTGGCCCTCCAGCCTGTGCGGTCGCCACATGCCCTTCTGTAGCCCGTCCCTCCGCAGCCCGGTCGTCTGCTCGCTGCTCTGCTGCTGCCCGCTCTGCTGCTGCAGCTACCCCCTCCTGTCCAAGTGGCTCTCGCTCACGTGGCCACAGAGTATCTCGCAGAGCTGCAACCATCACCCGGGTGGCCACCATTGCTAGTTGAACACCAAACGCCATTGTCTGCGGGGGGGGGTGAAAGACCAACATGTTGGCATGGTGTGTACCCCGTGCCCAACCAGGTTTCATGGGTTACATGCTGGCCCCGGTTGGCAGTGCGGACTCCACCACCGAAGTCCCTCCCCCACCCTCTCACACCTGTCCCGTTGGTGTCCGGCACCATCGGTGCTCCCAGTCCTCGCTCCCGTCCCTACTGCCAGGGGTACCATTGGCTGGCACTGCCCTCACTGGAGGCTGCTGGGTGTGGCGCTGGGTGAGCCCCCAGTGAGTGGCGGCCGCACAGGCTGGAGGGCCGGCCACCCAACAGAGCGAGGAGGAGTTGCCAAGTAGGCGCTGCATGAGGCGGGGAGGGGGGAGCGCGTTGTGGCGAGTGGGTGGGCGCACCCATACGGCCAGTGTCACTGTGTGGAACCAGGGGCTGGGGTGTGTGGAAAGTGGGTGCGCAGCACGATGGCCACCCTAATGGCGGTCAGTGCCTGGACGCCGCCCCAGTCCTGTGGGAGGGCACCCCGGCCGCTCAGCCTGTTCCCTCCCTTCCCCCAACCCTGGCAGGGGGCCTGTCGCCCCAGCCAGCAAGTCCGGCGTTCGGGCCGACAGCCCCCAGTCACTCCACTCAGTGTCCTACCTCCTCTCTCTCTCTCTCAGCAGCCACAACGCCGGGCTCCCGACGTTTGAGAGCACAAGTGAACCACGCCGTCGGGAACTCGGCCCATTGGAGGCAGTGAATCTCAGAGGCCCCGGAGAATATGGTGTCAGGCCACTAATGATATGCCTGCTGTACTTTCACCCCGCGCGCCGAGCGATGCATTTGAACTATTTTCGGGGTGCAGATTGCGATTTTGGCGTCCGAGGCTGTTTACGACCCCATTGCGTTTTGTGATTTCGGCATTAGCAAGCAGAGAATCCTGCCCTTAGTCCAATCCAACCCCATGATTTAAAGAGCACCTTTCTAATGCATGTTGAAGGTGGCGCAGCGGTACAACTCAGGGTGACCATGTAACCTGGTGGCATGAGATGGCCAAGGGAATCTTCACCTTGCGGACATTCTCTAGCTGTTGAGACTGCTGGCTGCTCACAGAACACTGCAAATGCACTGAAGTTTCTGGCCATGTGGCAACCCACCAGCCCGTTCATCTGGAAACCTTCATATCCCAGCAATATCATCAAGGGGATGGGTGGGCCAAGCTCAATCGCCGGCCCACCAGGTATTGACACTCCTCAGCGCACTCCTTAGAAGTGCAGAGGAAGCAGGGGATTAGCAGAGCTCACTCCAAACAAAGTACACATGCATCATTGCCTCTGGAACCCACCCTGGCACAGTGCCCCTCTAAGAATAAAAGCCTCACCAATGACGCTATCAGTAAGCCCATTCCCGAGGAGCACGCGCTTTCTCCAGGGCCTGCCTGCCAATTGCGCCCCTGAACCCATCCATCCCGCCCAGGAAACGTGACCAGCACCCTGCCACAATCAGTGTGTAACTCTCAGGCTCCACATCACACTGCAGTTAGGTCCCAGCAAATTCACATATCCTTCGCTCACCCCAATCTGTAGGACCTGCCCGCACACCCGTCTCTTAGCTTAGAGCCGCATGCCTGCACAGTATGAGTGTCTCCACCATACAACCAGCTGCCACCCTTTTGGTGGGAGAGCTCAAGGCTCATTCACGCAGTGAGGAGACCACAGTCGGCCCCATTGGGAGAAACAGGATAGGGGCCACCGAGCCCATCGCTAACACTGGTTGTTGCAGCCACCGGTACTCCAGTTGGCAGGGACGAGTTGTGAGGACAGAGGCTCCCCACATCACAGGTCACTGTTGGGGAAAATGATGCAGTGTGGACTACATCATCTTGAAGGGACCAAAAACGAGGAGGGGGGGAAAACTCAGGGTGACCATGTACCCTGGTGGCATTGGTTGGTCAAGGGAATCCTCAACTTGCTGACTTTCTGTGTCATTCTCTCCCTCCTCCTGCAGAGACATGGATTTTAGTCTACAGCCAGCAATGCTCGTTATCTAATAATAATCTTTATTAGTGTCACAAGTAGGCTTACATTCACGTTGCAATGAAGTTACTGTGAAAATCCCCAGTTTCGGTCATATGACTTCTGGGTTGACATTCTGTGGCCCACCCAGTCTAGTTTGGATGGGGTAAGAGTTGATCGTGGTCATTGAGTTTCAATCTTCCCTTTTGTCCAGTATGAAACATGCAGACAGGCAGTCTTGAAATGCCATAGTCTTTAGGGGTGTGTCCAACCTTAAACAATGATATGTGTGAATGCCACAGATGGTTGCAAGTTCCCCTCACCTATGTCTGTATTTAATTAGTTATTCGTCAGAGAATTTGTTTCTGTTTGTAGTCTAAACGCAAAAAGTCACATGATTTGTGGCAGCCAACTCAGCTGCTTGTTTGTGTCCAATTTCTAAAAGGATTGACTGGAAGTTCATAACATGACATGGCCATTTTGGGCATGATACACTTAAAAGTGTTACTGAATGTAACACTTTGTCAATCCCAGGAGAAAATACTTGAAGGTAAAGACTGTCCTCGGATTATTTGTGCAGGCAAACACAAGCTGCACAGCAACTGATCATTCTGCACTGAAGTGAGGACAAAGTTTTCAAAGATTAGCGTCTTGGCAACATATTACAAAATTACAGGTGGGGAGTTAGTTTCAGCCCCAGCTAATATCTAAAGGCAGCATTACTCTTTCTCCTTTGGAGATCAGGGGCGTCATTCTCCGACCCCCCGCCGGATCGGAGAATGGCCGTTGACCTGCCACGATTTTGGCATCAGCAGCCATTCTCCGCCCGATCGCATGCCCCGATTTTGGAGTCTGCCAACGGAGAATCCCGCCCATGTTCTTTGGTAAAATGCATGACCCATGCAGATATGAGAAGGAGACTGACCAGCCAGGATACCTGAGCCGGATCTCCACTCAATGGCTCCTGTTGAAAAATGTGACTGCCTGAACATCAGGTAATGGCAAATTGGGCTTAACCCTGCTGCTGTCCCAGCTCAAACGTTTCTAAACAATGGCCACATGTGTTACCAAGGGAGATATTAGGAAATTGAGTCCAGAAATCAGATCGAAAATGCAGCAGGGAATTTAGGGATTGAACCAACTGATGGAAAATACTGCTAGCACGGTGTCAGAGGGGTACACCCATACCTGGCCAAGTTATATTGTTCTAGTCAGCAGTAAAGCCATTAGTTGGAATATACATGATGCCAACAAGATTGTTCTTCGGGACACTCCTGTCTGACCAGCTATTAGCCCATTACAAAGTCTAATGGTTTCTTTGTCTGTCAATGGGAGTTGCATCTCAATAGCATGGCTGTGTTCTTTTGTATAAACAGGAGTGAACAATCAAACAGTCAAGATAATGATGATAGGTTTAAGTCTGGAAACTGCAGAGGGATTTGTTTGAGGGGCTGGGTGGAGCCAGTGACGCTAGAGAGAGACAGAGAATAAAATCTGGATTTGAACAGGTAGAGGAGAAGGCTTTGGAAATCAACTGAGAGAAGTCATGAATGTTGCCACCGAGGTAGGCTTTGGAAAAGGATTATGAACAAATGTCCCTAACAGAAGAAAGATTGCTTCGTAAATGCAAACATTGCCTTTGTCTTCCTGTGCAAGTGGCATGAGCGCTGCATGTTCTGTTGAAGTGATGTTTAATGGAAACTAGTGTTTTAAGGTTGAGAAACTACATGTAATCCGCTATTGTTCGGGTTGAAGTTTAAAAGTTTAAATATTGTTTACCTTTTTTTTGTTTTTAATAACATTTGTTTATAAAATAACTAAGCCTATTTCTTATATTATCACTCCTGGAACGAATCGATGTTTTCCGCACTGTCATAAAACTTTAGAAAGGTACGGCTCTGGTCCAGTCTCTTAGCCAATGTTGAAAGCTGACTATGCATCCATAGCACATGACTGAGGTTCTAGGGAAGCCCACATCCAAAGGATTGTGTTAACCTTCAAGTATGAGCCTTCATCAAGAAAGGGGAGGAAATAATGCTAAATGTTTGCAATATTTTTGGGTAGTTTTCTGTATAAGAACTACATTTACATTACCTACTGACTTATTTGCAGGACCATTCACAGACTGACAGACTCACTCATACACTTTCCCTGCATTATAGAATTTGAAATGAAGCAGTCAAATGAACACCCCTTCCTTGATAAGTTGAGAAATTTGCCAGGGGCTTCTCGTAACATGGCAATGACATTCAATAGCATTACCAATGCAGAATCCCCTACGATCAACATTCTGAGTGTTACCATTGACCAGAAACTGGACTGGATCAGCCACATAAGTACTGTGGCTACAAGAGCAGGTCAGAGGCTAGGGATCACGCAACTTGTAACTCACCTCCTGACTCCCCAAAGCCTGTCCTTCATCTACAAGGCACAAGTTTAAAAAAAATTAATTTACGGGATGTGGACGTCGCTGGTTGGGCCAACATTTATTGTCCATCCCTAGTTGTCCTTCAGAGGGCGGTGGTGAGTTGCCTTCTTGAACCGGTGCAGTTCCTGAGGTGCAGGTATACCCACACTGCTGTTAGCAAGGGAATTACAGTATTTTACCCCTGTGACAGTGAAGGAACGGTGATATATTTCCAAGTCAGGGTGGTGAGTGACTTGGAGGGGAACCTCCGGGTGGTGGAGTTTCCAGTTATCTGCTGCTCTTGTCCTTCTAGATGGTAGTGGTTGTGGGCTTGGAAGGTGCTGTCTAAGGAACCTTGGTGAGTTATTGCTGTATATCTTGTGGATGGTACACACAACTGCCGTTGTTTGACAATGGCGGAGGGTTTGAATGTTTGTGGAAGGGGGAGCAATCAAGTGGGCTGCTTTGTCCATGATGGTGTTAAGCTTCTTGAGTGCTGTTGAAGCTGCACTCATCCAGGTAAGTGGAGAGTATTGCATTACATTCCTGACTTGTAACTTGTAGGTGGTGGACAGGCTTGGGGGGGGGGGGGGGGGGGGGGGGGCTTAGGGGGTTCACGAGGTAAGTTCCTCGCCATAGGATTCCTAGCCTTTGACCTGCCCTGGTAGCCACAGTATTAATATGGCTAGTCCAGTTCAGGTTCTGATCAATGGTAATCCCCAGGGTTGATTGTGGGAGTTGAGCAATGGTTAATGCCATTGAATGTCAAGGGGTGGTGGTTAAATCCTCTCTTGCAGAAGGTGGTCATTGCCTAGCACTTGTGTGATGTGAATGCAACTTGCCACTTGTCAGCCCAAGCCTGGATGTTGTCCAGGTCTTGCTGCATTTGGACATGCAGTGCTTCATTTTCTGAGGAGTCGCGAATGGTGCTGAACGTTGTGCTGTGATCCGCAAACATCCCCACTTCTGACCTTATGATGGAAGGGAGGTCATTGATGAAGCAGCAGAAGATGGTTGGGCCTAGGACACTACCCTGAGGAACTCCTGCAGTGATATCCTGCAGTTGAAATGATTAACCTCCAACCACCACACCCATCTTCCTTTGTGCCAGGTATGACTCCAACCAGTGGAGAGTGTTCCCCCCCCCCCCCCCCCCCCCCCCCCCCCCCCCCCCCACCCCCCGGTACCCTCACCTCACCTCTGGCATTCAGCTCTTTTGTCCATTTTTGAACCAAGGCTGGATTGAGGTCAGGAGCTGAGTGACCCTGGCGGATCCCAAACTGAGTGTCCATGAGCAGATTAATGCTGAGTAAGTGCTGCTTGATAGCACTGTTGGTGGCTCCTTCGATCACTTTGCTGATGATGGAGAGTGGACTGATAGAGCAGTAATTGGCTGGGTTTGATTTGTCCTGTTTCTTGTGTATAGGACACACCTGGGCAATTTTCCACATTGCTGGGTAGATGCCTGTGTTGTAGCTGTTCTAAAACACATTTCATCCGTACTATTGCCGTAATATTGTCTGGGCCCATAGCCTTTGCAATATCCGGTGCCTTCAGCCGTTCCTTGATATCACGTAGAGTGCATCGTATTGGCTGAAGACTGACATCTATGATGCTGAGGACCTCCGGAGGAGACCGAGATGGATCATCCACTCGGCACTTCTGGCTGAAGATTGTCGTGAATGCCTCAGCCTTGTCTTTTGCACATATGTGCTGGGTTCCTCCATTATTGAAGATGGGGATATTTGTGAGCCTTATCCTCCAGCGAATTGTTCAATTGTCCACCACCATTCACGGCTGGATGTGACAGGACTGGAGAGATTAGTCTGATATGTTAATTGCAAAACCGCTTAGCTCTGTCTATTACTTGCTACTTATACAAGTAGTCCTGTGTTGTAGCTCCACCATCTGAACGTTACAGCTACTCATGTTTCAGCAATAGCTTTGTTATTGCAATGTACTTGCCAAAAATAAATGATGGCCAGACATCTCCGGCCGATGGGTTTCTCTTTTCCCCTCCGGCAGCGCACCCCTGCCCGCAGGTTTCCGGCGAGGTGTGGTAGCTTCAATGGGAAATTCCATTGACAAGCGGCGGGGGAAGAGAATCCTGACGGCAGCGAATGGCACGCCGCCGAGAAACACCTGGCTGGGGACCGGAGAATTCTGCCTGATATAAAGGAGAAGGTGGAAAAAAATCCAAGGACGTCAGAACTGAGAAGTTATAAATATCAAGAAGTATGAAACAAGCTGGGGCAATTTTCCCTCCAAAACAGAAAACTGAAGGGTAACTAAATAGTAGTCTTCGACATTTTGAAGGGGCTTGATAGGGTAGAAGTAGAGAAGTGGGGAGCCCAAAGCTAGCAGGCATAAATTTAATGAAGGAATTCAGAAGAAATTACTTTAGCTCGAGATTGGTTAGAATGTGTAACGTGCTATCATATGGAGTGATTGAGGTGAATATCACTGATCCATTTAAGGGTAAGTTGGATAAGTACAGGAGGGAGAGAGAGAAAGGAATGGGAGAATAAGCGAAGGTGGAGTGGGGATAGTGGGGAACGGGGGGAGCGAGGCTTTTGTGGATCGCTGCCTGTTTATGTGATGTGAATTAAATGTATTTCTTTGCAACATTAACCCCAAATCAGCAAGCTAATAAATTTAAAGAAGGTTGCATCAAATAAAAATGCTGCAAATGCTTTAAGAGTGTGTCAAAATTAGCCAGGTGGAGACAATCTCATAAGTTAACAAATTTATTGGGAATTAATTGTGAATAAGAAAATCTTCAATTATGTTAAAAGTAGATGATAATTACCTTGGCCACAAAAAACAAATTTGTGGCCACTGACGTTAAACATTTTAATGCAGCTGGGCAGAGGGTGTCCCTCATCTTCCACAATTTGAGGAGGACATCTAATTTCTCATTCTTCAGACTGGTATGTTCCATAGATCATATGTAACATTGTCAGACATGGTTAACGCTAACAGACACTGCAGGTTACCTGTCCCAGAAAGCCGGATCAATAACACATACTGTAGTTTACCTACCCCAGAAAACAGTAACAGTAGGAAGTACTGCAGGTCACCTACGCCAGACAAGGTTAACAGTAACACACACTACAGGATATCTACATAAGTCAATGGTAACAGTTACACATACTGCAGGTTACCTACACCAGACAAGGTTAACAGTAACGCATACTTCAGGTTACCTACACTGGACGTTAACAGTAACATAGACTGCAGGTTACCTACACTGAACAAGGTTGACAGTAACACATACTGCAGGAGACCTACACTGGACAACATTAATAGTAACATAGACTGCAGGTTACCTACCTGGACAAGGGTAACAGTAATGCATTGTGATGAATAATATCTGTATACATTTGTACCTTTAATGCGTAGGCCCCTTTAAGACCGGGCTTGGAACCCTGGGGGAAGCTGTATATAAGGTTACGTTCAGTAGGCAGTGTGCAGTGAGCACACTTCTCGGCAGTTGTCTGGTTCTCTGGTTATTAAAGCCTTTGTATTATCAAACTCCTCTTCTGAGTCGTAATTGAGGGTATCTCAATTTAATAACCAGACTACATCATGATGGACAGCGGACTAAAGCCGGAGAAGCTCAATCTGGATGCTCGGTCGCCTGAAGCCACTGAACTTTTTAAATACTGGCTCCGGTGCTTTGAGGCCTATCTGAATTCCTCAGAGACTGAAGTTGAGGGACCTCGCAAGTTGAGCTTACTACCTGCCCAGGTGGGCCACCGACTATCCTCCGTGATCGAGAAAGCTACGACGTATGAAACGGCGGTCAAAATCCTACAGAAGCGCTTCGTAAAGCCGATAAACGAGGTACACGCCAGACATTTGCTCTCGATCTGCCGCCAGCGCTCCGGGGAAACGCGAGGTGAATACTTGGAGAGACTCACTGCGCTCGCCAGGAACTGCGACCATAAAGAGGTGACGGCAGAAGTCCACATGAACTTACATATTCGTGATGCTTTCGTGTCCGGTATCCGATCCACGTACATCCAGCAGCGGCTCCTCGAAGACGGAGCGAAGGACCTCCAAGGCACGGTAACACTTGCCTCTTCCCTGGAAGCGGCCCACCATAATCTCTGCACATACTCCGTGGACCTTGCGAACCCCTCTCGATCCCCTCCAGACTTGGCCACGCTTCAGGCCTGCGCCGCGCGGTGACCCGCTCACACCGGGGGCCCCCAATGCTATTTCTGTGGGCAAGGCCGCACTCATGCCAGCGTTGCCCGGCCCGCTCCGCTATCTATGGCGATTGCAGAAAGAAGGGGCACTTCGCGAAGGTCTGCCTGGCTGGGCCCAAAGGCCAGAAACAAAAGTCTCATCGGGCCCAGAAATCGAACATCCGGGACCACAGGCCCCGCAACGCAGCTGCGCGGCGGCCGGACACGCCTACCTCCGACGCGTCATCGGCCTCGTGCGAGTCATGGGGGCAGCCATCTTGGGGGCGGCCATCTTCGAAACTCAAAAATGTGCGACCGACGGAGGCGGCCATTTTGCGAGTCCGATTCAACCGAGCACTCTGACTGCCCGCAACTAGGAGCGATCACGCTCGATCAATCTCGGCCGAAGCACCTGCGAGACTCAATGATGCAGGTTCAAATCAACGGCCGCGACATCCCCTTCCTTTTTGACTCCGGGAGCACGGACAGTTTTATCCATCCAGACACAGTAAGCCGCTGCTCCCTGCGCACCTATCGCGCCTCCCAAACTATCGCCCTCGCATCTGGGCCTCATTCGGTCCAAATCACGGGGTATTGTGTCGCGAACCTCACTATCCAAGGCGCCAAATACGCCCGTTTTAAACTTTATGTCCTCCCTCACCTCTGCGCCCCCCTGCTGCTCGGTCTGGACTTTCAGTGCAGCCACCGAAGCCTGACCCTGGAGTTCGCGGACCCCTGCCCCCGCTCACGGTATGTAGCCTGGCGACACTCAAAGTTGCACCACCCCCCCTCTTCGCGAACCTCACCCCCGACTGTAAGCCCGTCGCCACCAGGAGTCGGCGGTACAGTGCCCAAGACATGACTTTCATCAAGTCAGAGGTTCAGCGGCTACTAAAAGAAGGGGTCATAGAGGCTAGCAACAGCCCTTGGAGGGCACAAGTACTGGTTGTCCGCTCCGGAGAAAAACAACGTATGGTGGTGGACCATAAACCGCTTTACAGAACTCGATGCGTACCCACTTCCCCGCATAGCAGAAATGGTGAACCAAATCGCCCAGTATCGAGTATTCTCCACGGTCGACCTAAAATCGGCCTATCATCAATTCCCTATCCGCCCAGAGGACCGCCCCTATACAGCCTTCGAAGCAGCCGGTCGGGTCTTCCACTTCCTCAGGGTACTTTTGGTGTCACAAACGGAGTCTCCATTTTCCAAAGGGCGATGGATCAAATGGTGGACCAGTACGGCTTACGGGCTACATACCCGTACTTGGACAACGTCACCATCTGCGGCCATGACCAGCAGGACCATGACGAAAACCTGAGGAAGTTCCTCCAGAACGCCCGGGCCCTCAATCTGACATACAACAAAGAGAAATGCGTGTTCCACACAACCCGGCTAGCCATCCTAGGCTACGTCGTGGAAATCGGGGTCCTGGGGCCAGACCCCGACCGCATGCGCCCCCTTAAGGGACTTCCCCTCCTCCGTAGCCTCAAGGCACTCAAACGGTGCCAGGGGCTCTTTTCCTATTATGCCCAGTGGGTCCCCAGATATGCGGACAAAGCCCGTCCACTCATTAAGACCACGGTTTTTCCCCTGACGGCTGAGGCTCAGTCGGCCTTCAGTCATATCAAGGCCAATATCATCAAGGCCACCATGCACGCGGTGGATGAAACCATTCCCTTCCAGGTAGAAAGCGACGCATCAGACGTCGCCCTGGCTGCCACCCTCAACCAGGCGGGCAGACCTGTAGCGTTCTTCTCCCGAACCCTCACCGCCTCGGAAATTCGACACTCTGCAGTCGAGAAGGAGGCACAAGCCATAGTGGAGGCTGTGCGGCACTGGAGGCACTATCTAGCCAGTAGGAGGTTCGCCCTCGTCACCGACCAACGGTCGGTCGCCTTCATGTTCGATAACGCACAACGGGGCAAAATAAAGAATGATATAATTCTGAGGTGGAGGATAGAACTCTCCACCTACACCTACGATATTACATATCGTCCGGGGAAGCTCAACGAGTCCCCAGATGCCCTGTCCCGCGGCACGTGCGCCAACGCGCAGAAAGACCGTCTGCAGGCCATCCACGATGACCTCTGCCACCCCGGGTCACCCGGCTTGCCCATTTCATCAAGTCCCGCAACCTACCTTACTCCACCGAGGAGGTCAAGGCCATGACCAAGGCTTGCCAGATCTGTGCGGAGTGCAAACAGCACTTCTATCGACCAGACAAGGCTCGCCTGGTAAAGGCCTCTGGGCCCATTGAGCGACTAAGCGTGGACTTCAAAGGGCACCTCCCGTCCATCAACCGGAACAGTTATTTCCTCACTGTCATCGATGAATTCTCCCTCTTCCCCTTCGCTGTCCACTGCCCCGATATGACCTCGGCCTCCATAATCAAGGAACAGCACAGCATCTTCACCCTGTTTGGTTTCCCCGCTTATATCCACAGCGACTGGGGTACATCGTTCATGAGCGATGAGCTGCGTCAATATCTGCTCAACAAGGGCATCGCCTCGAGCAGAATGACCAGCTATAACCTGCGGATAACGGGCAGGTGGAGAGGGAGAACGCAACAGTTTGGAAGGCTGTTCTTCTAGCCCTACAGTCAAGAAGTCTCCCAATCGCCCGTTGGCAGGAGGTCCTACCCGATGCCCTACACTCCATTAGGTCGCTCCTCTGTACGAACAAGACCCCTCACAACCGTTTGTTTGTCTTCCCCAGGTAGTCCACCTCTGGGGTCTCGCTTCCACATTGGATGACGACTCCGGGACCAGTTCTACTCCGGAGTTACGTGAGGAGCCATAAGACAGATCCACTGGTCGGGAGGGTCCAACTATTACACACAAACCCTCAATACGCCTACGTCAAGCACCCTGACGGCAGGCAGGACACCGTTTCCCTGCGAGACCTGGCACCCGCTGGCTCGCCCACCGACGCCCCCCCTTCCACCGACGCTCCCCTCCCCGCACCGGTGGTCGACTCCGACAGCCCCCCCCACCCCCCCCATAGCGTCCCCTCCCCCCAGCTGGCGCCGGCACCAATCACCCTAGTCACCCCAGATACCCCCCCTGCTCCAACGCGGGCAAAGGCTCAGACAACCGTGCTCCCGGATATACCACCACCGAGGACGACGGTATCCGCTGCACCACCGCCGGAGCTGAGAAGGTCGACACGGGCAATCAGACCACCCAAAAAACTGAACTTGTAATTCCACTTCACCCCAGACGGACTATGCGTTTTTTAAAACAGGGGGTGAATGTGATGAATGATATCTGTATACATATGTACCTTTAATGCGTAGGCCCCTTTAAGACCGGGCTTGGAACCCTGGGAGACTCCGCCTCCGGCTCCGCCCCCAGGAAGCTGTATATAAGGTTACGTTCAGTAGGCAGCGTGCAGTGAGCACACTTCTCGGCAGTTGTCTGGTTCTCTGGTTATTAAAGCCTTTGTATTATCAAACTCCTCTCCTGAGTCGTAATTGAGGGTATCTCATGCAGACTGCAGGTTACCTGCACTGGACAAGGTTAACACTCACACATACTGCAGGTTACCTACACTGGACAAGGGTAACAGTAACACATACTGCAGATGACCTATACTGGACATGCATGACAGTAATGTACACTACAGATTACCTACACCAGATATGCATGACAGTAACATATACTGAATTGATTTGATTTGATTTAGATTTGATTTAGATTTATTGTCACATGTGCCAAGGTACAGTGAAAAGTATTGTTCTGCGTACAGTCCCGACAGATCGTTCCATACATGAAAAACATAGGACATACGATAATTACACAATGTAAATACATAATCATAACGTGAAGCATATGGAGTATAGTGCTACAACAGGAAAGAAGTTGGGCAGAGAGATCAGTTCAGTTCACAAGAGGGCCAATCAGGAGTTTGGTAAATGTGGGGAAGAAGCTGTTTTTGAATCTGTTAGTGTGTGTTCTCAGACTTTTGCATCTCCTGCCTGATGGAAGATGTTGGAAGAGAGAATAGCCCAGGTGGGAAGGGCCTTTGATTATGCTGCCCGCTTTCCCAAGGCAGCAACAGGTGTAGACAGAGCCAATGGGATGAGAGGCTGGTTCGTGTGATGGACTGGGCTGTATTCACAACTCTCTGTAATTTCTTAGGGTCTTGGATCGAGCAGTTGCCATTCCAAACTGTGATGCTTTCTATGGTGCATCTGTAAAAATTGGTAAGGAGTCAATGTGGACATGCCAAATTTTCTTAGCTTTCTGAGGCAGTAAAGGCATAGTTGTGCTTTCTTGGTTGTAGCGTTGGTGTGAATGGACCAGGACAGATTGTTGTTGATGAGTACACCCAGGAATTTGAAGCTGTCAACCATCTCCACCTCAGCGCCATTGACACAGACAGGGCTGAGTATGACACTTTGCTTCCTGAAGTCGATGACCAGCTCCTTAGTTTTGCTGAAATTGAGGGAGCGGATGTTGTTGTTGCACCATGCCACTAGGTTCTTTATCCCCCTTCTATACTCTGATTCATCACTGTTTGAGATCCGACCCACTACGGTTGTTTCATCAGGAAATTTGTAGATGGAGTTGGAGTTGACTTTTACCACATAGTCGTGTGTCTATAGGGAGTATAGTGGGGAGCTAAGTACACAGCCTTGATGGGTCCCGGTACTGAGGACTATCATGGAGGCGGTCGCGTTGTTTACCCTTACTGATTGTGGTCTATGGGTCTGAAAGTCAAGGATCCAGTTGCAGAGGGAGGAGTCAAGTCCTAGGTTTTGAAGTTTTGACATGAGCTTGGCTGGGATTATGGTGTTGAAGGCGGAGCTGTCGTCAATAAATCGGAGTCTGATGTAGGAGAGTCCTTGTTGTTGAGATGCTCGATGGATGAGTGCAGGGCCAGGTAGATAGTATCTGCTGTGGACCAGTTGTGGCAGTATGCAAATTGCAGTGGATCAAGGAAGTCTGGGAGTATGGAGTTGATGTGTCTTATGACCAACCTCTTGAAGCACTTCATGGAAGATGTCAAGGCTACTGGATGGTCGGCGTTGAGACACATTTCCTGGTTCTTCTGTGTCACCGGTATGATAGCAGTCTTCTTGAAGCATGTGGGAACCTCAGATTAGAGTCGGGAGAGGTTGGAGATGTCTGCAAACAAAGCCATCAGTTGGCCCACGCAGGATCTGAGCGCATGACCAGTACTGCAGGTTAGCTGCACCAGACAAGATTAACAGTAACACAGACTGGAAGTTTCCTACATCCAGGGGCTCATTCTGGGGCAGGTGGAACCTCTACAAATGGGATGGTCTACACCTGAACCAGAGGGGTACCAATATCCTGGGGGGAAAATTTGCTAATGCTCTTCGGGAGGTTTTAAACTAATTCAGCAGGGGGGATGGGAACCTGAATTGTAGCTCCAGTGTACAGGAGGTTGAGAGTAGTGAGGTCATGAGTAAGGTTTCAAGGTCGCAGGAGTGTACCGGCAGGCAGGAAGGTGGTTTGAAATGTGTCTACTTCAACGCCAGGAGCATCCAGAATAAGATGGGTGAACTTGCTGCATGGGTTGGTACCTGGGATTTCGATGTTGTGGCCATTTCGGAGACATGGATAGAGCAGGGACAGGAATGGTTGTTGCAGATTCCGGGGTTTAGATGTTTCAATAAGCTCAGGGAAGGTGGTAAAAGAGGGGGAGGTGTGGCATTGTTAGCCAAGGACAGTATTACGGTGGGAGAAAGGACGTTTGATGAGGACTCGTCCACTGAGGTAGTATGGGCTGAGGTTAGAAACAGGAAATGACAGGTCACCATGTTGGGAGTTTTCTATAGGCCTCTGAAAAGTTCCAGAGATGTAGAGGAAAGGATTGCAGAGATGATTCTGGATAGGAGCGAAAGTACCAGGGTAGTTGTTATGCGGGACTTTAACTTTCCAAATATTGACTGGAAATGCTATAGCTCGAGTACTTTAGATGGGTCAGTTTTTGTCCAATGTGTGCAGGAGGGTTTCCTGACACAGTATGTAGATAGGCCAACGAGAGGCAAGGCCATATTGGATTTGGTACTGGATAATGAACCAGGACAGGTGTTAGATTTGGAGATAGGTGAGCACTTTGGTGATAGTGACCACAATTCGGTTACGTTTACTTTAGCGATGGAAAGGGATAGGTTTATACCGCAGGGCAAGAGTTATAGCTGGGGGAAAGGCAATTATGATGCGATTAGGCAAGACTTAGGATGCATAGGATGGGGAAGGAAACTGCAGGGGATGGACACAATTGAAATGTGGAGCTTGTTCAAGGAACAGCTACTGCGTGTCTTTGATAAGTGTGTACCTATCAGGCAGGGAGGAAGTGGTCAAGCGAGGGAACCGTGGTTTACTAAAGGAGTTGAATCACTTGTCAAGAGGAAGAAGGAGGCTTATGTAAAGATGAGACATGAAGGTTCAGTTAGAGCGCTTGAGAGTGACAAGTTAGCCAGGAAGGACCTAAAGAGAGAGCTAAGAAGAGCCAGGAGGGGACATGAGAAGTCCTTGGAAGGTAGGATCAAGGAAAACCCTAAAACTTTCTATAGGTATGCCAGGAATAAAAGAATGACTAGGGTAAGAGTACGGCCAGTCAAGGACAGTAGTGGGAAGTTGTGCGTGGAGTCCGAGGAGATAGGAGAGGCACAAAATGAATATTTTTCATCAGTATTCACACAGGAAAAAGACAATGTTGTCGAGGAGAATACTGAGAAACAGGTTACTAGACTAGATGGGATTGAGGTTCATAAGGAGGAGGTGTTAGCAATTCTGGAAAATGTGAAAATAGATAAATCCCCGGGGCCGGATGGTATTTACCCTAGGATTCTCTGGGAGGCTAGGGAGGAGATTGCAGAGCCTTTGGCTTTGATCTTTATGTTATCATTGTCTACAGGAATAGTGCCAGAAGACTGGAGGATAGCAAATGTTGTCCCCTTGTTCAAGAAGGGGAGTAGAGACAACCCTGGTAACTATCGACCAGTGAGCCTTACTTCTGTTGTGGGCAAAGTCTTGGAAAGGATTATAAGAGATAGGAGTTATAATCATCTAGAAAGGAATAATTTGATTAGGGATAGTCAACACGGTTTTGTGAAGTGTAGGCCGTGCCTCACAAACCTTATTGAGTTCTTTGTGAAGGTGACCAAACAGGTGGATGAGGGTAAAGCAGTTGATGTGGTGTATATGGATTTCAGTAAAGCGTTTGATAAGGTTCCCCACGATAGGATATCGCAGAAAATACGGAGGCATGGGATTGAGGGTGATTTAGCAGTTTGGATCAGAAATTGGCTAGCTGTAAGAAGACAGAGGGTGGTGGTTGATAGGAAATGTTCAGCCTGGAGTTCAGTTACTAGTGGTGTACCACAAGGATCTGTTTTGGGGCCACTGCTGTTTGTCATTTTTATAAATGACCTGGAGGAGGGCGTAGAAGTATGGGTGAGTACATTTGCAGATGACACTAAAGTCGGTGGAGTTGTGGACAGTGCGGAAGGATGTTGCAGGTTACAGAGGGACGTAGACAATCAGCAGAGCTGTGCTGAGATGTAGCAAATGGAGTTTAATGCAGAAAAGTGTGAGGTGATTCATTTTGGAAGGAGTAACAGGAATACAGAGTACTGGGCTAATGGTAAGATTCTTGGCAGTGTGGATGAGCAGAGAGATCTCGGTGTCCATGTACATAGATCCCTGAAAGTTGCCATCCAGGTTGACAGGGTTGTTAAGAAGGCGTACGGTATGTTAGTTTTGTTTGGTAGAGGGATTGAGTTTCGGAGCCATGAGGTCATGTTGCAGCTGTACAAAACTCTGGTGCGGCCGCATTTGGAGTATTGCGTGCAGTTCTGGTCGCCGCATTATAGGAAGGATGTGGAAGCATTGGAAAGGGCGCAGAGGAGATTTACCAGAATGTTGCCTGGTATGGAGGGAAGATCGTATGAGGAAAGGCTGAGGGACTTGAGGCTGTTTTCGTTAGAGAGAAGAAGGTTAAGAGGACACTTAATTGAGGCATACAAGATGATCAGAGGATTAGATAGGGTGGACAGTGAGCGCCTTTTTCCTCGGATGGTGCTAGCTAGCATGAGGGGCCATAGCTTTAAACTGAGGGGAGATAGATATAGGACAGATGTCAGAGGTAGGTTCTTTACTCAGAGAGTAGTAAGGGGGTGGAATTCTCTGCCTGCAACAGTAGTGGACTCGCCAACATTAAGGGCATTTAAATGGTCATTGGATAAACATATGGATGATAATGGAATCGTGTATTTGGGCTTTAGATTGGTTTCACAGGTCGGCACAACATCGAGGGCCGAAGGGCCTGTACTGCGCTGTAATGTTCTATGTTCTACATCAGACAAGGTTAACGGTTACACATACTGCAGGTCACCTGCACTGGACAAGGTTAGCAGTAACATATACTGCACGTTACCTACACTAGACAAGGTGAACAGACAGGGTTAGGTGGATTAGTTATGCTAAATTGCCTTCAGTGTCCAAAAAAAAAAGGTCAGGTGGAATTATTAGGTTACGACGATAGCGTGGGGGCTTGGGTAGGGGGCTCTTTCTGAGGGACAGTACAGACTCGATTAGCCGAATGGCCTCCTTCTGTACTGTAAATTCCATGATTCTATGATTCTATGAACAGTAACATATACTGCAGATTGCCAACACTGGATACGGTTAACTGTAACACATACTGCAGGTTTCCTACACCAGACAAGGTTAACAGTAACACATACTGCAGGTTATCTGCACTGGACAAGGCTAACAGTAATATATACTGCAGGTTACCTACACTGGACAAGGGTCATAGTAACACATACTGCAGGTTACCTACACTGGACAAGGGTCATAGTAACACATACTGTAGGTTACCTACACTGGACAAGGGTCATAGTAACACATACTGCAGGTTACCTACACTGGACAAGGGTCATAGTAACACATACTGCAGGTTATCTACACGGGACAAGGGTCATAGTAACACATACTGCAGGTTACCTACACTGGACAAGGGTCATAGTATCACATACTGTAGGTTACCTACACTGGACAAGGTTAACAGCAACATATACTAAGGTTGACAACACTGGATAAGGTTAACTGTAATACATATTGCAGGTTTCCTACACCAGACAAGGTTAACTATAACACATCCTGCAGATTACCTACACCAGACAAGGTTAACAGTAACACATACTGCAGGTGACCTACACCAGGCATGGTTAACAGGAACACATACTGCAGGTTAACTACACCAGACAAGGTTAACTGTAACACATCCTGAAGATTACCTACACCAGACAAGGTTAACAGTAACACATACTGCAGGTTACCTACACCAGGCATGGTTAACAAGAACACATACTGCAGGTTAACTACACCAGACATGGTTAACAGTAACACATACTGCAGGTTACCTACACTGGTCAAGGGGAACAGTAACATATACTGCAGGCTATCTACACCAGACAAGGTTAACAGTAACACATACTGCAGATTACCTACACCAGACAAGTTTAACTATAACACATCCTGGAGATTACCTACACCAGACAAGGTTAACTGTAACACATCCTGAAGATTACCTACACCAGACAAGGTTAACAGTAACACATACTGCAGGTTACCTACACCAGGCATGGTTAACAGTAACACATACTGCAGGTTAACTACACCAGACAAGGTTAACAGTAACACATACTGCAGGTAACCTATACTGGTCAAGGGGAACAGTAACACATACTGCAGGCTATCTACACCAGACAAGGTTAACAGTGACACATACTGCAGGTTACCTACACTGGACAAGGGTCATAGTAACACATACTGCAGGTAACCTACACTGGTCAATGGTAACAGTTACACATACCGCAGGTCACTTGCACTTGGCGAGGTTAACAGTAACATATACTACAGGTAACTAGGTTGTGGGAGGAAAGCCCAAATTCATTAAAATAGTCAAGCCGAGAGCAGAAGCATTGAAGCAGAGGTGGAGTTAGGATGGTATAGAGATGAAAATATGCTGTGGCTAAATCTCTGTAGTTATCAATGAAACAAAATCACCAGGTTTACCAAATTAAGCCCCAAATGAAGAAATGTCAATAAAATTTCGCTTTTTGTACCCTTTAATGTTTTTTAAAATAAATTTAGAGTACCCAATTCATTTTTTTCAATTAAGGGGGAATTTAGCGTGGCCAATCCACCTACCTTGCACATCTTTGGATTGTGGTAGTAAGACCCATGCAAACACGGGGAGAATGTGCAAACTTCACGCAGTGACCCAGAACCGGGACTGAACCGAGGACCTTGGCGCTGGAGGCAGCAGTGCTAACCACTGCGCCACTGTGCTGCCCTGTACCTTTAATGTTAATGCAAATAAGAATCAATGCAAATTAAACATGAATTAAAGGCAAATCACAGTCTTCACAAGCTGTGGTTGGAATCCTCCAGCCATTCTCTGGCGATGAGATGCTCTGGTCCCGCCGTCCGAGCACCCTCACACACGCGTTCCTCGGGGAGCGGAGTGGCTTCAATGGGAATTCCCATTGACAGCAGCGGGAGCGGAGAATTCCACCATCAGCGAATGGTGTGCCGCCTCCTGTCGCTGAGAAACACGTGGCTGGGAGTCCAGAGAATCCCAGCCTATAAATTGCAGATGGAACAGCATTAGTTTGCAGTCCACCCTGCCTGTATTGTCCAGTCCAGCTGCACATTTTTTCCAAATACGATTCCGGTCCTTTTCCTTCAAAGACTTAGTCAATTATCTGTAGGCAGACATGAAAACTTCCCTTTTGTTTCCGGAACCTCCATAACTTGCAACTCCACTCTTGATCTCTCTGCTTTTGTGTGTGTACCAGATAGCCTCCATATTTCAACTTCATTCCTGTGGGAAGGAAGGTCAAGGGTGCCCTGATCACATTAGCTTTTTTAAAAATAAATTTAACGTACCCAATTTTGTTTCCAATCAAGGGGCAATTCCAATCCACCTACCCTGCACATCTTTGGCTGTGGGGATCATGCCCATGCAAACACAGGGAGAATGTGTAAATTCCACTCGGTCAGTGACCTGGGACCAGGATCGACCCTGGGTCCTCGGTGCTGTGATGCAGCAGTGCTAACCCAGATCTCATTAGCTGATATGTTTTGATGTCCAAAAAGTATAATTGATCCCTTTACAGGTGATACAAATTCTTAAATGTCCTTTTCAGACATTTAAAAAAATTACAGATTTGTCAACAATTTTAACGTAATTGCATTTTTTCTTAGTGCTTCTGGATAAAAGTTTATCACAGTCATCTTAGTGATGGCTCAGATACATGGTTGAAAGCTCACCTCATTGAATAGATGTACACTTATGGGATGGATTTTCTGGTCATTCACGCTGGTGAGAACCTTCGGTCCTGCCAATGGCACACCCACGCTGCAGGTTTCATAGTGGCAAGGGTTGCATTCAACAGGAAACCCCATTGACAAATGGGGGACCAGAAGACCCACTACTGGGCACTGGTAAGCCATTTCTCACTGCTGCAGAATACGCCACGGATGGGGAGGAAAATTCTGCTGTCTCATTTTCAGATCAACATGAACGTTTTTGTCTGTGAGTAAATTCTTCAATGAATATGCTTGAAAAATTGAGACTGTGTCAAAATCTTTAGCTTGACTTGTTGGGCTGGATTCTTCATCCCACGATGCCTGGGGGGAAATCGGGATCAGTGCCCACGCAATGCTCCGACACCCCATTGGTGCCGGGTTCGAGGTTCACGACCGTGGGCTAGCTGGAGGATGTAAATAAATGTAATGAACTATGTGCATCCATTTACAGGGTCCAGCGCCCTATTCTCCAGCTCTCCGTGTTTCTCCGGTCCCCTGGGCTGGGAATCACGTGGGCGTGGATCTCTGCTGGTATCTACCAGCATGGTGGACCTCATGGTGGGTCAAAGTGGTAACTCCTTAGGGGAGTTGCACCCAAAGTCCATCTGAGGGCCACCCTCTCGCCTCATAATGCACTAACTACCCACCCCTCCTCTACCAGACCCCCCCTTCCCACAGGGATCCCTTTAATACGGAGTTGCCCCTCCCTGGACTCTATGAATAGGGAGATCTCCCCCAGGACTCCCTAACTGAATGAACCCCGCCACAGAGACTCCCAACTGACGGGACCAGCCACAGTGACCCCTAACTAATGGGACCTCCCCTCCCCCCCACAGGGCTAAACAAACCAGAGGGTCTCCCAACAGAGACCCCCTAACTATAGGGACAACCCACAGGGACCCCTAACTAGGGCGACCCATACAGAGACCTGCTAACTAAAGAAACTCAGCACAGGGATCCTCTGACTCGAGGAATCTCCCCCCCAATACAGACCCCCCTCATCTGGAAGCTAGCGAGCAGTTTAGACACAGGCAGTGAAAAAGATTACAGCTGTAATACTTACCTGGACGCTCCACGTGTCATTCCCCGAAGGAGAACAGCTGTGACCTGTGTTTCAACCCCGCAGATCCGTTAGCTTCAAGCCATTCATTCCTTTCTAATAGCGGCCTGTGACTGACAGCTTCTACAAACCAGCTTGATTCATTCATCTCCTTTCATGGATGGGTGCCTCTAAGTGAAACCCCAATATTTACAAACATCAACCACATCAAAGCGAGGTAAGTGTATTCCAATCACTAAGTACATTCCAATCACTCAAGTGTGTCATTGCAATGCACTTACTGCTCTTTGATTTGTCTGTAGAGGGGGGGTTGCCTCTAGTCAGGGGGTCCCTGCGGGGGTGTCTCCACCCCTGGAGGGGTCTCACTATTAAGGGGTTCCCTGGGGGGGTCTCCCTAGTTAGGGAGTCCTAGCGGGCCAAGTTGGATCACCACCATATTTGGGGGAAGGGGACACCCAGGCAATCCTGGGATGGGATCTGCTTTGTGGTGTGGGGAGGTGGGGTCTGTTTTGCGGTGCAGTGGAGAGAAGCCAGCCGCAGAACTTCTCCATTTTGAATGGGCGGACCGATAGGGAATCCCTCGTATTCCTCACCATGTGTAAATTTTCATGACAAGTGATACGGAATTGTTTCCCAATTTGCATTTCCAACGTGAACGTAAATAGATTGCAATTCTCCCCCGGAGGGAGAACAGTCTCCCAAATAAAGAATCCACCCCATCATTTGTCTCCCAAACTATCACTCTGTATTTGGTGACTTTTGTGCCTGCAATTTCAAAGGTTCTGCAGACTGAGTTGGTGCAGTGCACAGAAGGTATATTGCAGCTCTCCCAAACTCAAAGAACAAAGAACAAAGAAAAGTACAGCACAGGAACAGCCGTTCGGCCCTCCAAGCCCGTGCCGACCATGCTGCCCGGCTAAACTAAAGTGCTCTACACTTCCTGGGTCCGTATCCCTCTATTCCCATCCTATTCATGTATTTGTCAAGATGCCCCTTAAATGTTACTATCGTTCCTGCTTCCACCACCTCCACCGGCAGTGAGTTCCAGGCACCCACTACCCTCTGTGTAAAAAACTTGCCTCATACATCTCCTCTAAACCTTGCCCCTCGCCCCTTAAACCTATGCCCCCTAGAAATTGATCCCTCTACCCAGGGAAAAGCCTCTGACTATCCACTCTGTCTATGCCCCTCATAATTTTGTAGACATCTATCAGGTCGCCCCTCAACCTCCGTCATTCCAGTGAGAACAAACCTAGTTTATTCAACCGCTCCTCATAGCTAATACCCTCCATGCCAGGAAACATTCTGGTAAATCTCTTCTGCACCCTCTCTAACCTATCCTTCTGGTAGTGTGAAGACGAGAATTGAACACTATACTCCACGTGTGGCCTAACTAAGGTTCTATAAAGCTGCAACATGACTTGCCAATTCTTATACTCAATGCCCCGGTCAATGAAGGCAAGTATGCCGTTTGCCTTCTTGACTACCTTCTCCACCTGTGTTGCCCCTTTCAGTGACCTGTGCACCTGTACACTTAGATCTCTCTGACTGTCAATACTCTTGAGGGTTCTACCATTCACTGTATATTCCCTAACTGCATTAGACCTTCCAAAATGCATTACCTCACATTTGTCCGGAACTCCCTACCGTCTGTTAGCTTTCCTCCCACTCCCTACAAGCCCACATTCCCTGTGTGATTGAAAAAGTCCTCTACCCTTCATCATGTTTTACCCACCCTACCCTTTAACCTTTCTACCCATGCCTTCACTCCCATGCAAAATACCTGCAACTTAGCTGGTCCTTATAGTGTAGCATTCTTTGTCTGACACATAGTCAGGCTATAGATAAGACTGCCTTTCAGGAGGGAAAAGAAATGACACATGCTTTGAAGTTAAAACTCAAGTGTGTTCAGGGAAACCTGTACTTCCGGGCTTCCTGAGTTTAACACCCTCGCCAATGCCCCCTCCCCACTCAATAAGTGTCAAAGCCCATCCCAGTAAATATTGGGGAAATAAGTCAGTTTATTTCTCTGAATGATTTTGAAACATCGGAAGTTCAAAATTTTGAAGTTGGTAATGGTGAAACAGCATATAATTTACAGAACAGTAGGTGGGTTTCAGTCCAGTTGGTTGTGCCTGGATTTATGCTCCTGACTCTTCCCATATCTCACCCTCTCGGTACACCTTTCAGCTTCTCACATACGATCCAGCCCCTACTGTAACCCCCACAGCTACTGCCTTGCTGATTGGTCAGCACATATACAGACAAAGACACACAGGTTGTCTAATGACCCAGAGGAATTAGTTTCATCAGAAGCCAACAAAATTTAACCTACTTGGCTTTGTGTCCATTGCCCCAAGACTGGTGTCGGCTGCTGAAAACCTTTATGGATAAGTACAGATACAACCAAATAAATCCTGTTGAGTATAACTGTAGAGAATTGATGAAACATCTCCTACAAGGCCCCAGACTGCCAGAGCCATGTAGCCCTGAAGATTTGAAGGTCTTCAGCTCTGGAACCCAGAGACAGACTTACAATGAAACACACCATGCCTAGGCACAGGGCCTTGTGCTGTAGGCACCAATCAGAGCCTGAGAGGTGTGAGACAATGCCAGGGCTGGGCAAATTGGTGACAGAAAGCCATGAGGGAGGTAGTGAGTGAGCCAGCCAGCTGGTCGGGACTCAGGGTAGCCGTCATCGAGCAGCAAGGGGAGCAGGGCTGACACAACCCCCAAGGCTGAGGAGCGCAAACAAAACCTGGGGTGAAATTCTCCATTATCGGCGGAAAGTCCACTGATCGGCGCAAAAAACGGCGCAAATCCCACTTGCGTCACGTCATAAAAATGGGCCGATAGTCTGCGGCCCGAAATGGGCTAGCAGCGACGTAACGGGATCCGCGCTTGCGCAGTGGTTCACGCCGTGCAGCGTCATACGCGCTGCACGGCGTGACGGCTCATAAGGCCGCGCAGCTCCCCCCCACCCGACCGGAACAGCCGACCGCAACACCCGACTTGATGGCTGGCCGTCGCTCAGCCCCGAGGTTCGAGTCACGCGATGTGGAGGCGCTCCTGGACGCGGTGGAGCAGAGGAGGGACGCCCTGTATCCCGGGCACGGCCGCAGAGTTGCCCCACGCCACAGCCGGCGTCTGTGGAGGGAGGTGGCAGAGGCCGTCACCGCTGTGGCCCTAACACCACGGACAGGCACCCAGTGCCACAAGAAGGTGAACGACCTCGTCAGAGCAGGCAGGGTGAGCCTCCCCCATATCCCCATATCCCCCCTCCCCCATATCCCCCATATCCCCCCTCCCCCATATCCCCCCTCCCCCATATCCCCCATATCCCCCCTCCCCCATATCCCCCCTCCCCATATCCCCCATATCCCCCCTCCCCCATATCCCCCCTCCCCCATATCCCCCCTCCCTCATATCCCCCCTCCCCCATATCCCCCATATCCCCCCTCCCCCATATCCCCCCCTCGCCCATATCCCCCATATCCCCCCTCCCCCATATCCCCCCCTCCCCCATATCCCCCCTCCCCCATATCCCCCATATCCCCCCCTCCCCCATATCCCCCATATCCCCAAGTGAATCCAGCCCTAACCTTAACCTCTGCAATGCACGCGCAACCGATGGCGTGCATTCATATACCTGCCTAACACTGTTGCCTTTTACCCCTGCCACCACCCCCCCCCCCCCCCCCACAGGAGAAGCGCGCACACAACAATAGGGAGCATGTGAGGACTGGAGGAGGGCCCGCTGATGAGAGGCCACTGACCGTACACGAGGAAAGGGCCCTGGAACTGGCTGGCGGACCTGAGGACCGGGAGGTTGCTGATGCAGAGGTCGGGGCCCCACGAGCAAGTGAGCCACCAACAGCCCGTCCCCATATCCCCCCTCCCCTATATCCCCCTCCCCGTATCACCTGATCACTGCCTGATGTCTAACCATGCATGCTTCATTATGTATCGCAGGACCAAACGTCCAGGCACCCATCCCCGCAGATGCAGACCGCCCGCAGGATGCCCCTCGGAGACCACGGGAGACGGAGAGACCCGAACCCTCCAGCATGCGACGCCCGCAGGATGCCCCTCGCACACCACGGGAGACGGAGAGACCTGGAGCAACAGGGAGACGACACCCCCGTCACGTGCGGGAGCGACCACCCAGCGATGAGGGGGGCAGCCACAGGCCCCCGTCACATCCGAGCCAGGACACCACTACCCAGGACACCACTACCCAGGACACCCCTACCCGGGACACCACTACCCAGGACACCCCTACCCGGGAAGACGAAATACCGGACAGTGACTCAGAGTGGATGGGTGGAGACGAACCCCCACCCCAAAGTGCCATGGACTCAGAGTGGGACGAAGAGCACGACACAACGCCACTGCTGTCACCAACACCCTCCACCATCGCAGAAACACTCACCACGATTGGGCACTTTAGTGATGAGGCGTCTGGTACACTCACTGGTGCGCACAACACAGCCGTCCCGGTACAGCAGGTGGAGGTAGGAGCAGCAGAGGGACCGGGCCGTCGGAGGGCAGCCCAGGCCAAGCGAACATCTGCCGCCCAGATGGATCCCGGGTTCCTGCAGTTACCACACCCACACATAGATCCGATGCAACCACCGACACGGAGACGAGCGAATAGGGTGACGGGTGGCTTGCGGCGGCTGCGGTCGCAGGTGGAGGAGTCCACCCGCGTCCAGGAGCTGGGAGTGGTCCCGGTCATGCGTGCCACCCAGGCTGACACCGTACAGGTGGCGTCCGCGGTGGAGGCAATGGGTGCGACGGTGTCAGACATGGGGAACGGTTTGCGAGGCCTGGGGCCTTCCGTGCAGGCGGCGTCTGTGGCCCAGGAAATGGCTGCCCTCTCACAGGAGGCCATGAGCCAGTGCCAGCGCCAGATGGCAGAGGCGCTCAACGCCATAGCCCAGTCTCAGCAGGCCATGGCCCAGTCTCAGCAGGCCATGGCCCAGTCTCAGCAGGCCATAGCCCAGTCTCTGCAGGCCATGGCCCAGTCTCTGCAGGCCATGGCCCAGTCTCAGCAGGCCATCGCTGAGGGCATCGGCGCCAGTGGCCATGTGCGAGCTGGCGTCGCACTGTCGCAGACAGGGTTCGACAACCCCCTGGGCTCCATGGCTGCAAACCTGCAGACCCCTGTCGATACCAGCACGGGCCTCCAGGACTGGCAGCGCCAGATGTCGGGGGCACGTCGGATGGCCAGTCCGTTCGCATCCCCCACCCATGTAGAGGCCTGGGGGCCATCGGGCACCCCGAGGGAGGAGGAGGTGGTGTGGTCCGTCCCGGCTCCCTCTGTAGGGGAGGTCCCGGTACACCGCGACACCTCGGACTCCCCCCCTTCCGTCCCAGGTGTATCGGGTGGGCAACGGGCAGGACAGGCTGGCAGCTCGCCATCCCAGTCGCCCGGGCCGCAGCCTGGCCCATCTAGGCCAGGACGCCCCAGGAAACGGCCGCCAAAGGGATCCAGTGTCAGAGGGCAGGAATCACAGGAGTCCACCTCCAGTTCTGCTGTACCGTCTGGGGAACCACGTAGACGTAGTCAAAGGGCCCGTAAGGCCAAACAATTAGACACTGAGTAAGTTGGCACGGGTGCAGGGCACAGATGAGTTTTAGGGGCTAGGGCACGTGCATGAACTCCTTTGGTTATTAAAGTCAATGTTACACCTACCGAAGCTGCCTTTGTGCTCTGTCCAAAGTGTGCGGGGGTGTCATGTACGTTGAGCGCAAGTGTGTGTGTGAGGGGTGGTCTTACCTCAGCCCCAGGTGAGTCTGCCCCCTTCCCCCTGGGCCGCCATCAACATCCCCCGGGCAGAGGACGGGACCGTGCGCTGCAGTGTCACAGCCGCATGCAGGGATGGTCCGGGTGGATGGTGGTACTGTGGCCATGGGTCAGACATAGTCCAACGATGTAGAGCCAGGAGCTCATCGGAGGCGGGTTGTCATCATTCTCCATGGCCTGCGATAGACACGCGTCCACCCGCAACTGGGTGAGCCCGGCCCGTTGTGCCGCCGGTGGATCGGCAATTGGGGGTGGGGGGGTGGTGTGCATGCGGGTGGGGTGTGTGGGGTTGGGGAGGGGGGTGAGGGTGCTGGGTGGGTGGATGGGTGGGGGGTGTGGGTGGTCGGCTGTTGTCATGGTGTGCGGTCTGTGGCCATACTACCCGATTCCCACGCCCATCTAGTCAGTGAAGCGGGCGTCTATCAGTCTGACCCGTGCCCGCTGGGCCAGCCGGTAACGGTGGACAGCCACCCGCCTGTGTCTACCCCGTCTGCCCTGACCATTGCCTCCATCCCCCTCATCTGGGGAGGACTGGGCCTCTTCCTGCTGCTCCTCCACTCCGCCCTCCTCTGCCTGCGGCACATCGCCCCTCTGCTGGGCTATGTTGTGCAGGACGCAGCACACCACAATGATGCGGCCGACCCTATCTGACCGATACTGGAGGGCGCCCCCAGAGAGGTCCAGGCACCTGAAACGCATCTTCAGCACGCCAAAGCACCTCTCGATCACTCCCCTTGTCGCGACATGGGCATCATTGTAGCGGTTCTCCGCCTCATTGCGTGGCCTCCGTATAGGCGTCATCAGCCACGATCGCAATGGGTAGCCCCTGTCGCCCAGCAACCAGCCCCTCAGCCGGGGATGGCGTCCCTCGTACATGCCGGGGATGGATGACCGCGACAACACGAATGAGTCGTGTACACTGCCTGGGTGACGGGCGCAGACGTGCAGGATCATCATGCGGTGGTCGCAGACCACCTGTACGTTCATTGAATAGGTCCCCTTCCTATTAGTGAACACGGCCCTGTTCTCTGCAGGTGGCCGCACGGCGACGTGCATCCCATCGATCGCGCCCTGGACCATGGGGAACCCGGCAACGGCAGAGAAGCCCACGGCCCGGGCATCTTGGCTGGCCCGGTCCACGGGGAAGCGGATGTAGCGGTGCGCCATGGCATATAGGGCATCTGTCACTGCCCGGATGCACCGATGCACCGATGTCTGCGATATGCCGGACAGGTCCCCACTCAGTGCCTGGAATGACCCCGTTGCATAAATGTTCAGGGCCACCGTAACCTTGACGGACACGGGGAGAGGGTGTCCCCCGCCAGTGCCACGCGGTGACAGGTGTGCCAGCAGGTGGCAGATGTGTGCCACGGTTTCCCGGCTCATCCGGAGTCTCCTCCTGCATTCCCGGTCCGTGAGGTCCTGGTATGACTGCCGGGGCCGGTACACACGGGGCGCCCTCGGGTGCCTCCGTTGCCGTGGGGCCGCGACGTCCTCCTCCCCCTCCTCGTCCTGTCGGTCAGGTGTCCCTCCAGCCTGGGCGGCTGCCGCCTGCCCCTCTGCGGCAGCCTGCGCCGCCTCTCTGGCACGCTCCTCCTCCTCCTCCTCCTCCTCCTCATCCAGGGCAACATAGACATGAGCGGCTGCCACCACGGACCGCATGGGTCCAACTGTTGGAGGCTGGCACCTGGCCAGGTGGACCAACTCATTTGCCCTCCCATCACCCATCCCGGCACGGACCCCCTCCCCAACCTCCACCCCAGCACGGACCCCCCCCCAACCTCCACCCCGGCACGGACCCCCCCCCCAACCCCCAACCTCCACCCCAGCACGGACCCCCCCCCCAACCTCCACCCCGGCACGGAACCCCTCCCCAACCTCCACCCCAGCACGGACCCCCTCCCCAACCTCCACCCCGGCACGGACCCCCTCCCCAACCCCCAACCTCCACCCCGGCACGGACCCCCCCCCCAACCTCCACCCCGGCACGGACCCCCTCCCCAACCTCCACCCCAGCACGGACCCCCCCCCAACCTCCACCCCGGCACGGACCCCCCCCCCAACCTCCACCCCGGCACGGACCCCCCCCAACCCCCAACCTCCACCCCGGCACGGACCCCCTCCCGGCACTCCCCCGGAGCCCAGCCTACTCTAACCACCCCCCCCCCCCCCGCCGCACACACACACAAGCCGAGACACACCTCTCCTCACGCAATCAGTCTGCGGCCACGCCATTTCCTGCCCAGAGCCAACCCCCCAGGCCGTCACTCACCTCCTCGCTGGTCGGCGTGAGCCTGGAGCACCGGGTCACGCCGATGAAAAGGAGGTTTGATTGACGTCGACGTGAACGGTCATCACGTCGACGGGACTTCGGCCCATCCGGAAGGGAGAATATCGGCAGGCCGAAAATCGGCTGCCTTGCGCAGACCCGTGACATTCTCCACGGCAGCGGCGCCATTAATGCCCCGCCGACTTTTCTCCCTTCGGAGACTTCGGCGGGGGCGGGGGCGGGATTCACGGCGGCCAACGGCCATTCTCCGACCCGGCGGGGGGTCGGAGAATGACGCCCCAGATCTTTCAGAAAATTCATATTCATTAAAGTCAAGAAAGATCAGTTAATGTGAAGCAACACTATCAATCTGGCAGTCAAAAATGCAGAAAATTGAAAGAGGGGAAAGAAGATAAAGTTGGCCAAAAAGATAGTTTGTCATTTTACTTTAAAAAGTTTGCAGTATTGAACAGTGCACAAATTACACATTCATCCCCATCCACCAAAAATACGGAGGAATCATCTTGTTAGGCGCCAGGGTTTAGAGAACCCCAAAGTGTATCATGGAGTTCTCCTGACCCACAACAGCAGAAATGGAGAAGTATTTTTTAAAGCAAAACTATGTTTATTCTATGAACTCAAGTTAAGCTTTTTAAAACAATACAGTGAACATCTTAGCAACCATTAATTCAAATACAACCCCCAAAGAATACAACATTAAGTAATCCTTTAAGCTTTCCTTTTAACATCCATAAGACTTAAAACACCTTTCAACAGATGCACATTAGGTTTACATTCACTCCTCAAAACATTTATAATTCTGAATTCACCAAATGATCAAAAGATAGTCTTTTGATGGCAGAGAGAACAGCTGTACCCCTGCTTGGTCTGGCTTCAGCTTCAACACTGAAAATGAAACTAAAACACACCCTGCAGCCTGATCAAAAACGAAAGTAAAAGCTGACAGACAGCCCAGCTCCACCCACTCTCTGACATCACTGCAGTAGTAAACACCCATTTCTTAAAGGTACTCTCACATGACAATCTGATTACTTAAACTTGCCAATTACCAGAGAAACCACATCGACTGAAAAAGCTGAACAAGGGGAGAAATCCGAAATGGCAGTGGAATAGTATATTTCTTCTGTTGAAGTGAGGGAATAAACCAACCCTGAAGACATTGCCTTATGGCCAAAACTTGTTCACTGGGTATGATAGAATATTTTGTACTAAATAAACCAGAAAACGTAGGTAATATGGAAAATTTGAGGAAAGCGTTTGACGTTGGACGCCCAAAGCAGGTTACAAGTCTTCATCAGTCCCATTTTCTGAGGGTGAAAAGAAATGGGATGAAGCAAATGAGAAATTGGTTGATTTTTTTCGGAAACCTCTAAGGTAATCTACTTATGTTTGCAAATTATTCCATGATCCTAGTAAAAGGAAACATGCATTCGTTCACAGGTACTCTAACTGGAGAAATGTATCAAGAGACATTACTGATCATGAAACTTTCAAAGCTCATATTAAATCTATGTGTGTGTGTTCGCTTAAAGGGGCGAGATTCTCTGTTTCCCGATGACGATTCCTTAATCGGCGATTGGGCGGAGAATCCTTGTTTATGACGGAATCGGGAGCCGTGCCTGTTTTATGCAGGTTTCGCTTGCTCCACCCCCTCCGAAACGGCATCATCACGGCGCACGCCGCATGCCGTTGGAACTGTCTCAGGACGAAGGCTCTCCCCTTGCTGTGCGTATGCGCGGCCACGGACCCGGCAATTCTCCGGCAGCTTATTTTGTGGAGGCCTGGCGTTTTATGTGACGTGGCTGCTAGTCCCTCACCAGCTGCAGGATCAATGAGTTGGTACCACCAATTTGTTCCACGTAAAACGGCATGGATCCTCCACACTTCACCTCAGAATTGGAAAATCTGGCCCGTAAACTATCTGGAAGAATTGATTCTGTGTTATCGGCTCAGTTTGAAAAGGACTGTTCTTATTGGAGGAAAGTGCTGAAACGTGTTGCTGCCACAGTTAAACTGCTGTCTTCTTTGGGGCTACCTCTGAGAGGATATGATGAGTCATCATTGTCAACTTGAACAGTTTTTTTTTAGCCTATCTTGAATATCTCAGTGAAATTAATGAGCTTCTCAAAGAACATTTGAAAAGTTGTGGCTCAGCAAAGACCAATTTTTAATGCACCAAACCTGGGATGACTTCATCATTATAATGGCAGACGGCTCAAAAACCAATCAGCAATGAGGCAAAAGATTCCAAATGCTATTCCATAATAGTTGATTCAACACCAAGTGTGAGTCATGTGGGTCAATTAACATTAGTTTTAAGATATGTGACCAATGATGGTGAAGTTGTATCGTGATTTCTTTGTCTTGTCCAGCTAAAATCCCACAACTGGTTTGATTGCAAATTTAAATTTGACCATGAAAATTGTTATGGGCAAAGCTTCGATAATGCCACAAATATGGTCGGAAAATATTCAGGTCTACAAGCAAGACTGAACAATGCAAGCTCCCTGTGCAGTATTCATCCCATGTTCTTGTCGCTCCTTGAATATAATCTGCAGTGCTGCAGCTGAATCTTGTGAGGCAGATGTACACTTTTGTTGACTTTGTTCAAAATATGCATCCCTTTTTTTAGGTTTTCATGCATAGGTGGAATATGTTGCAGTTGCGTTTGGAGCAAGTAAATGGAAAACATTTGCTGGGCAAAATAATTTGTGACATAGGTGGTCCGCATGTGCAGGTGCCAATTTGGCTTTGAAAATGAACTTTGTGGTACAAAGGAAACCTTATTAGGCATTGCCGCATCAAAGTCAGAAAAAACACATTTGAAAGCTAATGCAAAATCCTTAGCAGAGAAGTTTGAAAAGTGTGATATTGCAGTTTTTACTGTTTTGTGGAACAGTTTACTTCAAAGGATTAATGCTGTCAGCAAATCGCTGCAAAATGTTGATATAACTTGATTGAATGCATAGGTGGATATTTGGCCTCAGTTGAAAGTTTTGTCATGGAAGTTTGAAATGACGATAGCTGGGTGCAAGCAGACGCACTGACTTGAGCAAAGAAATATAGGTATTTCTGGTGACAAGAAGCATGCAAGACACAGGAGATTATTTTTCGATGAAACTAGGTCACTTTGAAAGGGAAAGAGAAGTTTATCATCGCAACTGTCAATGTTATTTGTGACACAATGGTACAACTGCAGAGTAGAAATGAATCTCTGAAGAAAACTGTTGATTTATTTTGTGTGCTTTTCAACAGAATTTTGGCTGAGAATGTGAAAAGCCACTGCAGTAAAAATTAAGTGAAAAGTCGAAAATGTTTTGAATATGAAGAGAAATTATTCCTTAATTTAATTGATAATGATGAGCTCTGTGCTTCGAGATCATCAGCTGTTTAGTACAGATTTGTATGTGATACCTTGCAGGCAACCTTTCCAAATGTGGAAACCATTCTGAAAATATTTTTCACAATACTTGTCTAAAATGCTTCCATGAGCATTCTTTTCCTGTATTGAAAAGAGTTAAAAATTATTTGACAAGTTCAGCAACACTGACGAATGAAAGTGTGACTTTACAAGATTTTATCTATGTTGATGCAATTGATGATTTTGTGTACAGAAATCTATCTAAAAGCCAACAAGAAATGAAGCAAGAAAATCTTTAAAATCTCACTGTCTTTCATATTCTCTTGTTTAAATGCTGTTTTTCAAAATGGACCATTGCTGGGCTGATTTAATGGATGCAGCTGGTCACACGCTGATAGTTCTAACCAAGATCGCTCTGAAGATTGGTATTCAGAAAGTCTCTTCTCGGACAAAGAATGGAATCCTGTAGACGGAGCCACTGATATTGACTTGGACTCGTTGGATACTTCACGCATGTGGGTTTACAGCAATAACTTCTTTGATTTTGTGAGAGGAAGTAAGGAAGTTACATTTTGAAACTGAATGAGACTGAAATATACTGAATGGCAGCATATGCATCTTGTTGACTGGAGTTTTTGCTCTGGACCAACTTATTTGGTCTTGCACTGGCCTGTGCTGCAGTGATGTCGTTGGCTGATTTTTCCATCTTGTTGCTCATTAGAAAGTTCCATGTTTGCTCGCCTCAAGATACACATCATAATATTGACCATCTTTACCGTCATTCTGACAAGAGGTAAGTCTGGATTTCAATTCAGCAATTATTCATACAGGAGTATATTTAAAAGATAAAAAGCACTAAAGCAGTTAAGCAGTGATCAATTTCTATTTTGTGACTTGCGCATTTCCGCTGTGGGGCGATGGTGGGTGGGGTCAGAAGGGGCGTGATGTCATTGGGAGTAGGGACGTGATGACATTGGGGTGCTGCAGAAATGAAGGTGACCTCAGGCCCCGCAAAGTGTAAACCCACCATTGCTCTAGCCAGAGTCTGTGTGGAACAATGGCGAGTGAAGGTATAGCAACACAACAAGAAATACACCCTTCAATTTCTATCTTCCTCATATATTTATTGGTTGCCCCAAACTGCATCTATGCTAACTGTTGTAGACAGAGGCAAAGACTCTACCAGAAGCCAGGCTGACAGGGCGCAACTCACTTTATTCCACACTAGTCACAATAATCACTCCTCTCCACACTCCACTCCACGCATGGTCTCCTTTCCCAAACTGCTTCCAGGCTGGGGCTTATATTCTGTGGTGAGCTCCTCCAATTAGGAGGAAGCTCCACACCCTAGTTACCTGAGTAGCTCATACTCTTGTGTAGGAGAGGAAACGGAAGTTATACAAGCTCTGTCCCTTTAAGGAGTCGTAACACCTCTCCCCCCACAAATTCAGAGAAATGTCCATGTCCTCAGATGGATGGTCCCATGGCTGCTTGGGTTGTTGCCGGAGTTCCAGGGGCGGTATAGCCGGTCCTGGAGATGTGTAGCGTACTGGAGGCCACCGTTTCCGTGATGATTATCGCAGTTGGCAAGGCCCAGCCAGTAAGGCTGCTGGTACAATAGGTGCCGGCGTATCGTCGCTGGGAGGTCCAATATCCATATCGGAATCTGTCTTGCTGTCTATGCTATCGCTAGCTGGGTCCCCCAGCGACTCAATGGTCAGCAGGAAGCATAACGGGTGGGTGGGCACCAGGTTCCCCACTGGTCTCGGGGCTCCTGCTTGACTGTACGGGGGAAGGCATCCGGGTCCTGTGTGGAGCCTCCGGGTCACAAGGAGGACTACCCCAGAGGTCCATGTGGCTCCGGTCCCAAAGTTCATCACATAAGCCACGTCGCCCATCGTGAAGGTGCGCGCCTGTGGATGGCGGTAAGAATCCGCCCTTCTGGTGTGGGGGGGCCCCAGTCCCATTTCTGCCCCTTCTTTAGTTGGTGGAGCGGACTGAGCATCATGGCCATCCTGGGTATGAACTTCCCATAATAGTTCACCAGGCCAAAGAAAGAGCAGAGCTCCATTTGGGCGCGAGGGATGGTGGCCTGGTGAATTGCCCGCACCTTTTCCTCCACTGGATGGAGGCCTCTGCTGTCCACCCGGTAGCCGAGATACCTGATCCCCGGTGCATGGAAAATGGACTTCTCGCTCCAGAGACGGACCCCGGGCCGAGTAAACCCCTCGAGGACCTTGGTTAGGTTCTCCATGTGTTCCTAATGCAACGTCCTGGTGATGAGAACATTGTCCAGATAGACGGCCACCCTTGGCAACCCTCACAAGATATTCTCCATAACCCTCTGGAATATTGCACAAGCCAAGGAGACTGTGAACAGCGACCGCATGTATTGGTACAATCCCCGATGGGTATTGATCATCACATAGTTCCGGGAAATTGGCTCAATCACCAGCTGCAAGTGCGCATATATCATGTCCAGCTTCGTGAACATTTTTCCGCCGCTGAGTTGGGTGTAGAGATCCTTGATTTGAGGGACCGGCTGACGGTCAAGGCGGGATATCCGGTTTTCTGTCATTTTATGGTCCCCACAGAGCCAGACTGCCCCCTCCGGCTTCAACACGGGGACTACCGGTGTGGCCCAATCGGCATAGTGGACAGGGCGAAGAATCCCCAGCTCCTCCAAATGGTCCAATTCCTGTTTCACTTTGGCACGAAGTGCGCACGCCACAGGTCGGGCGCAGAAATACTGGGGCCGCTGCTTTCCTCCACATTTATCGTGGCCATAGCTCCTTAATGGTCCCGAGGTCTTCGGCGAAAGCCGACAGGAACTTGGAAACTATTCCAAACGGTCCTCGGGGGTACATCTGGCACGCGCATCTCCAATCCAAATGTAGGTGGCACAGCCAATCATGCCCCAATAGGCTTGGCCCATTGTTGCGAACTACCACCAATGGTAGGCATGCGGACTGGCCTCCGTATGCCACGGGAACGTGGGTGGTGCCCTCAATTTCTAAGGGCTCCCTGTATATATGGCCATTCAGGCCCTGTGTCTTGAAGCTCTAGTGGCTGAAGACCTGTCTGGATGGCGGCAAATGTGCGAAGACTTACGACCGAAACTGTCGCTCCTGTGTCCAGATCCATCTCGGTGGGGTGACCGTTTAACAGCAGTGTCACCCGGATAGGAGTCGTTCTGGGGCCAGTCACACAATGGTGGGATTGGCTCCTCAGTGTCCAAGTCCTCCCAGGAAATACATGCGGCCTCTTGGGAGGAAATGGTGACTTGTCCATTGCAAAGGGATGGCGCTTGCACAGGATTGCCCGGAGCCTTGGTCCTGGCCCCCGGAATCCTGGAACGCTGAGGAGGGGGTAGCTCCATGGTCGCTCCTGGGCGAGTCGCGGCCACCTCCGATCTGGGAAGCTCCCGTCACCTCACCTCCGGCAGCTGTCAGCCAATGATCTTGGCGATGCCCAATGTTCAGGATTGCCGGCCCTGGAATGCCTGGAGCCCGCATTCGGCGCTTTACTGGGCATACGCTATTTCGACTGCCCTGTCAAGGATTAGGAGGGTCTCCATTATCAGCTTCCTCTGAGTCTCCTGATGCCGAAGTCCACAAACAAAACGCTCCCACAGCGATTCAGCCAGGGCAGCTCTGAACTCGCAGGGGGCAGCGAGTCCCTGTAAGCGCACCAAGTATTCCAAAGTGGACTCCATCGGCGTCTGCACCGTCGGACCATAATCGGTGGCTGTGGAGTTAGGTGACGCTCTGTCGCTCATCAGTGGTGATGGCGTTTGTACGGAAAAAAGTTGAAGTCTTTTGACGTACTGGGCCCAGTTGTCCGAGTCGACGTCAAAAGGCTTGAGTTTACCTCTGCGTGCTATGCCTGCCGGTCGGAGAGTGGCTTCCTGAGGTGGTTTAAAAATGGCCCAAAATCGGGGCACTCGCCTCTTACGGCAGCGCCACTTGATCCTCATCGCCAGTGTTGTAGACGGAGGTAAAGACTGCACGAGAAGCCAGGTTGACACGATACAACTCACTTTCGTCTACACTAGTCACAATAATCATTCCTCTCCTCTCCACTCTCCACAGGGTCTCCTCTACCTGAACTGCTTCCAGGTCGGGGTTTATATTCAGTGAGGAACTCCTCCAATTAGGAGGAAGCTCTGCCTCCTAGTCACCTGAGGAGCTCATACTCTGAGGCACAAACTGGCAGTGTTTCTCTGAGCTCCTGCTTTTGGCTGTAACCCTGCTTCCGGACCTGGTATGTTATTCTGTATGCTGGCTGCCTTTTTCAGACTTTGAAACCTGGACCAAGCAAATGGAAAATGTGCTAAGACCGGTTGGATGGAGGGGAAGAGGAGTCTGTTGCTGCTGCCAGTTTCTTGCTGGGGAGAGAGGGAAGAGAGCTTGCAGCTGCCACGCCTGGGACTCGTACTTGTTACTGGCTGCCTTCCTGCTTATCGGCTAGGAGTGGAGCTGGGGTGGATTTTGGTTGCCCCGTTGCTGGGCTGAAAGTGGAAGAGAAGGGACTCGCCTTTGAAGTTTTGGACTGGATGGTGTCTGGAGACCGGATGCCGGGACTGTGAGAGCAGCAGGGCAGTGGCCCAGTTGACTACGTGAACTGTTTGTACTGATGTTGGTTTTGTTTTATTGTTGGGGGGTTGTATGGTTATTATTGTATTCTTGTGGTTTTTTTTGTGCCTCGCGGCTTGGTGTTCGCCCGTCACAGCGTTCCTGCTTCTGTGTATTGGGGGGTTGAGCGGTCCCTCCCGGTGTTAGTGAGGGGGAGTGGTGTTCTCTCTCTCGCTCTCCTCAACCGTGCGCTGCATTTCTTTTCCCGGTCGACTGTGCTGCTTGCGGGCGCCTCTACACCGACATGGGGCTGTTGCTGGAGTTGGGGGGAGGGGGGTGGCATGTGCTGGCTTGAGTCCTGGCGGCTTTGTCTTGTACTTAATTGTTTGTTGGGTTTCTTATGGTTGCTCTGTATTTTTGGGGGTTTTTTTGTAAAGGGAGTTCCCTAACTTCCGCTATGCTCCATATTGGTGTGTCCTTTTCCAATGGCCTGTGCTGCTCGTTTAGGTGCCTTTCCACCGATGTGGGGCTGCCATTAGGGCTGGGCATCTGTGAATCCTTTTCCGGTAGTCTGTGCTGCTCGTTTGGGTGCCTTTTCACTGATGTGGGGCTACCACTGGGGAGGGATGGGGGAGGAGAGGTGGCCGTATGCTGGCTTTGTAGCTGGTGGTTTTTTTAAAGGAAATGTTTTGGGTTAAACTGTGCCCCCTCTTGGGGGGGGAGGGGTGTTCTCTCTCTCGCTCTCTCAAACTGTGCCCTGCCCCGGTGTGTCCTTTTCCGGTGGGCTGTGCTGTTCGCTGGGCAACTTGCCGCTGATGTGGGGCTACCGGTGGGGCTGGGGGTGGTGCTGGGTGTGTGCTGGCTTGAGAGCTGGCGTTTTTTTTTTGCTGGCTTGTAAATGCTTTTAGCATATTACTGATTTTCGTGACTGTTTTCAGCATGTTACTGATTCTTTTGTATTCTTGAGTTGTCAATAAACTTGAAATATTTGGAGGAGGGGAAGCAAATGCTGTACAAGCAAGGTCCCTGTAGGGGGTCGTAACACTAACTACCCAAATGATTCCATGTTGTAGAAATGTGTTCCAGAGTATCCCTTGAGGAGGTCCCCTGGGTAGAGTCCTTGTCCAAACATCTTTAGCTGCTTTCCCTTATCAGAAGGTCAGAAGTGGGGATATTTTCTGGTGATTGCACAATGTTAAATATCATTCACAGTTCCTCAGATACTAAAGCAGTCCCTACCAGTAACCAACATATCCTAGACAACATTTAGGTTTAGGCTGATAAGTGGCAAGTAATATTTGTGCGACAAAAGCACCAGGGAATAACCATCTTCAACAAAGTGGAATCTAAACAGCTCTTTCCTACATTCAGTGGCATTGCTGTCACTGAATCCCCCACCAACAACTTCCTGGAAGAGGGGGGTCACTATTCATCTGAAAATCAACTGGAACAGCCACATTAATATTTTGGCTACCGGAGCAGCTCCGAGGCTGAGAATTCTGCAGCTTGTGAAACCTGTCTATCATCCACAAGACAGGATTGTGACAGAATACTCCCAAACCTGCCTGGATGAGTGCACTCCAATAACACTCAAAAAACTCAATGGCCGGGATTCTCTGTTTGAGAGACTAAGGGACTGAACCAAGAAAGCTTTACATTAAGGAAAGTCCTGGACCTGCCACTGGAACGAGTGCAATTCCAACTGAGTTCTGTCGGTACACGCGAGGCATGATGCAACGTTACCTTCTCACCTCCTCCTCAGCCTGTTGGATGGCCGGCTCTTCATTCTCACTGGCTGGCCCCAGCTCCTCTGGGGCAGGCCCCTCTTCTGCAGGGTTCTCCTCGAGCAGCTCCTGCTGAAGGCATCCTTCAGGGGCTGGTTTAGCACAGGGCTAAATAGCTGGCTTTTAAAGAGGGTTCAATTCCCGTACCAGCCTCCCCGAACAGGCGCCGGAATGTGGCAACTAGGGGCTTTTCACAGTAACTTCATTTGAATCCTACTTGTGACAAAAAGCGATTTTCATTTCATTTCATTCATTTCAGGGCTGTGGCGGCCAGGCAGGTGCCAACTATTCCTGGTTGGATACCGAAATCCATTCTCTGTAGTGTGTGAAAGACAGACTCAGCATGATAATTACCCCGTGCCCAACCAGGTCCAACGTGAGACACAGTGGACCTGTCCTGCACTGCATCCACTGCCCAGCATTTCTCCCTGCCCCCCCCCTCCTCTCATCCCCACCCTCACCCCGGCCATGTCCCTCCGGACACGTCGCCCTCCTCACCGCCCTTCTGGCCCCATCGGTGCCTTGCTCTGGGGGCCCTCTGACCTTGGCACTCATCACTGCCAGCAGGAATACCAGTGGCTGGTGCTACCCATGCCAGGTGTATGCTCTGCAGCCCCTATCCTGTGCCCTCCTGTGGGATCTACTATGTGGGATCTACTTGGGTGGGTTGTGTGGTTCCCCAGCAGCAGGATTGGTGGCTGGTTGTGTGGGACGAGCGCGGCATGTGGTCTCCTCGGGGGTCGGCCTTGTGGGGGGGGATGGGAACCCATACGGCTAGTGGCGCTCTACGCAACTATAGGCCATGGAAGGCTGTCAGTGGGGCGTGCTGTAAGATGGCTGCCTTGCAGGCTGTGACAATGGCGGTCCATGCCTGGACAATCACTTTCTCCACCACTGGCACACAATAATAAAGATTATGAATTAAGATTATTACATGAGAACAAACACCATTACCATCATGTATCTGCTGTCCTTCTCCTTCTAATTGGGCAAGGTCAACATTTATCAAGACTAGGCAAGCGAGAATGAATATACATGGGTATAAAAATCAAAGTTATCGGCAGCAGAGCCATGTGGGCTATGCTCTATTCCCAGGCCAAAGTGAAACTTAGACTGGATTACATGGCACATTTTCCTTCCCATGATCATAGAATCATAGAATCCCTACAGTGCTGAAGGAGGCCATTTGGCCCATCAAGTCTGCACCGACCCTCTGAAAGAGCACTCTAACCAGGCTCCTACTCTATTCCTGAAACCCCATAACTACACTTAACCTGCATATTCCTCAACATTAAGAAGTAATTTTAGTATGGCCAATCCACCTAACCTGCACATCTTTCGACTGTGGGAGGAGACCGAGGAAGCCCACACTGACACGGGGAGAACATGCAAACTCCTCACTGACAGTGGCCGACGGTGGGAATTGAACCCAGGTCCCTGGCACTGTGAGGCAGCAATGCTAATCACTGTGCCACTATGCCACCCCAATGATGGCATGCTGCTTTCGCTTAAAGGCATATTACAACGTCCTCCTTTCTTTTGAACAGTACATTTCCTCATTGCAAAGAAGTAGAACTATTTACAATGTAAGTTCATTGTGATAACCCTCATGAAGACCACAGTGGATCACTGATTGATCTCCCCGTGGGCTTCATAGAATACGAGTTCCCATGGTGAGCGGGCTTCGGCCCGCCCAGCTGGAGCTCTTTAGTGATACCTTTAAATGTAGCTGGCCCCAGACTGGCAGTTCCGATAGTCCTGGACAGAGATGTTTGTTTTGTGTGCCACAGCAGTGGCTTTATTTTCAGCTTAAAATAAACCAGTTTGACCTTTCACTCCACACCTCCTGAAATTACTACATTGGTGACGAGGATCAAGCCTGGGACTCTGAGCAGCCTTTCCAAAATTACCTGACGAAAACTCTGGTAAGAAGCAAAGGAAAAATAAAGATCCAGAAATGCCCTTGTTTGGGAAGCTCAAACCTTATGATATGGACGTGGTGGATTGGCCCCAGTATGCCAACCGCATGAGCCACGTCTTCTGCGCCAATGGCATAGAAGGGGATGACAAACATAAAGTAATCCTTTTGAAAGCATGCAGGTCCCTCAGCATTATTAAGAGTTTAACTTAGACTGCAGCCTCGACAGTAAAACATTCAACAACAAACTTGTGAACCTAATAAAGAAACATTATGATCACTAGTTGTCCGTAATCCTCCAGTGTTACCAATTCAACATGGCTGGGAAGACCCCTGGGGTACACGTGACTGAATTCCTGGCTAGATTAAGGAAGCTGGCTGAATACTACGGGTTTGGCCTGACTGAGAAGCTGCATGATCGGCTAGTGTGTGGGATCAATAATGTCGCGATATATAAAGAATTGTTGGCAGAACCCACCCGAGACCTCAAAAGGGCTATAGAATTAGCACTATCCTTGGAGAATGTGAGAAAGGGGCCCAAGAACTCCAAGGGATTATGGACATAGCATTCTCAGGCTGGGGGGGGCGGGGGGGGGGAGGACCCTCATACTGAAAAGCCAGCATTCTCAGTGAACGGTCACACATGCCTCATCCACCCCAACTCAACATTCAGCCAGGACATTCTGGAATCTGGATCACCCTAGAAGTACGAGGGAAACTTCCTTGGAGGACTACAAGTGTCAACCACAAGGTTTCTGCACATGTGGCCAAAGAACATGACCCATGCAAGGCTGTCAAAATCAGCAGTATGCATGCTGCCCAGGCCAGAAGGCAAAGCCACCTCAGGTCTGGGTCTTGCAAGTCTATCAGCCCATAGAGGACAAAACGATGGAGTTAAATTGCTAGCTCTACATTCGAAAAATCACCGTATGTACCTGTTAACGTATCTGGGAATACATTCTTTCAGGTTTTGCGTCATATGATGTGTAGTGGTGTCAGCAGGATATTTGCACGGACATTGTGACGATCACCATCTTTTTGTTTAAATTTAGAGTACCCAATTTTTAAAACTTTTTTTCCAATTAAGGGACAATTTAGCATGGCCAATCCACCTAACCTGCACATCTTTGGGTTGTGGGGGTGAAACCCACGCAGGCACGGGGAGAATGTAGAAACTCCACATGGACAGGGCGAGATTCAAACCTGGGTTCTCAGTGTCGTAGGCTGCAGTGCTAACCACTGTGCCACATGCCAACCTGAAGATCACCATCTTGATTGTATGAGCAGCAGCCTTACTAAACCTCTCATTGTGTTTTACAATAATAGAGTGTGGGCATCTCCATACCTTTCCTCTTTGCGGCAACAAAGAAATATAACAGAAGAGCAAACTGGCAATGAGGATTGAGGCAGAAAAACTGCTGGAAAGAAGAATTTTGTTTACTAATTGTGGGATGGTATTGGGAGCAACAGATGATTTTCAGGACCAGACTTGCACGCACACACACAGATGTCTGACAAAGGACTGCCACCGTATGTGAAGGTTTAACAAATGTTTTCAACAGCAATTGTGAGTAAGAAGACCGAAAGTCATGGAAGACTTGCTTGCGTTTAAGTGAGTGGGGTTAGGGCTGCAGGGACTGTGCATGTGGCGAAGCTACACAAGCTGCGAGAAAGCGGATTTGAAGTATGCCACCTCTGCATGGGCTACTAGTCAGGAGAAAAGTCAAAATATACTCAGGCAAAATGGGGAAAGATTTCCGAGTTGCTTGTTCAAGGGATTGTTCGTGCCAGACTTTCCAACACAGTCAGAAGGGATAAAGTGTAGACCTTAGGAGGTGGAATCCAAAAGTGGTGTAAAAACGGGCTCCAGGGGGGCGTTTGATGAAGATTATGAAACATCGACTTCAAAAGAGGAAAGATTCCGATAGTATTTAATAGCACAACATACACCGGAGGATCTAAAGGTCGCAACGCTTCTGAGCTCAGTTGGCTGGAGAATGTTTACGCTGCTACAGAATCTTGTTCACCCAACAAAACCGGAGACAAATCCTTCAGTGAATTAATGAAAATCTTAGAGGGACATTGTTTCCTTTACTAATTGCAGAAAGGTACTGAGTCCACCGCCATAGTCAGGAAGAAGGTGAAACTATTTTATTGTTTGTAGTGTCTTTAAAATTAGCTCGATATTGTGAATTTGCTTCAATACTTAATGATACTGTTCAGGGCCGGCTAGTTTGTGGGTTACACAGAGGAAGCTGATTACTGTCAGTGATTTAACTCTAAAAGCTGCTGTGGAAGTTATCACTTCTGTGGAGCTTGCAACGAGAGAAGCTTCACAGATAGGGGCTGGAGTGAAGGTCCACAAAATGCCTCAAGGAACAGGGCAGTAAAGGTGCAACCATGTCACCATGTAAACAGGTTGGTCACTCAGAGGGGGAATGCGAGAGTGATTCAAATATGTGCAAGAATTGTGGAGAGGAGGGCCACATTGTCAAGGCATGTAGGGCTCAGAAACCCTCTCTTCTAACAAGACGTTGCAAGAAGAACACAAGTAAACAATCTAGTGTGTCTCCAAATTAGAGCATGAAGCTCATGATCACTCAAAAGACAGTGAAACTGAGCTAGAGCAAGACTTTCACTAGGTCTCTTATCTCTGCAGGGCGATCAACAATGTTCTGGGGCATATTCAAAACTCGAAGGGCATGAAGTTAAAATTGAAGTGGATGCAGGCGCAGCAGTATCACTAATACCTGAGCCAATTGATCATCAAAGCTGAAGCATCTGCATTTAAAACCGTCAAATGTGATCCTAAGGACGTACACTGAAGAGGTTGTACCATTAAAAGGATGCATTATGGTGAAAGTAGAAGCAAATGGGCAGATGGCAAAGTTGCCTCTTCACATTGTCAGTGAGAAATTTTCCTGCTCTATTTGAGAGGGCATGGTTGGCTAAGATTAGGTTGAACTGGGAAAGTCAATCAATTAGTGGATTCAAGGAGCAACTTGCATCAACTTCTGAAGAAGTATGAGATGGAGTTCAAGATTCACTAGACTCTATGATTTGAGTTGAGCCACACTTAAAAGTCAAGCCAGACAGCACATCCAAATGTCTCCTTGCTGGACCTGTACCATACACCATCATGTCTAAAGTTGAAGAACTAGAAAGATTAGTATGGGCACGAGTCATTGGACCTGTTGCTACAAGTGATTGGTTGACACCACCATTCTTGCATTAAAACAGGATGGCTCAGTGAGAATTTGTGGAGATTTTAAAACTACTGTTAACACAGTTTTGTGCCTAGATCATTATCCACTGCCATTGATTGAAGACATGTTTGCTGTGTCATGCGAATGTCGTTTTAAAAAATGGTTAGCTGCTCATGTTACTGCAGTGATGTCAGAGTGTGGGTGGAGCTGAGCTCTGGTTCTGATTTTTCGTTTCACTTTGAGAAAAGCTTGGGTGTGTCTGTCTTTTTGGTTTCGTTTTTCAGTGTGTTGCAGCTTAAGTCAGCCAAAGCAGCTGTACTGTTGATCTCTATGCCATGAAGGACTATATCTTGATCATTTGGTGAATTCAGAAATTTAAAGGTTTCAGTTTTGAATGTAAACCCTCATGTGCTTCTGTGTAAAGGTTGTTAAGTCTTTGGATGTTAAAAGGACAGCTTAAAGGAATGTTGTATTCTTTGGGGGTTATCTTTCATTTAATGGTTGCTAAGATATTCACTGTTTGTTTTGAAAAGGTTAACTTGAGTTCATGGAATAAACATTGTTTTGTTTTAAAAAATACTTTTCCATTTCTGCTGTACCACACCTCTAGAGTGGGCCGTGTGCTCCCCATACTACAATCTATTAAAAGTTGTGGGTCAGGTGAACTCCCTGGTACACTTTGGGGTTCTCTAAACTCGGACCCATAACAATTGGGGGCTCGTCCTGGATAAAAGTCTATCTATTGGATATTGGCTTAATGAACATAAAGACAGTGAGGGGTGAGCATATTGTGGTTGCTTTTCAGGTGTGGTATTTTAGTTTAAGTGGGGAGTGTGTTGTGGACAATTGCTCTTTCAGAGGCTCAGATGTTTTTGGGGGTGGAGACGGTCACATGCAGTACCTTACGGACAGAGACTAAAAGCAGACTGTTAGATTTGGAAAAACATTTCAGTTAACATTACCTGACAAAATGCGAAAAGATGAGGTAATTATGGCGGTGGCTAAGCATTTAAAGGTGCCTGAGATACAGACTGACTCATTAGAAATGGCAAAGATCCAATTGAAGATTAAGCAACTTGAACATGAAAAAGAATTAAAGCAGCTTGAATATGCAATGAGAGAAAAGGAGAAGAAAGAAACAAAGAAAGAATAGCCCTAACAGAACAAAAATAGAAAGAAAGGGAGATACAGATCAGGGAAAAAGATAAAGAGAGAGAGTTTGAACTTCAGAAAATGGCCATGAAACATGACAGCCAGTTAAAATTGGCAGACATAAAGGGAAACGTACAGTTGGATGATAGTGATGAGGATAGTGAGAAAGAGCATCATAGTCGAAGGCTTGGTGGGGATCTATTTAAATATGTCCAAGCATTGCCAAGGTTTGACGAGAAGAAGGTAGAAGCCTTTTTCATTTAATTTGATAAGATAGCTAAACAAATGAAATGGCCACAGGACATGTGGGTATTACTGATTCAAAGAAAGCTGGTAGGTAGGGCTAGTGAAGTGTTTGCATCACTACTGGAGGAGGTATCTGGGGCATATGAGGAGGTGAAACAATCCATCTTAGGTGCATATGAACTAGTACCTGAAGCTTACAGACAAAGGTTTAAAAATTTAAAGAAAGAATTTGGTCAAACATACATGGAGTTTGAAAGGCTCAAACAGAATAATTTTGATTGGTGGATAAGGGCTTTGAAAATAGACAAACGTATGAAGCTCTCAGAGAAATTATACTTTTGGAGGAGTTTAAAAATTCAATTCCTGATGTAACGAGAACTCATGTGGAAGAGCAGAGGGTTAAAACTGCGAGATTAGCAGCAGAAATGACAGATGATTATGAATTAGTTCATAAATCAAAGCTTGGTTTCCGACATCAGTTTCAGCCTGTGAGGGATAGAAACTGGGGACATGAGAAATATTCAAGTGGTAAAGGTAAAGGTGGTCTGATGAGAGATAATAAGGAGAGTGTACCTCAGATTAAAAAAGAAATATTTAATTGTAATAAACAAGGCCATGTAAAGTCAGTGTTGGTGGTTGAAGAAAAGCACTGGGAAGGCTGATGTGGTAAAACAGGATAAGACAGTAGGGTTTGTTCAAGTGATAAAGGAAAGCCCAAGTGAAGCGAAGGCGGGACAAAAGATTCTACGGCCTGATCAAGAGGTGATTGATAAGAAGGTGGCAGATCTCTTTAAAGAATTTACTTGTGTGTGTAAAGTTTACTCATGTGTATCAGGAGGAGTAGGTAAAGAAGTCACAATTTTAAGAGATACTGGAGCTAGTCAATCTTTAATGGTAAGAGATGAGGAGTTATCATAGATCATAGATCATAGAATTTACAGTGCAGAAGGAGGCCATTCGGCCCATCGAGTCTGCACCGGCTCTTGGAAAGAGCACCCTACCCAAGGTCCACACCTCCACCCTTTCCCCATAACCCAGCAACCCCACCCAACACTAAGGGCAATTTTGGACATTAAGGGCAATGTATCATGGCCAATCCACCTAACCTGCACATCTTTGGACTGTGGGAGGAAACCGGAGCACCCAGAGAAAACCCACGCACACACGGGGAGGTTGTGCAGACTCCGCACAGACAGTGACCCAAGCCAGAATCGAACCTGGGACCCTGGAGCTGTGAAGCAATTGTGCTACCCACAATGCTACCGTGCTGCCCTAAAGTTATGTAGTTTGTGAAGAATGTTGCCAGAAAAGGTGGTAATATGTGGAATTCAGGGTGAGAGAAGTAGTGTTCCATTATATAAGGTAAGGTTGGAAAGTCCAGTGAAGAGTGGTGAAGTGGTAGGAGGAGTAATTGAAAAGCTATCTTGTCCAGGAATACAATTTATCTTGGGTAATGATATAGCTGGATCGCAAGTGGGAGTGATGCCTACTGTGGTTGATAAGTCAGTCGAAAATCAGACAACTGAAGTGTTGAAGGACAAATAAACTGGGATTTTTCTGGATTGTGTAGTAACAAGTTTGCAAAGTCACAGGGTAGTAGTCATGGGTGACTTCAACTTCCCAAACATTGAGTGGAAACTCTTTAGATCAAATAGTTTGGATGGGGTGGTGTTTGTGCAGTGTGTCCAGGAAGCTTTTCTAACACAGTATGTAGATTGTCCGACCAGAGGGGAGGCTATATTGGATTTGGTACTTGGTAATGAACCAGGGCAAGTGATAGATTTGTTAGTGGGAGAACATTTTGGAGATAGTGACCACAATTTTGTGACTTTCACTTGAGTAATGGAGAGGGATAGGTGCGTGCAACAGGGCAAGGTTTACAATTGGGGGAAGGGTAAATACGATGTTGTCAGACAAGAATTGAAGTACATAGGTTGGGAACATAGGCTGTCAGGGAAGGACACAAATGAAATGTGGAACTTGTTCAAGGAACAGGTACTACGTGTCCTTGATATGTATGTCCCTGTCAGGCAGGGAAGAGATGGTCGAGTGAGGGAACCATGGTTGACAAGAAAGATTGAATGTCTTGTTAAGAGGAAGAAGGAGACTTATGTAAGGCTGAGGAAACGAGGTTCAGACAGGGTGCTGGAGGGATACAAGATAGCTCGGAGGGAACTGAAGAAAGGGATTAGGAGAGCTAAGAGAGGGCATTGAAAAATCTTTGGCGGGTAGGATTAAGGAAAACTCCAAGGCTTTTTACACATATGTGAGAAATATGAGAATGACTCGAGCGAGGGTAGGTCTGATCAAGGACAGTAGCGGGAGATTGTGTATTGAGTCTGAAGAGATAGGAGAGGTCTTGAACGAGTACTTTTCTTCAGTATTTACAAATGAGAGGTGCCATGTTGTTGGAGAGGACAGTGTGAAACATACTGGTAAGCTCAAGGAAATACTTGTTCGGAAGGAAGATGTGTTGGGCATTTTGAAAAACTTGAGGAAAGACAAGTTCCCCGGGCCTGACAGGATATATCGAAGGATTCTATGGGAAGCAAGAGATGAAATTGCAGAGCCGTTGGCAATGATCTTTTCGTCCTCACTGTCAACAGGGGTGGTACCAGGGGATTGGAGAGTGGCGAATGTCGTGCCCCTGTTCAAAAAGGGACTAGGGATAACCCTGGGAATTACAGGCCAGCTAGTCTTACTTCGGTGGTAGGCAAAGTAATGGAAAGGGTACTGAGGGATAGGATTTCTGAGCATCTGGAAAGACACTGCTTGATTAGGGAGAGTCAGCACGGATTTGTGAGGGGTAGGTCTTGTCTTACAAGTCTTATTGAATTCTTTGAGGAGGTGACCAAGCATGTGGATGAAGGTAAAGCTGTGGATGGAGTGTACATGGATTTTAGTAAGGCATTTGATAAAGTTCCCCATGGTAGGCTTATGCAGAAAGTAAGGAGGCATGGGATAGTGGGAAATTTGGCCAGTTGGGTAACGAACTGGCTAACTGATAGAAGTCAGAGAGTGGTGGTGGATGGCAAATATTCAGCCTGGATCCCAGTTACCAGTGACGTACCGCAGGGATCCGTTCTGGTCCTCTGCTCTTTGTGATTTTCATTAATGACTTGGATGAGGGAGTTGAAGGGTGGGTCAGTAAAGTTGCAGACGATACGAAGATTGGTGGAATTGTGGATAGTGAGGAGGGCTGTTGTCGGCTGCAAAGAGACATAGATAGGATGCAGAGCTCGGCTGAGAAGTGGCAGATGGACTTTAACCCTGAAAAGTGTGAGGTTGTCCATTTTGGAAGGACAAATATGAATGCGGAATACAGGGTTAACGGTAGGGTTCTTGGCAATGTGGAGGAGCAGAGAGATCTTGGGGTCTATGTTCATAGATCTTTGAAAGTTGCCACTCAAGTGGATAGAGCTGTGAAGAAGGCCTATGGTGTGCTCGCGTTCATTAACAGAGGGATTGAATTTAAGAGCCGTGAGGTGATGATGCAGCTGTACAAAACCTTGGTAAGGCCACATTTGAAGTACTGTGTACAGTTCTGGTCGCTTCATTTTAGGAAGGTTGTGGAAGTCAAGAAAGGTGCAAAGGAGATTTACCAGGATGTGGCCTGGAATGGAGAGTAGGTCTTACGAGGAAAGGTTGAGGGTGCTAGGCCTTTTCTCATTAGAACAGAGAAGGATGAGGTGTGACTTGATAGAGGTTTACAAGATGATCAGGGGAATAGATAGAGTAGACAGTCAGAGACGTTTTCCCCGGGTGGAACAAACCATTACAAGGGGACATAAATTTAAGGTGAAAGGTGGAAGATATAGGAGGGATATCAGAGGTAGGTTCTTTACCCAGAGAGTAGTGGGGGCATGGAATGCACTGCCTGTGGAAGTAGTTGAGTCGGAAACATTAGGGACCTTCAAGCGGCTATTGGATAGGTACATGGATTATGGTAGAATGATATAGTGTAGATTAATTTGTTCTTAAGGGCAGCATGGTAGCATTGTGGATAGCACAATTGCTTCACAGCTCCAGGTTCGATTCCGGCTTGGGTCACTGTCTGTGCGGAGTCTGCACATCCTCCCCGTGTGTGAGTGTGTTTCCACCGGGTGCTCCGGTTTCCTCCCACAGTCCAAAGATGTGCAGGTTAGGCGGATTGGCCATGATAAATTGCCCTTAGTGTCCAAAATTGCCCTTAGTGTTGGGTGGGGTTACAGGGTTATGGGTATAGGGTGGCGGTGTTGACCTTGGTAGGGTGCTCTTTCCAAGAGTCGGTGCAGACTCGGGGGGCCGGGTGGCCTCCTTCTGCACTGTAAATTCTATGATAATCTATGATTAATCTAGGACAAAGGTTCAGCATAACAGTGGGTCGAAGGGCCTGTTCTGTGCTGTATTTTTCTATTTTCTATTTTTCTAAAGTCACAGGTTAAGGCAAGAGGAGAAATCAAAGAGTGAAGATGTAGTTGAAGTGCAATTATCAGAAATGATTTTTGATCAGATGGTTGAAAAAGAACAAGAACAGGTGGAGGGTGAGGCAGATATTTTTAGTTCAGGAAAATTTGCGGAGTCACAAGAAGATTTTGAAATAAAACGGATGTATCAGAAAGCATACATGGAAGAGGAATCTGCATGTATACCAGAGTGTTATTACCGTAAAAGTGATGTCTTGATGAGAAAATGGAGACCTGTACATATGCAGGCGGATGAAAAGTGGGCAGAAGTTCATCAAGTCGTATTGCCGGTAGGGTATAGGAAGGAGGTGTTGCGAGTTGCACATGAGGTACCAGTGGGAGGTCATTTGGGAATAATGAAAACTCAAGCTAAAATCCAAAAACATTTTTATTGGCCTGGACTACAGAACGATGTAGTTAAATTTTGTCAATCATGTCACACATGTCAAGTGATAGGGAAACCTCAAGCAGTGATAAAACCAGCACCCTTAATACCCATTCCAGCATTTGAGGAGCCTTTTACATGAGTCCTAATTGATTGCGTAGATCCGCTTCTTAAAACGAAACGTGGGAATCAATATCTTTTGACTCTAATGGATGTGTCTACTAGGTTTCCAGAGGCCATTCCAGTATGTAATATTACAGCTAAAAAGATTGTGGTAGAGTTACTTAAATTCTTTACTCGATACGGACTACCCACAGAAATACAATCGGATCAAGGGTCAAATTTGACCTCAAAGTTATTCAAAGAAGTTATGGATAGCTTAAGAATAAAACAATTTAAATCAACTGCGTACCATCCAAAATTACAGGGAGTGTTAGAAAGGTGGCATCAGACATTAAAGACTTAGGGCTTATTGTCAAGATTATCCAGAGAATTGGGATAAAGGAATTCCATTCGTACTGTTTGCAATTAGGGATACATCTAATGAGTCAACCAAATTTAGTCCTTTTGAATTAATTTTTGGTCATGAGGTAAGAGGACCACTTAAATTGATTAAGGAAAAATTGGTGAGTGAGAAATCGGAAATTACATTATTGGATTACCTGTCAAATTTTAGGGAGCGATTAAATACAGCAGGTGAATTGGCTAGACAACATGTGAAAGTTGCACAAAATGTGATGAAACGGGTAGCGGACAAGAAATTCAAAGTTCGTAGTTTTGCCAGTAGAGATGAAGTTTTAGTATTGTTACCAGTGATAGGTGAACCTTTAAAAGCTAGGTTTTGTGGACCATATCAGATTGAAAGGAAATTAAGTGAGGTGAATTATGTGGTAAAAACACCAGATAGAAGGAAGACTCACCGAGTGTCATGTGAATATGCTTAAAAGGTACTTTGAAAGGGAAGGAGAGAAAAAGGTTTTAATAATTCTAACTCAAAGTTACGAACCAAATCCAGATGACTGTGAATTTGACATTCCTCAAATTAAATTGAAAAATGAAGATGTTCTTAAAATTGGGATAAATTGTTGAGTTACCTTCCACAGGAAAAACAAACTGACCTGAAAGAGTTATTGATATCACATGGGCAAGTTTGTGAAGGTAAATTGGGAAGAACTAAAATGGCTATACATGATGTAGATGTGGGAAATGCTGTTCCAATCAAACAACATCCATATAGACTTAATCCTTTAAAATTGGCACAGGTTAACAAAGAGATTGAGAGTATGCTTAAAAATGGCATAATTGAAGTGGTTTGCAGCCAATGGAGCTCACCCATAAGGATGGTACCTAAACCAGATGGTACCCAATGGTTGTGTGTGGACTATAGAAAGATAAATGCAGTTACAAGAACGGACTATTATCCTATCCCACGTTTGGAGGATTGCATTGAGAAAGTGGGACAGTCCGCTTTTATTTCCAAATTGGATTTACTTAAAGGTTACTGGCAGGCACCTTTATCCGAAAGGGCGAAGGAGATTTCAGCTTTTGTGACTCCAGATGGTATATATCAATTCAAAGTTATGCTATTTGGCATCAAAAACGGCCCAGCCACATTTCAACGGTTAACTATCACAGTCGTTTCAGGATTACCCAATTGTGCGGTACACATCGACGATCTGGTACTTTTCAGCCAAACATGGAAAGACCATTTAAAACATCTGATGGAGTTATTCGATCGACTTCAGGATGCAGGTTTGATGATAAACCTAGCCAAAAGTGAATTTGGAAAAGCCCGAATCACTTTCCTTGAGGAGTTTTCGATACCCTTGAGACAAAGGGAAATAATGTAATTTCTTGGCACGAGTGGATTTGATCGAACATTTGTGCAAAAAACTTTGTAGTGTAATTGATTGCTCCACAGATAGACTTACTGAAGAAACGTCGACAATTTCAATGGACAGCGGACTGTCGACAGGTATTTGACTGCCTGAAAGCTATGATAACCAATGCTCCTGTGTTGGAGAATTGCAAGGGACTCTGTGATCAGATTGAACTAAAGTATCTGACTTTAAAGAGAAATGCCGAGGCGTAGAGAGCAATGGACGGATGGTGCAGAGACCTCCTTGTTCAAAAAGACCGTTAATCGAGAAGGATTTCAGTTGGAAGAAGAAGAAACAAAAAGAAATGGACTATATTATTATACCTGTTTGCGTGTGTTGTTTTTTGAAACAAAAAAGTATATTTACTGTGTGGACTTCTTAAAGGATGGTGAAAAGATGAAAAATGAAACCATCTTGAAGTTGATGGGGTTTTTTTTCTTGGGGAGAGGTGTCATGAGAATGTCCCTTTAAGAAATGCTTAGCTGCTCATGTTACTGCAGTGATGTCAGAGTGTGGGTGGAGCTGAGCTCTGGTTCTGCTTTTTCGTTTCACTTTGAGAAAAGCTTGGGTGTGTCTGTCTTTTTGGTTTTGTTTTTCAGTGTGTTGCAGCTGAAGTCAGCCAAAGCAGCTGTACTGTTGATCTCTCTGCCATGAAGGACTATCTCTTGATCATTTGGTGAATTCAGAAATTTAAATGTTTTCAGTTTTGAATGTAAACCCTGATGTGCTTCTGTTTAAAGGTTGTTAAGTCTTTTGGATGTTAAAAGGACAGCTTAAAGGATTACTTAGTGTTGTATTCTTTGGGGGTTATCTTTGAATTAATGGTTGCTAAGATATTCACTGTTTGTTTTGAAAAGGTTAACTTGAGTTCATAGAATAAACATTGTTTTGCTTTAAAAACTACTTTTCCATTTCTGCTGTACCACACCTCGAGAGTGGGCCGTGTGCTCCCCATACCACAATCTATTAAAAGTTGTGGGTCAGGTGAACTCCATGATACATTTTGGGGTTCTCTAAATCCTGACTCATAACAGCTGGGATTTCTGGAATTCCTCTGGTGAGGTAAGGATAAAGGAATTTGCATGCAGTTATTTTTGATGGCCAGGATTCAATGCTCAAATTGAAGAGAAATTAGGGCAATGCCAATCTTGTGCAAAACTAGGGAACACTCCACCATTACAACCACTACCTCTGTTGGAATGGTCGACTCAGCCACGGCAGAAAATACACATCGATTATGCTGGTCCACTGGAGGCACGCGTGTTCTTAGTTATTATGGACACGCACTCAAAATGGCCAGAGGTTGCGATAATGAAGTCAACGATGACTGAGCAGGCCATTGAGAAACTAGACAAAATATTTGCAAGATTTGGAACACTGGAGCAGATTGTCAGTGACAATGGTACGCACTTAATTCTCAGGAGTTTGAAGATTATTGAAAGAGAACCGTATACACCAGATCAAGTCAGCTACATATTTGCACAGCAACGTCATTGCAGTGTTAATGTAAGCCTACTTGTGACACTAATAAAGATTATTATTATCATCCAGCAACAAATGGATTGGCTGAACGTTTTGTACAATTGTTAAAACATTCTATCAAAGCATTGAATTACCAAAGGATATTATCACAAAGAGTAAACAAATTTCTAATATCTTATCGGAACACTGTACATACTACCATGCAAAGTTGTCCGGCAATGCTGTTGTTTAAGAGGAAACTACAAACACAGTTGATTTGTTGATTCCGCCTGATACTTCAGAGATTGTCAAACAACAACAAACTCAAATTGCTGGGAGAAAATCTCTCGAAAGTGAGTATTCACACAAGGAGAGAGAGTGGTAGCTAGGAGTTACACACCATATGAGAAATGTGTACCAGCTATGTCCTCACAAAGACAAGTCCAATATCATACACCATACAGATAGATGATGAAAGAGTTTGGCAACGTCATGCTGATCCGATACTTGCTTCACAAATGAAAGAAATGAGGACATCTCCGAGAGCACAAGTAGCAGAGTTCAAGAATGCCAAAATCTACCAAAAAGGACTAGATGTGCACAGAGACATTCTTATTGCATTGTATATATGTATCAAAATAACATATCAGGGGATCTGTTGTATAAATGTTAATTGTTGTCATTCCACCAATGAAGTAAGGAGGGAGGGATGTTATGTATCTGGAATACATTCTTGCTGGTTCTTTGCCACGTGATGTGTAGTGATTGATGTCAGCAGCATGTTTGCGTGGGTTTTGTGCAGATCACCATCTTGATTGTATGAGCAACAGCTTTAATAAACCTCTCATCGTTGTTTTACAAGAATACAGAGTGTGGGTACCTCCATGCCCTCTCTCTTTGTGGCAACAAAGAAATATAACAGTACCCTTTTCTCTGCAGCTGCTGATGAAGTAATCTATGGGTTCTGTAGGTTGTTGTCAAAATGACATGAACTCTAGTCGATGAATGGAAAAGTTTAACCTGATTCTGAACTGGTATTCCGATGTAGTCTATATCATTTGTGGATCCTTTCTCTCTTCTTTTAATCCTGATGTGTTCAGCCTGTATGGAACTTCATTTCCAATTGCCAGATCAATTTTTATGCACTGCAGGCTGGTTCACACACTCCTGAATCAAGAATCCTTAGCTTTGTATGTTGTTTAAACATTTTGAATTCAGATAGTAAGTCAACTGCATCCCAACTCAAACTGTCATTCTGAAAATTTCCCTTTGATCTTCCTCCTTGTTTTATTCAATTTATTGTTCAGCAACTTCCAAAGCCACATGTTATAATTGTAACCTTCTTTGGCCCAATTACTATGATAGTTTTGTTTTTCTTTTGTTTGACTCTCCGTCGTTCACTGTACATCCAGCTCACACCCCAGTCACTTGCCTTTCCCGACTGGGCAAACCTGATGCTGTTCCTCTCATTGAACTGTTAGGCTTTGCACTGTGATCTCAACATGAGGGATTTGTCTGCCTACAACCTCTTTATTTGAGCACCATCTCAGTGCTGTGCCTTCAAAGTTTTCCTGCGCAGTCACCACGCTGCGATTTTGCAAACTCTCCGATGTTGCAAACTCATTGCACTCTGACCAAAATATCAAGGGTTGCCTCATGTCATGTAGCATGATCTAAGATTGTTCACCAGCCCCTACTTAATCTTGCGAACACCTCGTTTGACCACATTTAAACACCAAGTCATGTTTTATTAATTTTATAAATGAATCAATTATTTTGACAAACATGTTGTGGGTACATTTGTTAAGACTAGGCACATGTGAACAGATATACATGAGTATGAAGCTTGAAGACATCGGCAGAAGAGCTGTGTGTGCTGTGTTCTGCTCACATGCCAAAGTGAAACTGAGACTGGATCACATGACACATTTTCCCTCAAGTGATGGCATATTGCTATCTCTTAAAGGTATATTACAACAGTGGATGGATGCCAATCAAGCGGGCTGCTTTGTCTTGGATGCTGTTCAGCTTCTCGAGTATTGTTGGAGCTGCACTCCAAAGAAAGATGACGCCGGAGCGAGGTGACTTCTTGCAAGGTTTGCCCAGAAAACCCTCTAATTCTAACTTTTACTCTTGTTCTATGCTTCTAAAACTTATATTCTGTAGTCTCTCCTTCCTTCCCTATGTACGGTATGCATTGTTTGCACAGCATGCAAAAATCAATACTTTTCACTGTATACTAATACATGTGACAATAATAAATAAAATAAAATCAGGTAAGTGGAGAATATTCCATCATACTCCTAACTAGTGTCTTGTATATGGTTGTAAGCCTTTGTGGAGTTCGGAGGTGAGTTCCTCACTCCAGAATTCTAATGATAATGATTTGTTTATAGAACACATGATTATATATCCAGTTACTGTGGGTAACAAGAAAATGAGTTTTCATGTTACAATTATTCACCCTGCCAAATGCCACAACCTACACACTAATTGTGACACACCCAGTCTAAGCAACGCCCAGGGCCCTTCATTGGTCTCAAATTCTATAAGCCTTCCTCCCAATGTTGCTAAACATTTACCTACCTCCAAAATGGAATCTGTAACTGGGTTTTAAAAGAAAATGAAGATACAGTTCAGTACATATTTGAAAGATCAGGAGCATCTGAGGCCAGGAATTAACTAAATGTGCAGTCAAGATGCTCCTGTAGCTAGTTCCAGCTCAATGTAGTGCAAACCTGCCCAACTACGACCCCTCACCCCTTTTCCACAACACCCCATCCCCCATTGTTCATAACCTCGGGAACTGGTTCTATGTGCCCATGCTTCTGGGATTTACATCCCCAGTGTTACTCATCTCCTAAATATCCTCGGAACTACTCCAATGCTTATAAGACATTGGACAAATTCTTGGACTCGCTTCCCAGTACTCCCAGACTCTTACTGCTGGTAAGATCGTGGAGTTCCCTCCAATTTTTAAAACCTCAATACTTCTCTCACAAGTGCTCCTAAGTGCAGAAGCCACCTCACCAGAAATGCTAGGCCTCACCACATTCCCTCAAGAACAGCAAGGAATCCCCACAAAGGACCCTCTTCCCATACCGCTGCAAACATTGGCACTTTCCAATGCTGCCATACCCAGAATCTATTCACATTGCAAAACCGCCCCATTGCTCGCAGTTTATGACACACCCTGGTAGTCTTTCCCCTGACCCCTCTGCCTGTAATTCATGCTGAAACGGGATTTCCCCACCATTGCTGTCAAGACCGTGGAAGTCACTCCCCAGTTGAGCTGAACTCAATGTCTCCTTTACTGCTCTTTGCCACCAGAACCCCAACAAAACCCGGGTAATCAACTGGCATATGTGTTCACTTTCTAGAAACGTATATTGTAGAACATTTTAAAAATGAATCAGGTATTATATCACAATGCCACTTGGAACAGAATTTCAGTCTCAATTACAGCTGGAGGATGGATGTAATTCCTCTTGTTCATAGTTTTGAAGTAAAAATTGATCCTCATTTTGAATTTCCATTTGGAGCTATCACTGATGAATTTTAAGTTGATTTATTTCACGTGTGTAGGATAGTGCCCCATTAGATAATGCATTTTGCACTCAACTTGCCCTGCTGTTTTGAGGTTGTGTTTAATATCGCAAAGACAATGAGAAGCAGCAGTAATGACTCTTTTGAGAACTCTATTATCGGCAACGGTACCGCACTGCAATTACTGCTAAATGTACAGTAACAATACCACACACAGGACAATCCAGGTTATTGACTTTTATCTTTTTAAAAGACAGCTTGTGCTCGAACAGTTTCTAATGTCAGTAAAACCAGAACAGATTCACATCTCTACAGCTGTTCAAACAAATAAAACACTTGAACATATTCATACACCAACAACTCAAAAGAGCTCAAAACAAAATCAGCCAATGTTTAGTTCACCTCTTCAAATTTCACGTTGTTTGGTGAACTTTCGATAAACCTATTCGAGTTACTTGGGATGTCCTTTTTCTTGAATGGATTGAAAACAAAATCACTGCTCGTTCAACATCTGGAATTTTTTTAACCTAACCCCCCCCCCCCCACCAACCCCCACACTTAACAATGCATCCCGCACAATGTAATGAATCACCCAGACAACTTTAAACTGGCAGTCCAACGAGTTCAACGTGAACCTTCATAACGCTTCATGACCTCACATTAACATTTTTTTGCGTTAAATGCTTCCAAACATAATCTTAACTTTAAAAAGCCTGTATCACTGCTGAAAGTAATTTGACATTTGTGTTTTTGTTGACTTTTTAGTGCCCCTGATCCCAAATAGACCTGCCAAATGGGAAGGTGGGGGGGATGTTATAATCCTGTCCACGTTCGTGTGATAGCCTGGCAATTCAGAAGGTAAACAGATTGAACAGATTTTGCACAATGGTCTTTGGATATTAAAAGGAGTCACAGACTTTTTTTGTCCCTACTTTAAACAAAAATTTCTGTGTGAAGAGGAGCTGTGATCAAGCAGGTTTAGTGAATTGAAGCCAGTCCCACTTCAAAGGCTGCAATGTTAACCGAGAGGCTCGAGTCGCCAATGGTGCCAGCTACAACAGCTGCGATTAATTCCATCACAACCCAGTATCTTCATGACATCAGGTGCAGCAACTACTTCCCTGAAGTGTGCTCAACTTTGTCAAGATGTTATCAATGTTGATTAAAGGGGAAGCTTTCCTTGACTGGCTTTGCACTGGTAACATTGCAAACACAGCAGGAAGCTTTCCTCTAGTCATCATTTCCAGTTAAATTCAAAATGTTCTAAGGCAACATATATACCCAAAATGGTAAACATTTATTATATTATAGCATACTGTCATCGCAGGAACCTTTGCTCATTGTGCCTTCATGTTGATAAACATCCCTGAACTTTGGACTTTCACATCTCAAATGCCAGATAACTCATGCCCTTTAATGTTGATTTGTATAAAAAGGGATTCCTTGTGCTGGGTGGTTAGAAGCTAGATCATTCACCTATGGTCCCTGATTTAAAGCCAGGCTCGATTAAGCAACTGAAATCTCTTTTTGTACATTCAACAAAGGTAGTTTATGAAAAAAAGGTAGTTTATGAAATAACAAAATTTAATTGAAACTAATATGCCTGCAGTTGGGAGGGCAATTGCAACAAATTCTTTCAGCAAAAGGCGTGGCGCAATGCCTGAGTCAGTCAGTTCAGCATTGCTGTAACATAAGGCCTCACAATTTCAGGTTATCTGAATCATTTCTGAATGAGTCCAGTGAGCGTCTGCAGGCACCCTGGACACATTTGGCCTCTCCACCTGTAGCTCCATTCCTCGCCGCAGCACAAGAATCACGGGCGGGATTCTCCCCCCCCCCCCTCCCCGGGCCGGAGAATCGCTGGGGGGTCGGCGTGAATCCCAACCCGCGCTGTGGATTCTCCGGCGCCGGTTTTTCGGCAGAGGCGGGAATCAAGTTGTGCCGGTCGGGTCCGTTGGCAGTGGCCCCCCCCCGGCGATTCTCCGCTCCATGATGGGCCGAGCGGCCGCCCGTTTTCGGCCAGTCCCACCGGCGTAAATCAAACAAGGTCCTTATCGGCAGGACCTGGCTCTGTGGGCGGCCCTTTGGAGTCCTTGGAGGGGCGCGGGGGGGATCTGGCCCCATGGGGGGGGCCCCCACGGTGGCCTGGCCTGCGATCGGGGCCCTCCGCGCCGGCCACTGTAACGGTCTGCCATGGCCGGTGCGGAGAAGAACCCCCCCGCGCATGCACCGGTTTCCAGTCATCGGCACCAGTAATGCCCGCTCCGCCGGATAGCGGAGAATCCCGGCCCACATCTTCAGCAACTTAATGGCTTGCTCAATGGGTGCATTTGTACTCATTGGCATTTTTCAAGTGACATAGGCCGCGTTCTCAGAAGGTAGCCCTTGGTTTCAAGACATCGGCTGTTCGCTCTGATTGGAAATGAGAACTGTGACTGACATACAATGAAGGCATCATAGAACATAGAACAATACAGCGCAGTACAGGCCCTTCGGCCCACGATGTTGCACCGAAACAAAAGCCATCTAACCTACACTATGCCATTATCATCCATATGTTTATCCAATAAACATTTAAATGCCCTCAATGTTGGCGAGTTCACCACTGTAGCAGGTAGGGCATTCCACAGCCTCACTACTCTTTGCGTAAAGAACCTACCTCTGACCTCTGTCCTATATCTATTACCCCTCAGTTTAAAGTTATGTCCCCTCGTGCCAGCCATATCCATCCGCGGGAGAAGGCTCTCACTGTCCACCTTATCCAACCCCCTGATCATTTTGTATGCCTCTATTAAGTCTCCTCTTAACCTTCTTCTCTCCAACGAAAACAACCTCAAGTCCATCAGCCTTTCCTCATAAGATTTTCCCTCCATACCAGGCAACATCCTGGTAAATCTCCTCTGCACCCGCTCCAAAGCCTCCACGTCCTTCCTATAATGCGGTGACCAGAACTGTACGCAATACTCCAAATGCGGCCGTACCAGAGTTCTGTACAGCTGCAACATGACCTCCCGACTCCGGAACTCAATCCCTCTACCAATAAAGGCCAACACTCCATAGGCCTTCTTCACAACCCTATCAACCTGGGTGGCAACTTTCAGGGATCTATGTACATGGACACCTAGATCCCCCTGCTCATCCACACTTTCAAGAACTTTACCATTAACCAAATATTCCGCATTCCTGTTATTCCTTCCAAAGTGAATCACCTCACACTTCTCTACATTAAACTCCATTTGCCCCCTCTCAGCCCAGCTCTGCAGCTTATCTATATCCCTCTGTAACCTGCTACATCCTTCCACACTATCGACAACACCACCGACTTTAGTATCGTCTGCAAATTTACTCACCCACCCTTCTGCGCCTTCCTCTAGGTCATTGATAAAAATGACAAACAGCAACGGCCCCAGAACAGATCCTTGTGGTACTCCACTTGTGACTGTACTCCATTCTGAACATTTCCCATCAACCACCACCCTCTGTCTTCTTTCAGCTAGCCAATTTCTGATCCACATCTCTAAATCACCCTCAATCCCCAGCCTCCGTATTTTTTGCAATAGCCTACCGTGGGGAACCTTATCAAACGCTTTGCTGAAATCCATATACACCACATCAACTGCTCTACCCTCGTCTACCTGTTCAGTCACCTTCTCAAAGAACTCAATAAGGTTTGTGAGGCATGACCTACCCTTCACAAAGCCATGCTGACTATCCCTGATCATATTATTCCTATCTAGATGATTATAAATCTTGTCTCTTATAATCCCCTCCAAGACTTTACCCACTACAGACGTGAGGCTCACCGGTCTATAGTTGCCGGGGTTGTCTCTGCTCCCCTTTTTGAACAAAGGGACCACATTTGCTGTCCTCCAGTCCTCTGGCACTATTCCTGTAGCCAATGATGACATAAAAATCAAAGCCAAAGATCCAGCAATCTCTTCCCTGGCCTCCCAGAGAATCCTAGGATAAATCCCATCAGGTCCCGGGGACTTATCTATTTTCAGCCTGTCCAGAATTGCCAACACCTCTTCCCTACGTACCTCAATGCCATCTATTCTATTAGCCTGGGGCTCAGCATTCTCCTCCACAACATTATCTTTTTCCTGAGTGAATACTGACGAAAAATATTCATTTAGTATCTCGCCTATCTCTTCAGACTCCACACACAATTTCCCATCCCTGTCCTTGACTGGTCCTACTCTTTCCCTAGTCATTCGCTTATTCCTGACATACCTATAGAAAGCTTTTGGGTTTTCCTTGATCCTTCCTGCCAAATACTTCTCATGTCCCCTACTTGCTCGTCTTAGCTCTCTCTTTAGATCCTTCCTCGCTACCTTGTAACTATCCATCGTCCCAACCGAAACTTCACACTTCATCTTCACATAGGCCTCCTTCTTCCTCTTAACAAGAGATTCCACTTCCTTGGTAAACCACGGTTCCCTCGCTCGACGCCTTCCTCCCTGTCTGACCGGTACATACTTATCAAGAACACGCAGTAGCTGATCCTTGAACAAGCCCCACTTATCCAGTGTGCCCAACACTTGCAGCCTACTTCTCCACCTTATCCCCCCCAAGTCACGTCTAATGGCATCATAATTGCCCTTCCCCCAGCTATAACTCTTGCCCTGCGGTGTATACTTATCCCTTTCCATCATTAACGTAAGCGTCACCAAATTGTGGTCACTGTCCCCAAAGTGCTCTCCTACCTCCAAATCCAACACCTGGCCTGGTTCATTACCCAAAACCAAATCCAACGTGGCCTCGCCTCTTGTTGGCCTGTCAACATATTGTTTCAGGAAACCCTCCTGCACACACTGTACAAAAAACGACCCATCTATTGTACTCGAACTATATCTTTTCCAGTCAATATTTGGAAAGTTAAAGTCTCCCATAATAACTACCCTGTTACTTTCGCTCTTATCCAGAATCATCTTCGCCATCCTTTCCTCTACATCCCTAGAACTATTAGGAGGCCTATAAAAAACTCCCAACAGGGTGACCTCTCCTTTCCTGTTTCTAACTTCAGCCCATACTACCTCGGCAGAAGAGTCCCCATCTAGCATCCTCTCCGCCACCGTAATACTGCTCTTGACTAGCAGCCTCCCCCTCTTTTGCCTCCTTCTCTGAGCTTACTAAAACACCTAAACCCCGGAACCTGCAACATCCATTCCTGTCCCTGCTCTATCCATGTCTCCGAAATGGCCACAACATCGAAGTCCCAGGTACCAACCCATGCTGCCAGTTCCCCTACCTTGTTTCGTATACTCCTGGCATTGAAGTAGACACACTTCAAACCACCTACCTGAACACTGGCCCCCTCCTGCGACGTCAAATCTGTGCTCTTGACCTCTATACTCTCATTCTCCCTTGCCCTAAAACTACAATCCAGGTTCCCATGCCCCTGCTGCATTAGTTTAAACCCCCCCAAAGAGAACTAACAAATCTCCCCCCCAGGATATTTGTGCCCCTCAGGTTCAGATGTAGACCATCCTGTCTGTAGAGGTCCCACCTTCCCCAGAAAGAGCCCCAGTTATCCAGAAATCTAAACCCCTCCCGCCTGCACCATCCCTGTAGCCACGTGTTTAAATGCTCTCTCTCCCTATTCCTCATCTCACTATCACGTGGCACGGGCAACAACCCAGAGATAACAACTCTGTTTGTTCTAGTTCTGAGCTTCCATCCTAGCTCCCTGAAAGCCTGCCTGACATCCTTGTCCCCTTTCCTACCTATGTCGTTAGTGCCAATGTGGACCACGACTTGGGGCTGCTCCCCCTCCCCCCTAAGGACCCGGAAAACACGATCCGAGACATCACGTACCCTTGCACCTGGGAGTCAACATACCAAACGTGAGTCTCTCACGCTCCCACAAAATCTCCTATCTGTGCCCCTGACTATAGAGTCCCCAATTACTAATGCTCTGCTCCTCTCCCCCCTTCCCTTCTGAGCAACAGGGACAGACTCCGTGCCAGAGGCCCGTACCCCATGGCTTACCCCTGGTAAGTCCCCCCCCCCACAAGTATCCAAAGCGGTATACTTGTTTCTCAGGGGAACGACCGCAGGGGATCCCTGCACTGACTGCTTTTTCCCAGTCCCTCTTACAGTTACCCACCTATCTCCAATCTTTGGTGTAACTAATTCCCTGAAGCTGCTATCTATGACCCCTTCTGCCTCCCGAATGATCCGAAGTTCTTCCAACTCCAACTCTAGTTCCCTAACTCGGTCTTGGAGGAGCTGGAGATGGCAGCACTTCCTGCAGGTAAAATCAGCAGGGACACTAACTGCATCCCTCACCTCAAACATCCTGCAGGAGGAACATTGCACTCCCTTCCCTGCCATTCCTCTAACTTTCTACCAAGATCTGGCTAACAACTAAATTAGATTTTTTATAAAAAATAATAATAATATAATAAAATATGGTACTTACCTCAGACCAATGGGTTTTATTATTAGGTTAGAGGAGGAGGGCTGGTGGGAGACACTACACGTGTAGTGTCTCGGGTTTCCTCTCCCCAGAATTTATTGGTGAGGGTCTTCCCAGACGTCCGCGGGTCGACTTCCTGTTCCCGCCTAAAACACTAATTTAAAAAAAAAAAAATTCTCAGCTCCTGCTGAAATTGACTAACCAGCCAGCTCCACTCCCGCCAAAATCGACAGGCCTGCCCCTGCAAAGACAAGTGCTTTTAAAGGACAGACCTACCTCCCAGCAACCACTTCCGCACTGCTCCCACTGAAACTGACTCACCAGCTGTTCTCACGCCGAAATCGACTGGCCTGCCGCTGCAAAGACAAGTGCTTTTAAAGGACAGACTTACCTCCCAGCAACCACTTCCGCACTGCTACCGCTGAAACTGACTCACCAGCTGTTCTCACGCCGAAATCGACTGGCCTGCCCCTGCAAAGACAAGTGCTTTTAAAGGACAGACTTACCTCCCAGCAACCACTTCCGCACTGCTCCCGCTGAAACTGACTCACCAGCTGTTCTCACGCCGAAATCGACTGGCCTGCCCCTGCAAAGACAAGTGCTTTTAAAGGACAGACTTACCTCCCAGCAACCACTTCCGCACTGCTCCCGCTGAAACTGACTCACCAGCTGTTCTCACGCCGAAATCGACTGGCCTGCCCCTGCAAAGACAAGTGCTTTTAAAGGACAGACTTACCTACCAGCAACCACTTCCGCACTGCTCCCGCTAAAACTGACTCACCAGCTGTTCTCACGCCGAAATCGACTGGCCTGCCCCTGCAAAGGCAAGTGCTTTTAAAGGACAGACCTACCTCCCAGCAACCACTTCCGCACTGCTCCCGCTGAAACTGACTCACCAGCTGTTCTCACGCCGAAATCGACTGGCCTGCCCCTGCAAAGACAAGTGCTTTTAAAGGACAGACCTACCTCCCAGCAACCACTTCCGCACTGCTCCCGCTGAAACTGACTCACCAGCTGTTCTCACGCCGAAATCGACTGGCCTGCCCCTGCAAAGACAAGTGCTTTTAAAGGACAGACCTACCTCCCAGCAACCACTTCCGCACTGCTCCCGCTGAAACTGACTCACCAGCTGTTCTCCCGCCGAAATCGACTGGCCTGCCCCTGCAAAGACAAGTGCTTTTAAAGGACAGACTTACCTCCCAGCAACCACTTCCGCACTGCTCCCGCTGAAACTGACTCACCAGCTGTTCTCACGCCGAAATCGACATAGATATGCGTGAAAATCTTCCAGTGGTCAAATACCTGCTGAACATTTATGGAGTAGAATCCTTTCCATTGACAAAGGCCGCTGGTTGATCTGTGGGGCTAATTAGTTGCCCTATGCGTGCAGCCTATGACATTGTGTATCTATGGAAAACCTGTCACACAGCAAAGGTATGAGAACCCTTTGGTTCTGACTGGCCTCATCAATGGCATAATGGACATTAAGCGTGGCCCTGACAAACCTGGGAAATGCACTTGTCCGTAGATTGTGAATTCCTGCAGAAGTCACCCAGAGGTCCCTGAAAGGAGTTGAAGGTGAAGAAATTTGCAACTGTGGTGACCTTGATTGCCACCAGTAATGTGTGCCTGCCTCGTCCACTGTGAATGAGGTTTTGTTTCAGGAGATATCAGCAATGAACTACCATAAAAACCAATGCCTCGTGAGACAACATTGTTCAGTCATGAAGTATAAACACTTAAAGGTTTGAATCAGTCAGAAATGGGGAAATAAATGTCCTTGCACTATCACATGTGTGCGCAGTCAATGGAATGTGTTTTTTAAATGTGCAAACTCATATGTCACAGTAGAGGAATTAACACTGAGGAGTGGGTGTATACTTTTCAACATTAATAATTGTTGTAATGCACAACAGGTATAAGTTCTGCAAATTTCTACCCTATAAGTAACTTTACACATTTAAAACAATGCTATGGTTTTATAGTGATGTGTAACATATTATAACCCTTCAAGTTAAATCTTTTCAAGTCCTTGGCGATTTTGAGAAGAATTCTATCATTCAGCGGAGGTTTGTGGATAGTTAATCTTTCTACTTCCACAGGACACATTCCTGACTTACTTCTAGATGTGCTGTGGATCACTCAGCCTTGATTTTTATGGTTACAATTTGTCCATAGTCCTCCTTTGCAAATAATTAATTCAAGATTTTCGCCATATCCTGGCCATCTTTAATAATTATACTAATTTATTCTCCAACAGATCCTCTTGCTCTTCGCTCTTGCTACCCTCTATTCCCTTTTGCAGGAATCCAAATTCAAGTCTTCCTTATTTTTCATTTCCTTGCATTTGGGTCTTTCTCTCATTATTTCAAATGGAAAATACTTATGGAATATGTATATTTTTAAGAGACTGAATCCATTTTCCAGTGACATGAACTCGCAGACACGGATGACTGCACAATTTAGTATCACTGTACCTTCCACATTGCAACAGCTTTGAGATGTACCCTACCTGCCTGCAAAAATCCACCAAAGAGTTGGGGTGCGATTTAACCACTGTGTTGTGCCAAGTGCTGATCTGGGTGTGCTGGTGAAATAGCGAGGAAAGGCCAAAATCAAAATTTGCGCTGGCCACAAATCAGTTTGCTATCTCGTCGGCCCTTTCCGATGGCGAGTTCCGGGTCTCATCCAAATAGGGTGAGCAGATCATTAACCCCAATTTGATTTAATTTCCATCTCATTAGCGAGATTGAAGTTGCATGTAATGGCCTCCCGGGAATTAACCGTCCCTCAGCAAGAAATCATGTGGGTGTCGTTTAGCACTCCTTTTCAAAAACATGGGGCTGGATTCTCCAAAAATGGGGCTATGTCCCCACGCCAGCGCAAAAACGCTGGAGTTCTACTCTGGAGATTCCTTAAAAATATTAGCAGCTACTCGCCTACCTGCAGGGGGCTGACAGGGCCCCGGAGTGCTTCTCGCAGCTTCAGCTGCGGATACGGGCCCCCGCACTTCCGGTTCCGAGTCCGCTCATGTGCACGGTGGCACCCTCAAGCGGCCGTGCTGAACGCGATGGCGGACTCGGACTGCGGACCTGGACGAGGAAAGAAGGTCCCAACGATCGGCCCCGCGCTGCGACATATAGCACGCACTATCGCCGCTCCGGCCGGCCATAAGGCCCCCCCCCCCCAGTACTTGACCCACCCCCCCGTCCCCCACCAGGGCGGCCGTGGACTGAGGCCACAGCCGCCACCCGAGGATCCCGACCGGTCAGACATGGTTAGAATCACGCCATCGGGAATTCCGCCAGTTTTGCCCAGAGAATTGCTGGGGGGGCCTTTGTCACTGGCTCCCCAGCCGCGCAGCGTAATCCGCGCGTGAGAATCACAGGAGTGGCGCCGAGCACGATTCCTGCATGAACATCAATTCTCCGTCCCCGCGCCAAACACGATTTTGGCGCTGGGCCCCGGAGAATCCCGCCCATGAATTGGCACAATGTCTACTGAGGAGAACAGAGGAGGTGAGTAGCCATTTATATTTCTGGCATGCAACTCAAAGACACTGAACCTGCTACTGCAGTGCTTGGCGGGGGGGGGGGGGGGGGGGGGGGGGGGGGGGGGGGGGAGGGGGTGGGGGGGGGGGGGGGTGACCCCTCGGGTGGGTTGGGGTTGATCGGAGGACTGAAGCGTTCCAGGTCAGGACTTGCCCCTGGGCCAGGGAGGGGTAGGGGGTTGCTGGTGGTGGGGAGTGATTTCAAGCCATCTTTAAATATTGTGGAGACACATAACAGGGGCAGCTACAGCTGCTGCCTGTCTGTCTTACCAAAAACTTCCAGGACAGAGCCCTGTTCTTGGTTATATGATGAAGGTCACTTTACCTCCCTTTGACTGTGAGCAGACTCTAGCTTCACACTTGGCCTTGTTAGGTGTGAGAGCACTTCCCAGCTGCAGGTTGTGTTTGCTGCTTGCTGCTGCTTAGCTGCCTCCCCTCTTGGAATGACATGCTGCTTTCTGGATGATGAGAAGGAAGAAAGAAGGTAGTCACCTTTCGGTCTCTTTTACCTGTGGTGAAGAGAGGATTTTGGCGAGCCGACTATCATGCTGAATATGTAGGTGGACTTGCTCGAGTAGTCTGTGGATGTTTTCAAAGGTTTGTTTTGTGTGTTAACTATGTATTCTGTTCTGGACATGTGGATCACCTGCTAATGTCCCTTGTGTTCCTGTGACCCCGTCCTTGGACAACCTGGTCGATACTGGAGGAGAGGAGGGTCGGCAGCCCGGCTTGACTGTGCAGCCCGGAGGTTGCGTCAGGACACTTTAATGAACTACCGATGACTTTTTATGTTCAGTAGCCATCTGCTCCTCCCCGTTGTGGTGCGTTATGCAGGTCACTGGCGTTCCTTGTTTTCCTTTTGTTCTGGTTGGGTTCATGTTTGTTGGGGGAGGGGGTTACTGTATGATGCTTACCATGTAACTGTGGGGTTTTTTTTCACTGGTTGCAGCCCTTCCTGCCTCTGTGGCCTAGAAAATCATTGGAATGAGGCGCTAACAGCGCTGGAGAGGAGAAGGTGGTTTTGACTTTCTCTCTGTCCTCCGCTCTGCTCCATGTCGGTGTGACCTTCACTGATGCAGGTCCATTGAGGGGGCTGGGTGGGGGGGGGGGCGTGCTGCAGTTTCCACTGATGCAGGTCCACTGTAGGGGCGGTGCGGGGGGGGGGGGGTGCGGTTTCCACTGATGAAGGTCCATTGTAGGGGGTGGTTGAGTGGCTTTTGCACCATTGGCAGTGTGTTACCTTTTTTGGCTGGCAGCTGTGTGATTGTCTGCTGCGACCCCTCTTGTTTTTATGCCTGCACCCTGCACATTATCAGTGCTGGAGAAGAGAAGAGATGGGGTGTTCTCTCTCCTTCCTCCGCTGTGCCCATGTTGGCATGACCTTTCCCTGTGGTCTGTCCTGCTCGTCCCCACACACACGCATTCTAACGGTCATGCACGTGCAGTCATTCAAGTATATACTCTTTATTCATGCGCACTCTTACCAATATGCACTCACTGATGTTTCCTGTACACACATTGGGCACCTTCCCACCTATGTGGTTCTGCTGCTGGGGTTTAGTGAGAGTGGGGTGGAAGAGATGGAGATGTGGGGGGGGGGAAGTGCGTTGCCTCGGCAGCTGCTGGTATTGTTCTTTTGTTTTTTGCTTTGATTTATGTCCTTGGTGACATTGTTGTCTTTCTGTCTATATTGTGTTCTCCTTCGGTGGTTGCTCTGTATTTCGTTTGGTTTATAATCTGCTGGACCTGTTCTGGGCTGAACTGTGCCGCTCTTGGGTGGGGTAGAATGGTTTTCTCTCTCTCCTCCACGGGCTCCTTGTTGGATTGGCCTTTTCCACTGGGCTGTGCTGGTGTGCCTTTCCTTGATGCAGGTCAGGGGGTGGGGGGGGGGGGGAGTGTTTTCTGGGTGCCAAGCGATTGGCATCCTCATTATATTGTCTTCTGTATTTTGATACTGTCAATAAACAAAAATATTTGCAGGTTGTGTTTGCTGCTTGCTCCTGCTGGTGGCTGCAGATGCCTGGAGGCTGCTGTTGCTGTCCCTTTCCTTCCCTGTAGCCAGAAAGATACCTGGGTCCTGGAACACCGGGCTCAGGTGGATGTCTGAGTCCAGAAGGCAATCCGGTTTGAAGCAATAAGAAAAAGCAGCGGGACCTGGTGCGTGACACTGATCCAACTGGATCACCTGATGACGCTGTTGAAGAAATACTGTTGCAGATTGCTGATACTTTTGTTGCTGGTGTGGTGAGTGCTGCATGTAACTGGCATGTCACGGTGGGTTAAACATGCTGGAAGTCAAGGATGTTCAACTGTACCTTGAGCACCAGTGGAATATATGGATGCCGGAATTTGATTCTGGTGAGATTGGTCCGTATGGGAGGATCTGCACAGCCGTGGCACTGATACATGGAAGTAACACATTGATGGACGAATCATTGCGACGACAAAGTTCTGGACATGGTAACACATTCCATTTCTGTTGAGGAACCTGGGAGGGGCGATACTGTGTGTTTGTTTGTTTTTTGTGAAATCGAGCTGATATAGCTTTGTATTGGTACAAACATGGAATGGTGACGTTTCCTTGTTGTTTAATGGTTAGTGTGATATGCAGAGTGTTACGTGGTTGATTTTCAAATCTTTGTTACTGTTGACCATTTAATAAACAAAATATTCTCAAGTGGATTCTTGTGGGTACACGTGCCATGTCTCAGACGATGATTACTGCATTGTAATTCAATCAAACTTTGAATCCTGAACACTTTGCCTTAACTCTAGAAGCGTCAGCACCACAGAGGCAGCAGCCAACAAACAAATACTCAAGAGCTGGGCTTCAGCACTGGGGATACCCTCGTGACCAAAGGGTGAGTGTGTGAATCAGGGAAGGGCACCTATGCACGGTCTCCCTAATGTTCCCAGCAAGGGTCTGGGGTGTAGTAGCTCCTGATGGGCCTGGGGTGAGCGTGCAGAGCGAGGTTCTCCAGCACTCTGAGAGAAGATGGGACATGTAAGGGTGGGGAGGTTTGGGGGATTTGAGGGTCCCAGGATGGAAGCCCTAACTGATTGTCGGTCTCTCTCCTCCAATTCCTCACAAATATCACAATATGGCTGATTATGTCGGCCCTGCAGAGGTTGCTCTCGTGGTGCTGGCAGAAGCCCAAGCCGCCAGATAATCATAGATTATCATAGAATTTACAGTGCAGAAGGAGGCCATTTGGCCCATCGAGTCTGCACCGGCTTTTGGAAAGAGCACCCTACCCAAGGTCAACACCTCCACCCTATCCCCATAACCCAGTAACCCCACCCAACACTAAGGGCAATTTTGGACACTAAGGGCAATTTATCATGGCCAGACCACCTAACCTGCACATCTTTGGACATAATGGAGAAGGTGGCAGCAACGTTGATGCAGGCTGGAGATGGTACCCCATGTGCAGGGGGCCGCCGCACACCTGAAGACATAGCTGCCCACCAGGCCAAGGAGGAACCTAGAGGGGTATGCCAGTGATGCCCAAGGTGGACAGGTGTCGTTGGTCTTTTGCGGAGATGACAGACATCATGTGCCACAGGGGAAGCTGTCTCAACAAAGAGACAATGCGGCACCTGTGACACATCCTCATGGACCTGGCACCCCGTGGAGGAAGAGGATACCTGTTCCCGGTGGCTATAAAGGCCAGTGTAGCCCTGACCTTTCATGCAAATGGTTCATTCTAGGGCTCGAGCGGGGACTTGTGTGGCATTTGCCAAGCTACAGCCCACAAGTGTATCGTGAGGCCAGGGATGCCCAGGCAACAAATTTGAACTGGAACAAGCCAACCTAAGTGTCTGGGCTGCAGGATTCTCTGCCATCGTCGGGATGCCCCAGATCCAGTGGGTAATTGATGGCATTGGGGCATCAGGGAGTGCCCTTCATTAACAGGAAGAGGTTCAACTCCCTGAATATTCAACTCGTGTGCGACTGCCACCTCCAGATCATGCACGTGTGTGCAAGCTTCCCAGGGAGCATGCATAGCAGCTACAATCTGGAACACTTGGAAATTCCTGGCACCTTTGAGGCCTACCCTAGGTTGATGTGTTGGCTCTTGGGGGATAAGGCGTAACTCCTGAGGTCCTAGCTGATGATACCAGTGTGCTCCAGTGTGAAGGCTGCATACAGAGCCAGAGATCCGATATAACAAGGCCCATATTGCCTCCAATGCTGTCATTAAGTAGTGCATCAGACTGATGAAAATGCGGTTCTGATGCCTGGACCGCTCTGGTGGAGCACTGCGGTGCCCCTCCCAGTGGGTCTCCCGCATTGTGGTGGTCTGCTGTGCCCTCTACAACCTGGCACAGCAGCAGGGTGACATGTTGGAAAAGAAGGTCCACGTGGCCTCAGCTGAGGAGGAGGGGAGGAGTCGGACCAGGAGAGGATGGTGGACGAGCCCGTCAGGAGCCACAGGAGGAGCAGGAGGATGGAGGACAGGCGGTGGCAAGGGTCCGGCCTTCCCAGAGGACCAGAGAGCCCTCATCCTTGCCCGCTTCTCATAGGACATGGCTTTGTCCGTCAGCTCACCCAATTCCCCTCTTTTTCTGTTCTGTTCCCCTCCTTCTCCCCATCCCGTTTTTCCCCCATTCCCCTCCTTCCCCACATTTGTGGGCAACACGGTAGCACAAGTGGCTAGCACTGTGGCTTCACAGCGCCAGGGTCCCAGGTTCGATTCCCCGCTGGGTCACTGTCTGTGCGGAGTCTGCACCTTCTCCCCGTGCCTGCGTGGGTTTCCTCCAGGTGCTCCGGTTTCCTCCCACAACCCAAAGACGTGCAAGTTAGGTGGGTTGGCCATGCTAAATTCCCCTTCGTGTCCAAAAAGGTTAGGAGAGGTTATTGGGTTACGGGATAGAGTGGAAGTGAGGGCTTAAGTAGGTCGGTGCAGACTCAATGGGCCGAATGGCCTCCTTCTGCACAGTATGTTCTATGTTCTATTGACCTCCTTTCTCCCCATTCCCCTCTTCTTCCGCCCCCCACACATCCATTATTATTATATATTATAAAGTGTAACATGTTTTAATAGTGAACATTGGACATTTCCATCTCCCCTAACTACAAATAGTGATTGTCCAGATGCTTGGCATCTGATGGGGACTCAGTGCAGTCCTGGGATCCAGCAGACCTCCAACTGGTGACTCCCTTGGATACTCTTACATCCACCTGCTGTGCAAATGTGTGGTACTCACCAAATTGTGCCCAGAAGTCTGTTCAATCATGTCGCCCACCGAGGTGTGTGTTTCTGGGCCGGTGGATGATATCTGTGACACCTTAATGGTAGTCTCCTCAGAGCTCTCCACCAAGCTGGTCTTGTGGGGGGGGACACAACTCCAGATGGCTCGGCCCCATCAGATGGAGATCCTGCGAGAGAAAGGACATGTGGTCAACGAGAAGGAAGGATCATTTTGTCTGACATGAACAACTCATTTAGACAAGTCATCTTGGTGAAGGTGCAATGGATCCTCACCTCTGCGGCGCAGGCCAAACTCGCTGTTGGTGACTGCTCCCTCTTTGGTCAATCCCGTGATCTCCAGGGCTCATCCCTCATGGTGGGTGAGGACTTGGATCTCTGGTAATCCACCCCCGCCTTGGTCCGTTCCCACCTGTTCTCCTGCGGGGACAAAAAGAGGCATTGTGGTCGCATGCTTGGTGGATGGAGATCATTGGTCTTCTTCCTACATTGGACAGCAGAACTCTTAGTCTTGCTGGCCACTGCTACTGCCTCCCAGGTGGTATTTGTGACCCTGTTGCTGGTCCTCTGAACCCCTCAGGGGGAACAGGATGTTCCGTCTTGCATCCACAGCATTGAGAAGCCTGGCCAGGTTGGCCTTCCCAAAGGGATAAGCAAGTTTGTGCGCTGCTATACTTGAGTGTTTCCCCAAGCCTCCAGAAGTGGATAAGGCCCCGATATTGCTCCAGCAGAGGCCCAAGGCAGGCGAACCACCACAGACCATCATCGCTACGTTCCACAGGTTTCAAGACAAGGAGCGGATCCTGAGCTGGGCGCAAAACACGGGGTCCTGCGTGTAGGGAGGGCACACGATCTGCGTGTACCAGGACATTGGGGCTGACCTGGAAAAACGCTGGGCCGAGCTTATTGGGGCCAAAAGAGCTCTATTTAAGAGCAAGGTGCTGTTCGGTAGGTTATACCCGGCCAAACTGTGGGTGACCTTCCAGAACAAGGAACATTATTTTATCATATCAGGAGAGGCAGAGGAGTTCATCCGCAAGAACAGGCTGGGAAAGCCACAGAAGTAAAGGGTACAAATGGAGCAGGGTCGATGATAAATTTGCTTTGCTTTGGAACAAATGAATGTCCGACAAGGGAGGGGAGAGGGCAGAAGGGGACCGAATGAGAAGGGGGGGAATAGAAAAAGAACGGTTGGGGAATGGAGGAGTTGCTCCCAGAGGGGGAGCCACCATGCTGGCAAATATGCTAGGACAGGGAAGTAAGTCGGGAGAGAGCATCTGGCAGAAGGGGGAGCACAAGACTAAATAGGGGGGAGAGTGGGGGAAGACGAGAGGGGGGGATCAGGCATGGGGGGAAGCCCACAAGGGCACGGGGTGGGGAGGAGACAGGGGGGATAGATGGGCCTGGGGAGGGGGGGGGCGGGGGGGGGGGGGGCAGGGATTAGAGGGGAGAGGGAAGGGAGAGAGGGTAGAACGCTGGTTTCAACAATTCGCACTTGGCGACAGCAGCATCGAAGGAATCAACGGTGACCATCGTGAATGGCCTCCAAAAAAAGGGAAGCCCTGGAGTGCAGGGACACATCCACATGGTGAGTATGGCTGATCCTGCAGGAGGTGGGGAGGGGGGGGGGGGTTGTGGGGACAGAAACCCCCCATCAGGATGGTCACCTGGAATGTTATGGGGCTTATCGTCCCAGTGAAAAGATCCAGAGTCTTCACCCGTCTGAAAAGCTTGAGAGTCAACGCGGTCTTCCTCCAAGAGACACACCTGAGGAAGAAGGACCAACTGAGGAAGAAAGAGCTGATAGGACAGACTTACCAAGCATGCTGCAGGATGAGAGCTGTGGGGGGGGGCCATACTGTTCAATAAGAGGACCACATTCACAGCGACAAAGACTGTGTTGGACCCGGGGAGCACAGTATGTCATGGTAAGCGGTGCCCTGGAAGTGCTTGTAAATGTGTATGCCCCCAAACTGGGGCACGTGGACTTCCAGAGGTGGTAGGGGCGGACTTTCAGAGGTGATCTTCCATTCAACTCTGTCCAAGGCCTTCTCTGCATCTAAGGAGATGATCATCTCTGGTGTCTCTCCCCCGGATGGGGGTCATGATCACGTTCAGCAGGCGCCTGATGTTTGCTGTTTGTTGTCTGCCCTTGACAAAGCCAGGCTGGTCCTCTTAACTATCTCCAGCATGTAACTCTACAGCCGCCCCGCCAGGGCTATCGCCAGGTCAAATTACAATTGTAATTTTTTTCCTCTCCGCCAATATTTACAGGGTCGAGGCCGTGGGGTATACCGATCAATCTCCAGTATGGAGTCGAGCAGCTGGTGCAACACTGGTGCCCCTTCCAGGACACAGACATGCTGGAACAGTTTGGGTTCGGGCCAGAGTTCACCTCCTGGGTGAAACTACTGTACAGTGCTCCCATGACGAACGCACGGACAAACACCACCAATTCTGGATACTTCTGGCTGTACAAAGGCATGAGGCAGAGATGCCCACTGTCCCCACTATTATTTGCCCTGGCAATCGAGCCAGTAGAATCGCTTTTAGATGAGCAAAGAGGTGGAGAGTTATCCAAAGGGTGACGGAGAGCATCGAACCTCACTCAATGCTGATGATCTGCTTCTCTACATCTTGAACCCCCTAGCCAGCATGAGAGGAATAAGAGAACTCCTAAGGGAGTTCGGAGGCTTGTCAGGTTACAGACTCAACCCGTGCAAGAGTGGAATATTGCCCATGAAACTGCAGGGGTGGGGGGGGAACCAGAGCTGGACAAATTGCAAACTGGCCCAGACCAAATTCCGATACCTGGGAATTCAAATAGCCCACGAGTGGACATTGATCCATAAATGAAACCTGTCAAGTGTGATGAGGAGGTAAAGCGGAACCTACAAAGGTGGAACTCACTCCCGCTCTCCCTGACAGGAAGATGATCAAGGTGAACCAGTGCTGCCCAGGTTCCTTTTCCGATCCATTCGGATCTTAAGCCCAAAGGGCTTCTTCACCAAAATCGGAAAACTAATCATGGCGTTTGTGTGCAGGCGGGCGGGGGTGGTGGTGGTGGTGGGGGGGGGGAGCAGGGGTGGGGTGGGGGGGGGGGGTTGGAAAAGTCAGAGGATTGAGAAAAAGGTACTACAAAGAAGGAGAAACTGTCCCACCGAACCACAATTCTACCACTGGGCTACCACTGCAGAAAGGGTACAGGGATGGGTCAAGGAACCAGAGGCCGAATGGGTCAAGGTGGAGGAGAGCTACTGAATGAGGACGTCCCTCAGAACGCTGCCCACAGCTGCACTCCCACCCCCCAGCCAGATACTCAAAATGCCCAGAGCAAGTGGCCACGCTGAGGACTTGGAACCGATTATGGTGCCAATTCGGTCTGACCGCAATGTCCAACATGGCCCCCATCTGCAAAAATCACAGATTCATCCCCACGACAATGGACGCTTCCTTCAAAAGGTGGAGGCAGGAGAAAGAAACAATTACGGTAGAGGACCTATACATAGACGGAAGAGTAGTGATCCTGGGGGAACTCGCGGACAAGCTCCAACATACGAAAGGGATGAGCTAAAATACAGAAAAATTAGAAACTTCCTTCAAAAAGAGACAATGATGTTTCCCCAGATACCATGACACTCACTACTGTACAGACCTCTGACTGCGGGTGAGCTAGGGGATGGCAACTGCGCTGACATATACAGATGGATACTGGAAGAGGTATGCACATCCCTTGACGAGTCACGGGAGAAATGGGAGGAAGAGCTGGACATGGAGATAGGGAAAGGTGATGGGGGTGAAGGTGAGCCGTACCCACTAGTGGCGGTCTTCGGGGTATTGGAACAGCCAGAGTTCTTTATGGAGAGAGAGGCAGACGCTTTAGCCTTTGCCTCCCTGACTGCCCGCCGAAGACTGCTGCCTCCTGCTTGGAATATGATCAGCAGCGCCACCCAAGTCCACAGACTGACTGTCCGATCTAGCAGTCTCTCAAACAAGAGAAGGTAAAATGTGCCACCCAGGGTTCAGAGGAAGGCTTCCGCAACATGTGGAGTCTATGCACCAACCTGTTCCAAGACCTGTTCGTGACCAGAAACCAATATGTAAGGTGGGGGGAGCGGGGGGGTGGGGGGGGATGGCAACAGAAGAGAGAGAGAGGAAAGGAGGGTGGCGGGGTTAGGCAGGGAGGGGGGGGTGGTGGAGAGGGGATAAAGGGTGAAAGGAGGGGCAAGGGGGGGGAGGAGATCAAACAAAACAGGGCAAGTAGGGAGCCAGAAATGGAGCAAGCAGTGGGGAAGCGCACAACTGCAACAGCAACTCTAAGGTGGATGCTAAACACGCCCCCTGGTATGTTCTAATACCAGAAGGCAGCAGGTACACATTCAAAATATTGCTGTTAGAGCAACTGACCACTGGGGGCACAAAAATAGGGGCTGCTACACCTGTACAGAGGCTATTTTAGAATGTATGCTTATTCATTTCTTATGTAATTTTGCTTCCTTTTGATTGTTTTCCTTTTTGTATACCAGCTTTATTTATTGAGATTCCTCTGTAATATAGTGTGATAACCCAGAAGAATGGCACAATGAATAAATGTAAAACCAATAAAAATATATTTTAAAAAACTATTGGAATACCCTGACCACAACCTTATTTGGATCCCTAACAGCTGAAGGGGAAAGGTCATGTGACAAACCAACCATTTGTGTATTTTAAACCGGCTTTCTTTGGAGAACAGGACAAGTAACCAAGATGCTGAAGGAACATAACCTAGAGTGGGTTCCTTCTTCACTCTCTCTTCACTCGCTCTCTGTACCTGAGGCTGGGACTTTCCACACCCGAGCAGTGTGAGCGTGTTCACTGGTGAGATCGGAAAATCTTGCGAGAAGGCCCACGGGGTGTTTCCTGGCAGCATTAATCTTGGATGCGATTGTCCTTCCCTCATCAATGTTGAGCGGCATTTCCCACCGTTGAACGGCTGAAACCTAGTTTTAATAAATTTGCATCTCATTATCACGACCACACACTGGAATCAGCCCCCCACCCCAAATTTAAATCCCACGTCGGCATGATGTCAGAACAGCGTAGTTCACAAACAGCCTTTGAAAGGCGTGCACCTGGCGACCTAACTTCGAGGGTAACTTGGAGGTGACTGCACACAACTTAGCACAGTGCTCGTGAGGATCCCAATGGAAAGCAGCAGCTCCATGGATTTGGGGGCTGGATGGGTGTCACAGGGCTGGAAAAAAGTGAAACTTGTACCTCACAGAGACTTATAAAATTAGAACATAAGAACACAAGAACTAGGAGCAGGAGTAGGCCATCTGGCCTCTCGAGCCTGCTCCTCCATTCAATGAGAACTTTTGTGGACTCAGCTCCACTTTCCGGCCCAAACAACATAACTCTTAAACCCTTTATTCTTCAAAAAACTATCTATCTTTATCTTAAAACATTTAATGAAGGAGCCTCAACTGCTTCACTGGGCAAGGATTTCCATAGATACACAACTCTTTGGGTGAAGAAATTCCTCCTAAGCTCAGTCCTAAATCGGCATTCCCTTATTTTGAGGCTATGCCCCCTAGTTCTGCTTTCATCCTCCAGTGGAAACAACCTGCCCACATCTATCCTATCTATTCCCTTCATAATTTTATATGCTTTTATGAGATCCCCCCGCATCCTTCTAAATTCCAACGAGTACAGTCCCAGTCTACTCAACCTCTCCTCGTAATCCAACCCTCTCAACTCTGGGATTAACCTAGTGAATCTCCTCTGCACACCCTCCAGCACCGGTACGTCCTTTCTCAGGCAAGGAGACCAAAACTGAACACAATACTCCAGGTGTGGCCTCACTAACACCTTATACAATTGCAGCACAACCTCCCTAGTTTTAAACTCCATCCCTCTCGCAATGAAGGACATAACTCCATTTGCCTTCTTAATCACCTGTTGCACCTGTAAACCAACTTTTTGCGACTCATGCACTAGCACACCCAGGTCTCTCTGCACAGCAGCATGTTTTAATATTATATCATTTAAATAATAATCCCTTTTGCTGTTATTCCTACCAAAATGGATAACCTCACATTTGTCAACGTTGTATTCCATCTGCCAGACCCTAGCTCATTCACTTAGCCTATCCAAATCCCTCTGCAGACTTTCGGTATCCTCTGCACTTTTTGCTTTACCACTCATCTTAGTATCGTCTGCAAACTTGGACACATTGCACTTGGTCCCCAACTCCAAATCATCTATGTAAATTGTGAACAATTGTGGGCCCAACACTGATCCCTGAGGGACACCACGAGCTACTGATTGCCAACCAGAGAAACACCCATTAACCCCCACTCTTTGCATCTTTATCTTATGCAGCAATCTTTTGTGTGGCACCTTGTCAAAAGCTTTCTGGAAATCCAGATATACCACATCCATTGGCTCCCCGTTATCTACCACAATGATAATGTCCTCAAAAATTTCCACTAAATTAGTTAGGCACGACCTGCCCTTTATGAACCCATGCTGCGTCTGCCCAATGGGACAATTTCCATCCAGATGCCTCGCTATTTCTTCCTTGATGATAGATTCCAGCATCTTCCCTACTACCGAAGTTAAGCTCACTGGCCTATAATTACCCTCTTTCTGCCTGCCCCCTTTTTTAAACAGTGGTGTCACGTTTGCTAATTTCCAATCTGCTGGGACCACCCCAGAGTCTAGTGAATTTTGGTAAATTATCACTAGTGCATTTGCAATTTCCCTAGCCATCTCTTTCAGCACTCTGGGATGCATTCCATCAGGGCCAGGAGACTTGTCTACCTTTAGCCCCATTAGCTTGCCCATCACTACCTCCTTAGTGATAACAATCATCTCAAGGTCCTCAGCTGTCATAGCCTCATTTCCATCAGCCACTGGCATGTTATTTGTGTCTTCCACTGTGAAGACCGACCCAAAAAACCTGTTCAGTTCCTCAGCCATTTCCTCATCTCCCATTATTAAATCTCCCTTCTCATTCTCTAAAGGACCAATATTTACCTTTGCCACTTTTTCCTTCAATTTGATACTCTCCCTTATTTCCTTAGATATCCACGGTCGATTTTCCCTCTTTCTACCGGTATTCCTTTTTGTTGGTATAAACCTTTGCTGAGCACTGTGAAAATTCGCTTGGAAGGTTCTCCACTGTTCCTCAACTGTTTCACCATAAAGTCTTTGCTCCCAGTCTACCTTAGCTAGCTCTTCTCTCATCCCATTGTAATCTCCTTTGTTTAAGCACAAAACACTAGTGTTTGATTTTACCTTCTCACCCTCCATCTGCATTTTAAATTCCATCATATTGTGTTCGCTCCTTCTGAGAGGATCCCTAACTATGAGACATTAATCAATCCTGTCTCATTCCACAGTACCAGATCTAGGACCGCTTGTTCCCTCGTAGGTTCCATTACATACTGTTCTAGGAAATTATCTATAAACTCCTCCTCAAGGTTGCCTTGACCGACCTGGTTAAACCAATCGACATGTAGATTAAAATCCCCATGATAACTGCTGTACCATTTCTACATGTATCCGTTATTTCTTTGTTTATTGCCTGCCCCACCATAATGTTACTATTTGGTGGCTGATAGACTACTCCTATCAGTGACTTTTTCGCCTTACTATTCCTGATTTCCACCCAAATCGATTCAACCTTTTCCTCCATAGCACCGATGTCATCCCTTACTATTGCCCGAATGTCATCCTTAAATAACAGAGCTACACCACCTCCCTTACCATCCACTCTGTCCTTCCGTATAGTTTGATACCCTTGGATATTTAACTTCCAGTCGTGACTATCCTTTAACCATGTTTCAGTAATGGCCACTAAATCATAGTCATTCACGATGATTTGCGCCATCAACTCATTTACCTTATTCCGAATACTACGAGCATTCAGGTAAAGTACACTTATGTTGGCCTTTATACCTCTGTTTTGAATCTTAAAACCTTGATCAGTAAACTCTCGTAAGTTATTTTTCCTCTTAACTTTTCTCCTAATTTTCCTTGTCGTTGAACCCATATCTTTATGTAACAACCTGCTGCGTCGCTTTCCATTTATGTTTTTACTTCCCGTTTTATTCCTTTTAGGCCTATTCACTGAGCTCCCCTCAGTCACTGTACATTGTACTGTCGCCCTTTTTGATTTTTGACTATGGCCTTTCTGCGTTACACTCTCCCCCTTACTGCCTTTTGTTTCTGTCCGTTTTACTACCTTCCGACTTCCTGCATCAGTTCCCATCCACCTGCCATATTAGTTTAAACACTCCCCAACCACTCTAGCAATTAGCCCCCCGAGGACATCAGTTCCAGTCCTGCCCAGGTGTAACCCGTCCAGTTTGTACAGGTCCCACCTCCCCCAGAACCGGTCCCAATGCCCCAGGAATCTGAAACCCTTCCCCTGACACCATTCCTTCAGCCACGTATTCATCCTATATATCCTGTCATTTCTACGCTGACTAGCATGTGGCACCGGTAGTAATCCTGAGATCACTACCTTCGAGGTCCGATTTCTTAACTTCCTTCCTAGCTCCCTGTATTCTGCTTTTCGGACTTCATCCCTTTTTTTACCAATGTTGTTTGTACCGATGTGTACCATGACCACTGGCTGTTCACCGTCCCCCTCCAGAATGTCCTGTACCCGCTCCGAGACATCCTTGACCCTAGCACCACGGAGGCAAAATACCATCCTGGACTCTTGTTTGCGGCCACAGAAACACCTGTCTATTCCCCTTACAATTGAATCCCCTGTAACTATTGCACTGTCACACTTATCACCCCTCCCCTCTGCAGCAGAATCAACCGTGGTGCCACGCGTTTGGCTGTTGTTGTTTTCTCCTGAGAGGCCATTCCCCTCAACAGTATCCAAAACGGTATATCTGTTCTGCAGGGGAATGGCCACAGGAGATTCCTGCACTACCTGCCTCGCTCTCTTGCTCTGTCTGGTGGTCACCCACTCCCTTCCTGCCTGCGGAGTCTGAGCCTGCGGTGTGACCACCTCTCTATATGTGCTGTCCATGATACTCTCTGACTCACGGAAGCTCCACAGTGTCTCCAGCCACCGCTCCAGCTCCAAAACTTGAGCTCCTAGGAGCTGCAACTGAAGACACTTCCTGCACACATGCTGACCCTGGGGACTGGAACTGTCCCCAGCCTGCCACATGGAGCAAGAGGAGCAGACCACGCCTCGGAGCTGTCCTGCCATGAATTATTTCTTTAAATTAAACCTTTGAAATTAAACTTCAGAAAGCTGTTTTTGCGTCAGATTAAATCCAATCCCCGTGTACTATTTAATTAGATTATTTTTTTTTTAAACTGAGTATTTATCCCTCTTGATCTAACAACAAATTAAAAATAGTTATTTAATTGAAATTAAAAAGTTATTTAAATCAAATTAAAAATATTAATTTAAATCACCCCAAAATAATTATTTAAGTCAAATTTAAAAATGTTTAAATAGTAATTCAAATCAACTTAAAAATGGTAATTTAAGTCAAATCAAAACTAGAATTTAAATCTGTAACTCCAGATATTCAAATTTAGCCCAGTCTGACTTTCAGTCAATCAGGTTACAGTCTCCTGTGACGTCACAATACCGTTTAAAATTTTTTTTTGAAATCCCACAGGTCACTGAAAGGGACACCACAGGTGGAGAAGGTAGTCAAGAAGGCATACGGCAGACTTGCCTTCATTGGCCGGGGCATTGAGTCTAAGAATTGGCAAGTCATGTTGCAGCTGTACAGAACCTTAGTTAGGCCACACTTGGAGTATAGTGTTCAATTCTGGTTGCCACACTACCAGAAGGATGTGGAGGCTTTAGAGAGGGTGCAGAAGAGATTTACCAGGATGTTGCCTGGTATGGAGGGCATTAGCTATGAGGAGTGGTTGAATAAACTCGGTTTGTTCTCACTGGAGTGACGGAGGTTGAGGGGCGACCTGATAGAGGTCTACAGATTATGAGGGGCATAGACAGAGTGGATAGTCAGAGGCTTTTCCCCAGGGTAGAGGGGTCAATTACTAGGGGGCATAGGTTTAAGGTGTGAGGGGCAAGGTTTAGAGTAGATGTACGAGTCAAGTTTTTTACACGGAGGGTAATCACGAGAGACGAATAGAGATGAAGTCGATGAGGCTTTATTAAGCGTGACTTGTTCCCCGCAGTTCAGTAGCAGACTGGCCTGCGGGGGATAACTCCTGGTTCTTATACTCCGCCTTCAGGGCGGAGCTAGAGGTCAACAGCCAACCAGGACCCATCTGTCAGCCAATGACATCATGGCTTCACAGTCCCACATGACCCCTAATGCATACTACCACACTGAGGTCTCGCCCTCTCTCTCCGTGCTCTTTACTGAAGTCTCGCCCTCTCTCTCTCCGCGCTCTTTACTGAAGTCTCGCCCTCTCTCTCTCCGTGCTCTTTACTGAAGTCTCGCCCTCTCTCTCTCTGCGCTCTTTACTGAAGTCTCGCCCTCTCTCTCTCCGCACTCTTTACTGAAGTCTCGCCCTCTCTCTCCGAGCTCTTTACTGAAGTCTCGCCCTCTCTCTCTCTGCGCTCTTCACTGAAGTCTCGCCCTCTCTCTCCGTGCTCTTTACTGATGTCTCGCCATCTCTCTCTCCGTGCTCTTTACTGAAGACTCGCCCTCTCTCTCTGCGCTCTTTACTGAAGTCTCGCCCCCTCTCTCTCCGCGCTCTTTACTGAAGTCTAGCCCTCTCTCTCTCCATGCTCTTTACTGAAGACTCGCCCTCTCCCTCTCCGTGATCTTTACTGAAGACTCACTCTCTCTCTCTTCCGCGCTCTTTTCTAAGGTCTCTCCCTCTCTCTCTCCGTTCTCTTTACTAAAGTCTCGCCCTCTCTCTCTCCACGAACTTTTCTGTAGTCTCGCCCTCTCTCTCACCGCGCTCTTTACTGAAGTCTCGCCCTCTCTCTCCACGCTTTTTACTGAAGACTCGCCCTCTCCCTCTCCGTGATCTTTACTGAAGTTTTGCCCTCTCTCTATGCGCTCTTTCCTGAAGTCTTGCCCTGTCTCTCTCCGTGCTCTTTACTGAAGTCCTGCCATCTTCTCTCTGCGCTCTTTACTGAAGTCTCGCCCTCTCTCTCTGTGCTCTTTACTGAAGTCTCGCACTCTCTCTCTCCGTGCTCTTTACTGAAGTCTCGCCCTCTCTCTCTCTGTGCTCTTTAATGAAGTCTCGCCCTCTCTCTCTGCGCTCTTTCCTGAAGTCTTGCCCTGTCTCTCTCCACGCTCTTTACTGAAGTCTCGCCCTCTCTCTCTCCGTGCTCTTTACTGAAGTCTCGCCCTCTCTCTCTCTGCGCTCTTTACTGAAGTCTCGCCCTCTCTCTCTCCGCACTCTTTACTGAAGTCTCGCCCTCTCTCTCCGAGCTCTTTACTGAAGTCTCGCCCTCTCTCTCTCTGCGCTCTTCACTGAAGTCTCGCCCTCTCTCTCCGTGCTCTTTACTGATGTCTCACCATCTCTCTTTCCGTGCTCTTTACTGAAGACTCGCCCTCTCTCTCTGCGCTCTTTACTGAAGTCTCGCCCCCTCTCTCTCCGCGCTCTTTACTGAAGTATAGCCCTCTCTCTCTCCATGCTCTTTACTGAAGACTCGCCCTCTCCCTCTCCGTGATCTTTACTGAAGACTCACTCTCTCTCTCTTCCGCGCTCTTTTCTAAGGTCTCTCCCTCTCTCTCTCCGTTCTCTTTACTAAAGTCTCGCCCTCTCTCTCTCCACGAACTTTTCTGTAGTCTCGCCCTCTCTCTCACCGCGCTCTTTACTGAAGTCTCGCCCTCTCTCTCCACGCTTTTTACTGAAGACTCGCCCTCTCCCTCTCCGTGATCTTTACTGAAGTTTTGCCCTCTCTCTCTGCGCTCTTTCATAAAGTCTTGCCCTGTCTCTCTCCGTGCTCTTTACTGAAGTCCTGCCATCTTCTCTCTGCGCTCTTTACTGAAGTCTCGCCCTCTCTCTCTGTGCTCTTTACTGAAGTCTCGCACTCTCTCTCTCCGTGCTCTTTACTGAAGTCTCGCCCTCTCTCTCTCTGTGCTCTTTAATGAAGTCTCGCCCTCTCTCTCTGCGCTCTTTCCTGAAGTCTTGCCCTGTCTCTCTCCACGCTCTTTACTGAAGTCTCGCCCTCTTCTCTCTGCGCTCGTTACTGAAGTCTCGCCCGCTCTCTCTCCGTGCTCTTCACTGAAGTCTCGCCCTCTCTCTCTGTGCTCTTTAATGAAGTCTCGCCCTCTCTCTCTCTCCGCGCTCTTTACTGAAGTCTCGCCCTCTCTCTCTCCGCGCCCTTTAATGAACTCTCGCCCTCTCTCTCTCTGCACTCTTTACTGAAGTCTCGCCCTCTCTCTCTCTGTGCTCCTTACTGAAGTCTCGCCCTCTCTCTCTCTGCGCTCTTTACTGAAGTCTTGCCCTCTCTCTCTCCGCGCTCTTGACTGAAGTCTCGCCCTCTCTCTCTCCGCGCTCTTTACTGAAGTCTCGCCCTCTCTCTCTCTGCGCTCTTTACTGAAGTCTCGTCCTCCCTCTTTCCACACTCTTGACTGAGGATTCGCCCTTTCTCTCTCCGCGCTCTTTACTGAAGTCTCGCCTTCTCTCTCTCTGTGCTCTTTACTGAAGTCTCGTCCTCTCTCTCCGCGCTCTTTACTGTAGTCTCGCCCTCTCTCTCTCCGCACTCTTTACTGAAGTCTCGAACTCCCTCTCTCCACGCTCTTTATTAAGTCTCGCCCTCTCTCTCTTCATGCTCTTTACTGAAGTCTCGCCCTCTCTCTCTCCGTGCTCTTTACTGTAGTCTCGCCATCTCTCTCTCTGCACTCTTTACTGAAGTCTCGCCCTCTCTCCCTCCGTGCTCTTTACTGAAGTTTCGCCCTCTCTCTCTCTGCGCTCTTTACTGAAGTCTTGCCCTCTCTCTCTCCGCGCTCTTTACTGAAGTCTCGCCCTCTCTCTCTCTGTGCTCTTTACTGATGTCTCGACCTCTCTCTCTCTCTGCGCTCTTTACTGAAGTCTCGCCCGCTCTCTCTCCGCGCTCTTTACTGAAGTCTCGCCCTCTCTCTCTCCGCTCTGTAGTGAAGTCTCGCCCTCTCTCTCTCTGCGCTCTTTACTGAAGTCTTGCCCTCTCTCTCTCCGCGCTCTTGACTGAAGTCTCGCCCTCTCTCTCTCCACGGACTTTTCTGTAGTCTCGCCCTCTCTCTCACCGCGCTCTTTACTGAAGTCTCGCCCTCTCTCTCCACGCTTTTTACTGAAGACTCGCCCTCTCCCTCTCCGTGATCTTTACTGAAGTTTTGCCCTCTCTCTCTGCGCTCTTTCCTGAAGTCTTGCCCTGTCTCTCTCCGTGCTCTTTACTGAAGTCCTGCCATCTTCTCTCTGCGCTCTTTACTGAAGTCTCGCCCTCTCTCTCTGTGCTCTTTACTGAAGTCTCGCCCTCTCTCTCTCTGTGCTCCTTACTGAAGTCTCGCCCTCTCTCTCTCTGCGCTCTTTACTGAAGTCTTGCCCTCTCTCTCTCCGCGCTCTTGACTGAAGTCTCGCCCTCTCTCTCTCCGCGCTCTTTACTGAAGTCTCGCCCTCTCTCTCTCTGCGCTCTTTACTGAAGTCTCGTCCTCCCTCTTTCCACACTCTTGACTGAGGATTCGCCCTTTCTCTCTCCGCGCTCTTTACTGAAGTCTCGCCTTCTCTCTCTCTGTGCTCTTTACTGAAGTCTCGTCCTCTCTCTCCGCGCTCTTTACTGTAGTCTTGCCCTCACTCTCTCCGCACTCTTTACTGAAGTCTCGAACTCCCTCTCTCCACGCTCTTTAATAAGTCTCGCCCTCTCTCTCTTCATGCTCTTTACTGAAGTCTCGCCCTCTCTCTCTCCGTGCTCTTTACTGTAGTCTCGCCATCTCTCTCTCTGCACTCTTTACTGAAGTCTCGCCCTCTCTCCCTCCGTGCTCTTTACTGAAGTTTCGCCCTCTCTCTCTCTGCGCTCTTTACTGAAGTCTTGCCCTCTCTCTCTCCGCGCTCTTTACTGAAGTCTCGCCCTCTCTCTCTCTGTGCTCTTTACTGATGTCTCGACCTCTCTCTCTCTCTGCGCTCTTTACTGAAGTCTCGCCCGCTCTCTCTCCGCGCTCTTTACTGAAGTCTCGCCCTCTCTCTCTCCGCGCTCTTTACTGAAGTCTCGCCCTCTCTCTCTCTGCGCTCTTTACTGAAGTCTCGTCCTCCCTCTTTCCACACTCTTGACTGAGGATTCGCCCTTTCTCTCTCCGCGCTCTTTACTGAAGTCTCGCCTTCTCTCTCTCTGTGCTCTTTACTGAAGTCTCATCCTCTCTCTCCGCGCTCTTTACTGTAGTCTCGCCCTCTCTCTCTCCGCACTCTTTACTGAAGTCTCGAACTCCCTCTCTCCACGCTCTTTAATAAGTCTCGCCCTCTCTCTCTTCATGCTCTTTACTGAAGTCTCGCCCTCTCTCTCTCCGTGCTCTTTACTGTAGTCTCGCCATCTCTCTCTCTGCACTCTTTACTGAAGTCTCGCCCTCTCTCCCTCCGTGCTCTTTACTGAAGTTTCGCCCTCTCTCTCTCTGCGCTCTTTACTGAAGTCTCGCCCTCTCTCTCTCCGCGCTCTTTACAGAAGTCTCACCCCCTCTCTCTCCGCGCTCTTTACTGAAGTCTCGCCCTCTCTCGCTCCGCTCTGTACTGAAGTCTTGCCCTCTCTCTCTCCGCGCTCTTTACTGAAGTCAAGTCCTCTCTCTCTCCGCGCTCTTCCCTGAAGTCTCGCCCTCTCTCTCTCCGCGCTCTTTACTGAAGTCAAATCCTCTCTCTCTCCGCTCTGTACTGAAGTCTCGCCCTCTCTCCCTCCACGCTCTTTACTGAAGTCAAGTCCTCTCCCTCTCCGCACTCTTTTCTGAAGTCTCGCCCCCTCTCTCTCCGCGCTCTTTACTGAAGTCTCGCCCTCTCTCTCTCCGCGCTCTTTACTTAAGTCTCGCTCTCTCTCTCTCTGCGCTCTTTACAGAAGTCTCGCCCCCTCTCTCTCCGCGCTCTTTCTGAAGTCTCGCCCTCTCTCTCTCTGCGCTCTTTACTGAAGTCTCGCCCGCTCTCTCTCCGCGCTCTTTACTGAAGTCTCGCCCTCTCTCTCTCCGCTCTGTAGTGAAGTCTCGCCCTCTCTCTCTCTGCGCTCTTTACTGAAGTCTTGCCCTCTCTCTCTCCGCGCTCTTGACTGAAGTCTCGCCCTCTCTCTCTCCGTGCTCTTTACTGTAGTCTCGCCATCTCTCTCTCTGCACTCTTTACTGAAGTCTCGCCCTCTCTCCCTCCGTGCTCTTTACTGAAGTTTCGCCCTCTCTCTCTCTGCGCTCTTTACTGAAGTCTCGCCCTCTCTCTCTCCGCGCTCTTTACAGAAGTCTCACCCCCTCTCTCTCCGCGCTCTTTACTGAAGTCTCGCCCTCTCTCGCTCCGCTCTGTACTGAAGTCTTGCCCTCTCTCTCTCCGCGCTCTTTACTGAAGTCAAGTCCTCTCTCTCTCCGCGCTCTTCCCTGAAGTCTCGCCCTCTCTCTCTCCGCGCTCTTTACTGAAGTCAAATCCTCTCTCTCTCCGCTCTGTACTGAAGTCTCGCCCTCTCTCCCTCCACGCTCTTTACTGAAGTCAAGTCCTCTCCCTCTCCGCACTCTTTACTTAAGTCTCGCTCTCTCTCTCTCTGCGCTCTTTACAGAAGTCTCGCCCCCTCTCTCTCCGCGCTCTTTCTGAAGTCTCGCCCTCTCTCTCTCCGTGATCTTTACTGAAGTCTCGCCCTCTCTCTCGCCACGCTCTTCACCGAAGTCTAGCCCTCACTCTCTCCGTGCTCTTTACTGAAGACTCGCCCTCTCCCTCTCCGTGATCTTTCCTGAAGTCTCACTCTCTCTCTCTTCCGCGCTCTTTTCTAAGGTCTCGCCCTCTCTCTCTCCGTTCTCTTTACAAAAGTCTCGCCCTCTCTCTCTCCACGCTCTTTACTGTAGTCTCGCCGTCTCTCTCGCCGCGCTCTTTACTGAAGTCTCGCCCTCTCTCTCCGCGCTCTTTACTGAAGTCTCGCCCTCTCTCTCTCTGCGCTCTTTACTGAAGTCTCGCCCTCTCTCTCTCTCCGTGCTCTTTAATGAAGTCTCGCCCTCTCTCTCTCTCTGCGCTCTTTACTGAAGTCTCGCCCCCTCTCTCTCCTTGCTCTTTACTGTAGTCTCGCCCTCTCTCTCTCCGCACTCTTTACTGAAGTCTCGCACTCCCTCTCTCCACGCTCTTTAATGAAGTCTCGCTCTCTCTCTCTCCATGCTCTTTACTGTAGTCTCGCCCTCTCTCTCTCTGCACTCTTTACTGAAGTATCACCCTCTCTCTCTCCGCGCTCTTTAGTGAAGTCTCTCCCTCTCTCTCTCCGCGCTCTTTACTGAAGTCTCGCCCTCTCTCTCCGTGCTCTTTACTGTAGTCTCGCCATCTCTCTCTCTGCACTCTTTACTGAAGTCTCGCCCTCTCTCCCTCCGTGCTCTTTACTGAAGTTTCGCCCTCTCTCTCTCTGCGCTCTTTACTGAAGTCTTGCCCTCTCTCTCTCCGCGCTCTTTACTGAAGTCTCGCCCTCTCTCTCTCTGTGCTCTTTACTGATGTCTCGACCTCTCTCTCTCTCTGCGCTCTTTACTGAAGTCTCGCCCGCTCTCTCTCCGCGCTCTTTACTGAAGTCTCGCCCTCTCTCTCTCCGCGCTCTTTACTGAAGTCTCGCCCTCTCTCTCTCTGCGCTCTTTACTGAAGTCTCGTCCTCCCTCTTTCCACACTCTTGACTGAGGATTCGCCCTTTCTCTCTCCGCGCTCTTTACTGAAGTCTCGCCTTCTCTCTCTCTGTGCTCTTTACTGAAGTCTCATCCTCTCTCTCCGCGCTCTTTACTGTAGTCTCGCCCTCTCTCTCTCCGCACTCTTTACTGAAGTCTCGAACTCCCTCTCTCCACGCTCTTTAATAAGTCTCGCCCTCTCTCTCTTCATGCTCTTTACTGAAGTCTCGCCCTCTCTCTCTCCGTGCTCTTTACTGTAGTCTCGCCATCTCTCTCTCTGCACTCTTTACTGAAGTCTCGCCCTCTCTCCCTCCGTGCTCTTTACTGAAGTTTCGCCCTCTCTCTCTCTGCGCTCTTTACTGAAGTCTCGCCCTCTCTCTCTCCGCGCTCTTTACAGAAGTCTCACCCCCTCTCTCTCCGCGCTCTTTACTGAAGTCTCGCCCTCTCTCGCTCCGCTCTGTACTGAAGTCTTGCCCTCTCTCTCTCCGCGCTCTTTACTGAAGTCAAGTCCTCTCTCTCTCCGCGCTCTTCCCTGAAGTCTCGCCCTCTCTCTCTCCGCGCTCTTTACTGAAGTCAAATCCTCTCTCTCTCCGCTCTGTACTGAAGTCTCGCCCTCTCTCCCTCCACGCTCTTTACTGAAGTCAAGTCCTCTCCCTCTCCGCACTCTTTACTTAAGTCTCGCTCTCTCTCTCTCTGCGCTCTTTACAGAAGTCTCGCCCCCTCTCTCTCCGCGCTCTTTCTGAAGTCTCGCCCTCTCTCTCTCCGTGATCTTTACTGAAGTCTCGCCCTCTCTCTCGCCACGCTCTTCACCGAAGTCTAGCCCTCACTCTCTCCGTGCTCTTTACTGAAGACTCGCCCTCTCCCTCTCCGTGATCTTTCCTGAAGTCTCACTCTCTCTCTCTCCGCGCTCTTTACTGAAGTCAAATCCTCTCTCTCTCCGCTCTGTACTGAAGTCTCGCCCTCTCTCCCTCCACGCTCTTTACTGAAGTCAAGTCCTCTCCCTCTCCGCACTCTTTTCTGAAGTCTCGCCCCCTCTCTCTCCGCGCTCTTTACTGAAGTCTCGCCCTCTCTCTCTCCGCGCTCTTTACTTAAGTCTCGCTCTCTCTCTCTCTGCGCTCTTTACAGAAGTCTCGCCCCCTCTCTCTCCGCGCTCTTTCTGAAGTCTCGCCCTCTCTCTCTCTGCGCTCTTTACTGAAGTCTCGCCCGCTCTCTCTCCGCGCTCTTTACTGAAGTCTCGCCCTCTCTCTCTCCGCTCTGTAGTGAAGTCTCGCCCTCTCTCTCTCTGCGCTCTTTACTGAAGTCTTGCCCTCTCTCTCTCCGCGCTCTTGACTGAAGTCTCGCCCTCTCTCTCTCCGTGCTCTTTACTGTAGTCTCGCCATCTCTCTCTCTGCACTCTTTACTGAAGTCTCGCCCTCTCTCCCTCCGTGCTCTTTACTGAAGTTTCGCCCTCTCTCTCTCTGCGCTCTTTACTGAAGTCTCGCCCTCTCTCTCTCCGCGCTCTTTACAGAAGTCTCACCCCCTCTCTCTCCGCGCTCTTTACTGAAGTCTCGCCCTCTCTCGCTCCGCTCTGTAGTGAAGTCTCGCCCTCTCTCTCTCTGCGCTCTTTACTGAAGTCTTGCCCTCTCTCTCTCCGCGCTCTTGACTGAAGTCTCGCCCTCTCTCTCTCCGTGCTCTTTACTGTAGTCTCGCCATCTCTCTCTCTGCACTCTTTACTGAAGTCTCGCCCTCTCTCCCTCCGTGCTCTTTACTGAAGTTTCGCCCTCTCTCTCTCTGCGCTCTTTACTGAAGTCTCGCCCTCTCTCTCTCCGCGCTCTTTACAGAAGTCTCACCCCCTCTCTCTCCGCGCTCTTTACTGAAGTCTCGCCCTCTCTCGCTCCGCTCTGTACTGAAGTCTTGCCCTCTCTCTCTCCGCGCTCTTTACTGAAGTCAAGTCCTCTCTCTCTCCGCGCTCTTCCCTGAAGTCTCGCCCTCTCTCTCTCCGCGCTCTTTACTGAAGTCAAATCCTCTCTCTCTCCGCTCTGTACTGAAGTCTCGCCCTCTCTCCCTCCACGCTCTTTACTGAAGTCAAGTCCTCTCCCTCTCCGCACTCTTTACTTAAGTCTCGCTCTCTCTCTCTCTGCGCTCTTTACAGAAGTCTCGCCCCCTCTCTCTCCGCGCTCTTTCTGAAGTCTCGCCCTCTCTCTCTCCGTGATCTTTACTGAAGTCTCGCCCTCTCTCTCGCCACGCTCTTCACCGAAGTCTAGCCCTCACTCTCTCCGTGCTCTTTACTGAAGACTCGCCCTCTCCCTCTCCGTGATCTTTCCTGAAGTCTCACTCTCTCTCTCTTCCGCGCTCTTTTCTAAGGTCTCGCCCTCTCTCTCTCCGTTCTCTTTACAAAAGTCTCGCCCTCTCTCTCTCCACGCTCTTTACTGTAGTCTCGCCGTCTCTCTCGCCGCGCTCTTTACTGAAGTCTCGCCCTCTCTCTCCGCGCTCTTTACTGAAGTCTCGCCCTCTCTCTCTCTGCGCTCTTTACTGAAGTCTCGCCCTCTCTCTCTCTCCGTGCTCTTTAATGAAGTCTCGCCCTCTCTCTCTCTCTGCGCTCTTTACTGAAGTCTCGCCCCCTCTCTCTCCTTGCTCTTTACTGTAGTCTCGCCCTCTCTCTCTCCGCACTCTTTACTGAAGTCTCGCACTCCCTCTCTCCACGCTCTTTAATGAAGTCTCGCTCTCTCTCTCTCCATGCTCTTTACTGTAGTCTCGCCCTCTCTCTCTCTGCACTCTTTACTGAAGTATCACCCTCTCTCTCTCCGCGCTCTTTAGTGAAGTCTCTCCCTCTCTCTCTCCGCGCTCTTTACTGAAGTCTCGCCCTCTCTCTCCGCGCTCTTTACTTAAGTCTCGCCCTCTCTCTCTCCGCGCTCTTTACTGAAGTCTCGCCCTCTCTCTCTCCGCGCTCTTTACTGAAGTCACGCACTCTCTCTGCGCACTTTACTGAAGTCTCGCCCTCTCTATCCGCGCTCTTTACTGAAGTCTCGCCCTCTCTCTCTCCGCCCTCTTTACTGAAGTCTCGCCCTCTTTACTGAAGTCTCGCCCTCTCCCTCTCCGTGCTCTTTACTGAAGTTTCGCCCTCTCTCTCCGCGCTCTTTACTGAAGTCTCGCCCCTCTCTCTCTGTGCTCTTTACTGATGTCTCGACCTCTCTCTCTCTCTCTGCGCTCTTTACTGAAGTCTCGCCCGCTCTCTCTCCGCGCTCTTTACTGAAGTCTCGCTCTCTCTCCGCGCTCTTTACTGAAGTCAAATCCTCTCTATCTCCGCTCTGTACTGAAGTCTCGCCCTCTCTCTCTCCACGCTCTTTACTGAAGTCAAGTCCTCTCCCTCTCCGCGCTCTTTTCTGAAGTCTCTCCTCCTCTCTCTCCGCGCTCTTTACTGAAGTCTCGCCCTCTCTCTCTCCGCGCACTTTACTTAAGTCTCGCCCTCTCTCTCTCTGCGCTCTTTACAGAATTCTCGCCCCCTCTCTCTCCGCGCTCTTTCTGAAGTCTCGCCCTCTCTCTCGCCACGCTCTTCACTGAAGTCTAGCCCTCGCTCTCTCCGTGCTCTTTACTGAAGACTCGCCCTCTCCCTCTCCGTGATCTTTCCTGAAGTCTCACTCTCTCTCTTCCGCGCTCTTTTCTAAGGTCTCGCCCTCTCTCTCTCCGTTCTCTTGACAAAAGTCTCGCCCTCTCTCTCTCCACGCTCTTTACTGTAGTCTCGCCCTCTCTCTCACTGCGCTCTTTACTGAAGTCTCGCCCTCTCTCTCCGCGCTCTTTACTGAAGTCTCGCCCTCTCTCTCTCTGTGCTCTTTACTGAAGTCTCGCCCACTCTCTCTCCGTGCTCTTTACTGAAGTCTCGCCCTCTCTCTCTCTGTGCTCTTTAATGAAGTCTCGCCCTCTCTCTCTGCGCTCTTTCCTAAAGTCTTGCCCTCTCTCTCTCCGCGCTCTTTAATGATGTCTCGCCCTCTCTCTCTCTGCGCTCTTTACTGAAGTCTCGCCCTCTCTCTCTCTGCGCTCTTTACTGAAGTCTCGCCCCCTCTCTCTCCTTGCTCTTTACTGTAGTCTCGCCCCCTCTCTCTCCTTGCTCTTTACTGTAGTCTCGCCCTCTCTCTCTCCGCGCTCTTGACTTAAGTCTCGCCCTCTCTCTCTCCGCGCTCTTTACTGAAGTCTCGCCCTCTCTCTCTCCGCGCTCTTTACTGAAGTCACGCACTCTCTCTGCGCACTTTACTGAAGTCTCGCCCTCTCTATCCGCGCTCTTTACTGAAGTCTCGCCCTCTCTCTCTCCGCCCTCTTGACTGAAGTCTCGCCCTCTCTCTCTCCGTGCTCTTTACTGAAGTCTCGCCCTCTCCCTCTCCGTGCTCTTTATTGAAGTCTCGCCCTCTCTCTCCGCGCTCTTTACTGAAGTCTCGCCCCCTCTCTCTCTGTGCTCTTTACTGATGTCTCGACCTCTCTCTCTCTCTCTGCGCTCTTTACTGAAGTCTCGCCCGCTCTCTCTCCGCGCTCTTTACTGAAGTCTCGCTCTCTCTCCGTGCTCTTTACTGAAGTCAAATCCTCTCTATCTCCGCTCTGTACTGAAGTCTCGCCCTCTCTCTCTCCACGCTCTTTACTGAAGTCAAGTCCTCTCTCTGTCTCCGTGCTCTTTCCTGAAGTCTCGCCCTCTCTCTCTCCACTCTGTACTGAAGTCTCGCCCTCTCTCTCTCTGCGCTCTTTACTGAAGTCAAATCCTCTCTCTGTCTCCGCGCTCTTTCCTGAAGTCTCGCCCTCTCTCTCCGCGCTCTTTACTGAAGTCTTGCCTTCTCCCTCTCCGTGCTCTTTTCTGAAGTATCGCCCTCTCTCTCTCCGCGCTCTTTACTGAAGTCTCGCCCTCTCTCTCCGCGCTCTTTACTGAAGTCTCGCCCTCTCTCTCTCCGTGCTCTTTACTGAAGTCGCGCCCTCTCTCTCAGTGCTATTTACTGAAGTCTCGCCCTCTCTCTCTCCGCGCTCTTTACTGAAGTCTTGCCCTGTCTCTCTCTGCGCTCTTTACTGAAGTTTCGCCCTCTTTCCGCGCTCTTTTCTGAAGTCAAGTCCTCTCACTCTCCGTGCTCTTTCCTGAAGTCTCGCCCTCTCTCCCTCCGCTCTGTACTGAAGTCTCGCCCTCTCTCTCTCCGCGTTCTTTACTGAAGTCTTGCCCTCTCCCTCTCCGCGCTCTTTTCTGAAGTATCGCCCTCTCTCTCTCCGCGCTCTTTACTGAAGTCTTGCCCTGTCTCTCTCTGTGCTCTTTACTGAAGTCTCGCCCTCTCTCTCCCCGTGCTATTTACTGAAGTCTCACCTTCTCTCCGCGCTCTTTACTGAAGTCTCGCCCTCTCTCTCCGTGCAAATTACTGAAGTCTCGCCCTCTCTCTCTCCGTGCTCTTTACTGAAGTATCGCCCTCTCCGTCTCCGTGCTCTTTCCTGAAGTCTCGCCCTCTCTCTCTCCGCTCTGTATTGAAGTCTCGCCCTCTCTCTCTCTCCGCGTTCTTTACTGAAGTCTTGCCCTCTCCCTCTCCGCGTTCTTTTCTGAAGTATCTCCCTCTCTCTCTCTGTGCTCTTTACTGAAGTCTTGCCCTCTCTCTCTCCGCGCTCTTTTCTGAAGTATCTCCCTCTCTCTCCCCGTGCTATTTATTGAAGTCTCGCCCTCTCTCCGCGCTCTTTACTGAAGTCTCGCCCTCTCTCTCCGCGCCAATTACTGAAGTCTCGCCCTCTCTCTCTCCGTGCTCTTTACTGAAGTATCGCCCTCTCCGTCTCCGCGCTCTTTACTGAAGTCTCGCCCTCTCTCTCCGTGCCAATTACTGAAGTCTCGCCCTCTCTCTCTCTGCTCTCTTTACTGACCTTCTCTCTCTCCACCAATTCTAACATGACTAGACAGGGTAGATTCAGGGAAGATGTGTGCAGAAGCAGGGGTGACAGGCTGAGGATTCAGGGTAAACCATTTCAGACAGAGATGAGGTGACATTTCTTCACCCAAGAGTGGTGAGCCTGTGGAATTCATCACCACAGGAAGTAGTTGATGTTAAATCATTGAATATAATCAAGAGGTAGCTCGATATAGCATTTGGGGAGAATGGGATCAAAGGTTATGGGGAGAAAGCAGGATTCGGCTATTGAGTTGGATAATCAGCCATGATCATGATAAATGGCGGAGCAGGCTCGTGGGGCCAAAAGGCCTTCTCCTGCTCCTATCTTCTATGTATCTATCTATCTATCTATCTAAGGACAACAGTCCAAGGGGAAGGAGGGGGTGGGTTCATGGTGGCACAAATTGAAGGTTGCATGCAAACACATGCCGGGATGGGGTGGGAAAACAGCAAGTAAATGGAAAAACATGTCAAAGATGAGCCTTTAGCTTGAGCTCAATTGACATGCTTGTGTCAGAAGGTAGAGGTAGTTTTAAGTGGTCTATGTTTGTATTGCAGGATGTTAGAAATAAGGTATAGATTGGAATGACTTTAATTTAGTGTTTCTGTGTAAGAAAGGGTAAAACTCTAGCTAGATTCATGTTAAATATAAAGGTGTTTGCATGTATGGGGATTTTTGGTTTCAGTTCAAACTGTGTCTGCATTATGCTGGGAGAGTTTATGAGGTGAAAAGTAAACACAAGTTTGAAGGAAGGATGAAATGTTGCTTAGCAACCAGAGGCCAGTTTAGGAAAGATGGACCTTGTGATTGTGTTTAACTGAATTCAAGGCAGTTGGAGCTTTGAAAGAAGAGTGGGAAGTCCTGGAGGTGAATCCTTGTTAAAAGAACTGAGGGAAAACATTGTGTGAAAGAAGATTCAAAGGAATATCTGTTCAAGAGTGGAGTTTGGAAATATTCATGTGACAATCTTCTGGGGGGAGTTCGAAGAGAAATTCACAGAAGCAAAGTTGGGTGACATCCACAACTTGGTTTCAGAGGGGGGTGTTGTCTGACCACTATTAGCGTGTTGAGTTACAAGGACTGAGATTTCTTTAGGACATTATAGCATAAGATATGCTTTGTAACCTGTGTTATCCTTAGAATGTGTGTACAATTGTGAAGATAAGTGCGAGTGAAGGAGTAAATCATAATCAAACTTTTCATTGTTAATATGAAAAGCTAATTGGCAGTTCTTTACTTGTGACTCTGTTCATCTGTGTTTTCCAAAAAAAAGTAAAAGTTGCAATCTTTTGAGCTGTGGTTCCATTCTGGGACCTTCCCGTCCAGCAGTAACATCAACAAGGACTGTATCACTTGAAGTCAGGCTAGTCAAGCAATTGTGTCCATTCAAGTAGCACTATTTTCTGAGAGTAGCAATGATTGCTCCTCTATATTTAACCCCTCACGTGTAGGTTTCAAAATCGAATGAGTGCAGAACCATTGGGTGACTGGGCAAGGCTTGAGGATCCCCTTGGAAAGTTGGTCATTGAGCACTGATGGAGGGGTGCACTCCTAATGTCTTGCTTTATGTTTAAGGAAACATTGAGAAGTCACCCTTGTGGTCCAAACAAAGCTCAAGGTCTTAGAGTGAAGGTTAGGATAATGAGATGAGAGCTCAGAGTGCAGATGAGTGGCCAAACCTGTCACAACTCGTTCACATGGTGTGGGTGGTGCTGGTGTGGGATTTGGTCAACCATCATACACAATAAGCACTGGGCATCCAAGTAATGGACAGAATTCTCCGGCATGCATAAAAGGGCCTTGAGAGCCAGCTGCAGAATGGTCTTTAGGAGACAATTGCTAACCCTCGCATCTTTTTCTTTGATACTGCAGCGAGGAGATCATCAGGGAGATTTTTCATTTCATTTCATTTTTCATTTCAAGATGGAGCCTGGTGATATCAGTGTTTCCCTTATTTCTTTTTAGCAGCAGTGAAGGAGGAGAAGAAGGTGAAGTCCACGCTTAGTTAGTCTAAGGCGAGAGCAGAATGCTCAAGACCAAGGGGTGGCAGGGCCTCCTCTACACATAGAGGATAAATCCCAGGAAAAGCCACCATTTGTCGGAGCGTCAATAGGCCCAGGGTCTATAGAAGGTGTATGTGCTGCCTGCAGATGAATGAGTGCTTTGGCAAGGGCTGGGGGTCATTGGTGGGGGGTGGTCCGGGGGTGGCGAGCCTGGCCAAAGGGATGCACTACTTGGCAGGCCGGGTCCATGCTTGGCCGGCGCCATGTTGCCACGGCGCGGCCGCTGTAGGCTGCCGCCGTGCGCATGCACAGCCAAGGACCTGGCAATCCTCCGACCGTACCAGCAGTTAGAGTCGGGTGTTCTATGCTGCGTGCCTGATAGCCCCCACCAGACGGTGGATCGGTGGCCGTTTTGCACCGTTTTCTCTGTCGTAAACGGCCACCGTTCCCACGCCGGCGCAGCACTTAGTCTCAGAATCAGAGAATCTAGCCGCTGGAGTCCCCAAAACATGGTGCCATCGACTACATTCATGTGGATCTTAAAACCCCAAGTAACAAGCAAGCCATTATGTGAACTCCAAAGGCTTCCAGTCTCTCAGTGTCCAGCTGGTCTGCCAGCATACCAAATGGGTCATGCAGGTTTGTGTAAGATACCCCAGAAGTGCCCATGACTCCTACATCCTTAGAAGATCTCAGAACCCTGACATCTTCCAGTGACAAAACAGGCTGCAGGGTTGACTCCTCAGGGACAATGGATACTCATAAAGGATGTGGCTGATGTCACTCACAAAGACACCTCAGACCCCTGCTGAGAGAAGCTACAACGGGGCTCATGCTGTGACCCAGAGTCTGATACGGTACACCACTGCTGTCCTGAAGATGTGGTTCTTGTGCCTGGGCAGATCTGGTGGAGCACTCCAGTATATTCCACAGAGGGAGTGGATTGCTGGATACCTCATAACCTGGCGCGACAAACGGGGGTGGACCTGGATAATGAGGAGGTGGAAGAACTGCACATCTCCTCCAATGAGGAGGAGGTTGAATGGGATGTGGTTGCTGAGGCCCTGTAAGGTGAGGATACAGGCGATGAGGCCATTGCACGGGCCAGATGAGGCATGTGAAGCCCCCATAGCCACAGAATTCCAGGATGATGATGACGAGAAGCAGTGAGGACACTCCTGAGATCTGCACATTGCATCTGGGAATGTCTGACACCTGTCTGGCTGAGCGCGGGGCACATATGCTCTATGACGAGGGTCATTTAGTGGATACGCAACTGAGATACAGCGGGCACATGGACTTTAACAGGACTTGATGCTTTGGCAGGCTTCATCACTTGTTCTACACTTTCACCTGTCAGCAATGTTCATTAGGTGGTGGGGAGGAGGTATGTAAGAGGAGGGCAGCCCCGTTTCTAAGGTGCTGAGAGCACACACAACATTACGTAGCCCTGTGACGCTTTCGGATGAGATCTTACAGCAAACACAAACCACATTGCAGTGCAGGCATCATTGATCTGGAGGGTGATTTTGAAGCCAGACAATCACAGAGGTTTACACACAGTTCAACAGGAAGGCCCTGACTGAGACACTTGCCTTCATTTTGTTCAGGGGCCAAGATTTCACATCTGGCTGATACAAACACTGCTCATCATAACAAGGATCATATTCAAGGAGTATATTTACAATGGTCAACATTACATACAAATGATTAACCCCCGTGTCCACACTGTGCAACAACATCTTCTTGATCTTTCTAACCCTGCAGCTATGTCCTGGTGCATCGCCAACATCCACAGCAGAGGTGGAGACAGCCCCCTGACTGTTATACCCTTTTGGCTGTGATGACCTTGGTGGGTGTCCTCGGGAGGGCCGAGACCTGGAGGGATCCAACCTACTTTTGAGGTCCTGCTGTGTGGTAGTACCACCCTCCGTGGTCTATCAAGGTGGAGCTGCTGGGGTCAAAGAAAGAGTGGGTTCAGATGGACTAGATCATCTGGGTGGATGGCTCTGGGGTGTGCACCTGCTGATCACCTTCGTCATGGGTGCTCAAGGGCCCTTGGCTGCCTCCTTGAGAAGGAGGGGCAGCTGGAGTGAGCCCAAGTTGACACGCCCCCCCCCCCCCCCCCTGAATGACACTGCTGGATGCCAGCAAGTGCCTCAGTGATGGAGTGCAGCTCCTGCAGCGCTGCAGGACTGATGCCAGGACCAAGGTCTCTACAGCGGCCACCACCTGCCAGTGTTGACCTTGGTGCATTGGCATGTCAGCACTATCACCTTAGTCTGAAGGCAGGCGGACTCCTCCATCCTGCCTAGCAATCTGAGGAGTGCAGCAGACACCCCTTCCTGATTTTCCCGAGCTTGTCTTTGCTGCTCCAGCAACTGAAACATGATCGAGTCCAATGCTCCTCATCTCACTCGGACTCAGCACATTCATGTGCTCCAGCAATCCTACCGAGTGCTGGCACTCTGGGATGTCCCTGTCACTGTCTCCTATGGATCAGACAGTGCAATGTGCTCACCAGACTGTGACCCTGAGGCTACTCTATAACTAAATCCCATCGAGGTGTGTGATGTGTGAGCTGGTGGGGAGTGTGGGTGAGTACTGTTATGGTCAACAATGTCAGGGTCGTGTATTCCTCATCTGTGCTGTTCTCGGGGCTGGAGCCTAGGACCTGACTCATGGACCCTCTCGGCTGCACCCCTGTTGTGCCTGTGAAAGAAAGGAGAGATCATTAGTGCATGACAGGGGCCTGAGAAACAGGAGACATTACTTACAGCATGGCTGTGTGATGGATGTTGCAATACAGGATCCTCACTTGGTTAAGCGCTGCTGACCTCACCGTCGGCACACAAACGGTTCACATCCTCCCCGGCCAGCTGAAATGCTCGATTTTCAAAGCCTGTCGGGACCTTGGCCTGAGATTTCAGGATGCACGTTTGTCATCCTGAGAGTCGGTGTGTAACCTGCTCCTGCCAACTCTGTCAGGTCCACTGCCATGTCACGTTCATTTGAGTGTTGTTTGGCAGGTGAGACTTCCATTCACCTTTGGAATTAAGTCCCCGTCATGGAGAGCTTTCGGCAAATCTGAATAGCCAACAGCTCTTCAACCTGTCCAGGCAGTGTGGCAGTGACCAGAAGGGGAACTGCTGTGCTCTGCCTCAGCCTAAATCCTGGGGCTATACTTGAGGTAAGTTCCGAGGACAGGAGGGTAGAACATACCCGGGGGGGTCGGGAGAGGGAGATATTGTAAGGAGGATGTCTGCCACGCCAGGTGACAAGGATACTTGGGAGGTGTGGGTGGTGAGTGGGGCCATGATGGGATGAGGACACGATCTACATGGGAGATGAAGGCGGTCTGTGTAGAATAATGAATGGTGGTGTCCCTTGAGCTGGCATTGAGTGGATTGTGATGGGTGTGTGAGTGTGAGTGTGTGAATTTATGGAAGGAGTGCCTACGCTGGTGGCACGGAGGAGATCATTCATCCCCTTTCAGTACGGGATAACTGTCCTCTTTTGGAGGGCAGTGGCACTGATCATGGCTGCCACCATCTCCCATGTTGTATTCTGACCTTGCTCAGTGGTCTTCTCCCAAAGTGGGGGTAGAGGACATCGCGGCAGGCCTCCACTGAATCTAGCAGGCGCTTGAGGGAGAAGTCACTAAATTTGGGAGCAACATGTTTCCTAGCTTTGGCAGCCATTCATTCCCAGCAGCTTTGTATTCCTTGGGGAGTGCTAGCTCCCTGCAGTGCAGCCTTTCAAATGGTGCCCCGGTTACTGAAACTCTGAGGTCATGGCGGAGTGGGAGAGTCAGAGGGTGCCCCGCCAGTCCTCTAACGTAAAACTAATTTCTTAAACAAAGTGCCATCCAATACTACAAAGAAACCCGCCATTGGCATCGGTGGATCAAATGGCCCATTCCCAGTCTGAAATAGGACTTTGATGATTCCTAGGACGTTTCCGTGTTAACTTGCAAACTTTTGAATGCTGATTACGACTACCCAGGCGCCACAGGCAGAGATTTTAAAAATAATTAACCCAGCACTGCTGTCTTCAGAAGAACAGAAGAACATCTGTCTGCATCGTTAAATTGCCTCAATGCCAGGCGTATCAGGACCACTGAGTGAAAGCAGCTGGACTGCCGAATTTAGCCTGAAGCCAGCCAAATTGCTTACCTCCATGAAATTTATATCCCTTTAATTTTACTGGATTTTAACTTACTTCATCTATCCTTCCCCAATCTGTTCCCTATTTGTTGGTGTGCAAATTTTGTATGTGCGTGTGCGTGAAAATCAGAGCATATTTTATTTTGGTTAAGTGCAATAAAAGCTATCCTCTTTTCTTGTTAAAACTCAAGGAAACCTGTCTGATTGTGTCATTTATGATCACAGTGCTGAAACAGTTAACCACTCACTGAATTGGCAACTATTCCCTTTCAAAAATAAACCTGTCAAACGAGGAGAGAGGAAATAGAGGAGCCAATCGACCCCTCCTCACCTGATCATAACATCTGATTCCGAGAAGCCAATTATGTCGGTGTTCTCAATAGTTGCAATTTCTAACTCTTGTTATTTTGTTCCTGACAGGCCATCATTTGCACAGAAAACGTCCCAAAACATTCCTTTCTTTTTGATCTTCGTGCTATTATTAACTTTTGTTTTGCTGTGTTTTGCTTACCCCTGCACTGATGTACTAGTTTAAATTCCCATTGTTCTAATTACCCTCCATGAGGATATTTTTACCAATCTAGTTTCGAACATAGAACATAGAACAATACAGCGCAGTACAGGCCCTTCGGCCCACGATGTTGCACCGAAACAAAAGCCATCTAACCTACACTATGCCATTATCATCCATATGTTTATCCAATAAACTTTTAAATGCCCTCAACGTTGGCGAGTTCACTACTGTAGCAGGTAGGGCATTCCACGGCCTCACTACTCTTTGCGTAAAGAACCTACCTCTGACCTCTGTCCTATATCTATTACCCCTCAGTTTAAAGTTATGTCCCCTCGTGCCAGCCATATCCATCCGCGGGAGAAGGCTCTCACTGTCCACCCTATCCAACCCCCTGATCATTTTGTATGCCTCTATTAAGTCTCCTCTTAACCTTCTTCTCTCCAACGAAAACAACCTCAAGTCCATCAGCCTTTCCTCATAAGATTTTCCCTCCATACCAGGCAACATCCTGGTAAATCTCCTCTGCACCCGCTCCAAAGCCTCCACGTCCTTCCTATAATGCGGTGACCAGAACTGTACGCAATACTCCAAATGCAGCCGTACCAGAGTTCTGTACAGCTGCAAAATGACCTCCCGACTCCGGAACTCAATCCCTCTACCAATAAAGGCCAACACTCCATAGGCCTTCTTCACAACCCTATCAACCTGGGTGGCAACTTTCAGGGATCTATGTACATGGACACCTAGATCCCTCTGCTCATCCACACTTTCAAGAACTTTACCATTAGCCAAATAGTCCGCATTCCTGTTATTCCTTCCAAAGTGAATCACCTCACACTTCTCTACATTAAACTCCATTTGCCACCTCTCAGCCCAGCTCTGCAGCTTATCTATATCCCTCTGTAACCTGCTACATCCTTCCACACTATCGACAACACCACCGACTTTAGTATCGTCTGCAAATTTACTCACCCACCCTTCTGCGCCTTCCTCTAGGTCATTGATAAAAATGACAAACAGCAACGGCCCCAGAACAGATCCTTGTGGTACTCCACTTGTGACTGTACTCCATTCTGAACATTTCCCATCAACCACCACCCTCTGTCTTCTTTCAGCTAGCCAATTTCTGATCCACATCTCTAAATCACCCTCAATCCCCAGCCTCCGTATTTTTTGCAATAGCCTACCGTGGGGAACCTTATCAAATGCTTTGCTGAAATCCATATACACCACATCAACTGCTCTACCCTCGTCTACCTGTTCAGTCACCTTCTCAAAGAACTCAATAAGGTTTGTGAGGCATGACCTACCCTTCACAAAGCCATGCTGACTATCCCTGATCATATTATTCCTATCTAGATGATTATAAATCTTGTCTCTTATAATCCCCTCCAAGACTTTACCCACTACAGACGTGAGGCTCACCGGTCTATAGTTGCCGGGGTTGTCTCTGCTCCCCTTTTTGAACAAAGGGACCACATTTGCTGTCTTCCAGTCCTCTGGCACTATTCCTGTAGCCAATGATGACATAAAAATCAAAGCCAAAGGTCCAGCAATCTCTTCCCTGGCCTCCCAGAGAATCCTAGGATAAATCCCATCAGGTCCCGGGGACTTATCTATTTTCAGCCTGTCCAGAATTGCCAACACCTCTTCCCTACGTACCTCAATGCCATCTATTCTATTAGCCTGGGGCTCAGCATTCTCCTCCACAACATTATCTTTTTCCTGAGTGAATACTGACGAAAAATATTCATTTAGTATCTCGCCTATCTCTTCAGACTCCACACACAATTTCCCATCCCTGTCCTTGACTGGTCCTACTCTTTCCCTAGTCATTCGCTTATTCCTGACATACCTATAGAAAGCTTTTGGGTTTTCCTTGATCCTTCCTGCCAAATACTTCTCATGTCCCCTCCTTGCTCGTCTTAGCTCTCTCTTTAGATCCTTCCTCGCTACCTTGTAACTATCCATCGCCCCAACCGAAACTTCACACTTCATCTTCACATAGGCCTCCTTCTTCCTCTTAACAAGAGATTCCACTTCCTTGGTAAACCACGGTTCCCTCGCTCGACGCCTTCCTCCCTGTCTGACCGGTACATACTTATCAAGAACACGCAGTAGCTGATCCTTGAACAAGCCCCACTTATCCAGTGTGCCCAACACTTGCAGCCTACTTCTCCACCTTATCCCCCCCAAGTCACGTCTAATGGCATCATAATTGCCCTTCCCCAGCTATAACTCTTGCCCTGCGGTGTATACTTATCCCTTTCCATCATTAACGTAAACGTCACCGAATTGTGGTCACTGTCCCCAAAGTGCTCTCCTACCTCCAAATCCAACACCTGGCCTGGTTCATTACCCAAAACCAAATCCAACGTGGCCTCGCCTCTTGTTGGCCTGTCAACATATTGTTTCAGGAAACCCTCCTGCACACACTGTACAAAAAAAAAACGACCCATCTATTGTACTCGAACTATATCTTTTCCAGTCAATATTTGGAAAGTTAAAGTCTCCCATAATAACTACCCTGTTACTTTCGCTCATATCCAGAATCATCTTCGCCATCCTTTCCTCTACATCCCTAGATCTATTAGGAGGCCTATAAAAAACTCCCAACAGGGTGACCTCTCCTTTCCTGTTTCTAACTTCAGCCCATACTACCTCGGAAGAAGAGTCCCCATCTAGCATCCTCTCCGCCACCGTAATACTGCTCTTGACTAGCAGTGCCACACCTCCCCCTCTTTTGCCTCCTTCTCTGAGCTTACTAAAACACCTAAACCCCGGAACCTGCAACATCCATTCCTGTCCCTGCTCTATCCATGTCTCCAAAATGGCCACAACATCGAAGTCCCAGGTACCAACCCATGCTGCCAGTTCCCCTACCTTGTTTCGTATACTCCTGGCATTGAAGTAGACACACTTCAAACCACCTACCTGAACACTGGCCCCCTCCTGCGACGTCAAATCTGTGCTCCTGACCTCTATACTCTCATTCTCCCTTACCCTAAAACTACAATCCAGGTTCCCATGCCCCTGCTGCATTAGTTTAAACCCCCCCAAAGAGCACTAACAAATCTCCCCCCCAGGATATTTGTGCCCCTCAGGTTCAGATGTAGACCAGCCTGTCTGTAGAGGTCCCACCTTCCCCAGAAAGAGCCCCAGTTATCCAGAAATCTGAATCACTCCCGCCTGCACCATCCCTGTAGCCACGTGTTTAAATGCTCTCTCTCCCTATTCCTCATCTCACTATCACGTGGCACGGGCAACAACCCAGAGATAACAACTCTGTTTGTTCTAGTTCTGAGCTTCCATCCTAGCTCCCTGAAAGATGTACCTCCGCTGCCCAAGAACTGAACAGGGTACCAGGGGGAACATCAGATAATATAATTGAAATGATGAAACTGTGTGTATTTCTTGTCTCTTGACCTGTCAAGCTTACTGGGTCACACTGTGCAACACGTGCAATTTGTTGTCACACTCCAACTTTATAAATACAAAATTTCAGCCAATGTTAAATCATAACCGAACATAAAGAAAATGAGCACGTAAGATACTATCATTTCAAAAAGACTTTAACTGAAAAATCAGGAGTCAGTCAGCAGCAGAGAAGGAGCACAGAAGCCAATCCAATCAGAGTCATTTTTGATCATCTTTCCATTAGTCATCTTGAACAGTACCACAAATAAACTCGCAAAAACAAAAAAAAATGTGCCACCAGCAATAAACTTAGCTACACATTTGTGTTTGAATGTTTAAGATGGTTCACTGAAGACTTTTGGTTGAGGACCTGTTATGTCTGCGAAGCCTGGAGCTGTGTTTGCAGAGTCTGCGGTCTGAGTTGTTGGGTGGGCTTCCAGGCCCATTTTCTTCATTGCTAGTGGATGTTATTGTGCCTGTGCAGCCGCCCTCCAACCATGCGTGGATGGGACCTATTTTCTATAGGCTCAGCTCCCGGTGTTCTGTTAATCTTTCTCAATTTTTTATGGATACTTCCAAATGTTTTTGAAATATTTTGGGTTTTCCCCAAGTGGTCACGGTCACACATCTGTAGTTGTCTGTTGTCCATATGTTACTGCTGCTTGCTTTTATTTCAAAGTTTATTCTCCTGTAATAAACTTTTTTTCTTAAATTCTGCTTTTGCAATTTTTTTTTGCTCTTTTTGGCAACGGTTGAAATGTTTTTATTTAGTGTTTATTTAACTCGGGCATGACTGTGCATGTGCAAACCGTGACTCTATGATCCATGCTTGAGCTATTTGGGTCCCTATTTCCCTCTGGATCCATTTTTGTGATTCTCTCTCTCCTTATAATAATAAAATATAATTTATTTAATATTGCTCTGAAAATTATCACTTACGTTAAATTATTTTTAACATTACATTGTATTGTGTAATTGCAGGTGCTGAACCCTAGTCTGATGCTCCTATTTTATCTATTTTTATTGGTGACAGGAGGATTGAGGGGTGGGGAGAGATTGGAAGGTTTGCTTTGGACTTTCACATTTATTGTGCCAGCTATTGATTTTTACAAGTCTTTTTTTCTTGCTTCAAATAGACTGAAACACCCTTTAAAATACTTTCCGCCTTGCCTCATCTGATGCCCTTTTCCAAATAGGATTGGCTGCAGCTATTGTGTTTGGTCCATTAAACTGAATACTTACGGAAAGGTGATTCACGTTAAATAATAAAAAAAGTAGCAAATGATTAAAGTAATTTATGGAATTGGATTTTCAGTATTTGAAAAGATTAATCCATACTATGTCGCAGTCCCATCACTATCAGCTAAATAGCTTTGAGCTTAGTGGGTACGTGTTCAAGCATGCACGTGCAAGTACAACTTCTGGAAATGTTGATAACTGGATGGGCCATTGAGAAAGCTCTGTCCCGTCCAATGGAAGATTGTTGAGAAGAGGATAAGCACATTTTAGGACAATAATAGGAATGTGTTTCCTTAATATGGAATATCAAACTCATAACTGAACATCATAGAGTCACAGAATCAAAGAATTGCTACATCACAGAAGGAGAACATTTGGTCCATTGTGTCTGCATTGGTTCTCCAACATGATTTAGTACCATTCCCCTGCTTTATCCCCATACCCCTGCACATTGTTTCTATTCATCTAATATCTTTTAAATGCCTTTAGTGAATCTGCCTCCACCATACTTCCAAGCAGTGCATTGCAGATCCGCTGTATTAAAAAAGTTTTGCTTCTTTTGCAAACCACTTTAAATCTGTGCCCATTCATTCTTGAGCCTTTTATGAGTGGGAGCAAAAGGCTTTTCTGATCAAAAGGCTTACCATAGGGTATTCAGAATTGGTTCAAATTTTTTGGACCTTGTTTTTTTTCTCCAAATACTTCCTTTTCTATTGATTGATACTTGTTCCATCAATGAGAACATGAAAGTTTAAAGTGAAGGAAGAGAGTGAGGGAGACAGAGCAATCAAATCGGAGGGTGAGAGTTGGAAGAACAGAGAGATGGAAAGACGGCGCAATGAAGGAGTGGGGCAGGAACAATATCATACTTCTGGTTGCATGGGGACTTCCGGTTGCGGCGGTGTACTGCTAAGCCGCACGTTTCGGCAGCTCCCGTTCTAACGGACTTTTGGGCTCTTTTCGGGAGCCCCAACTGAAATTCTTTTGGACCAAGCCCAGTGTGGGGTGACGATGGAAGGAGTCCCCCCCGGGTGTGTATGGAAAGGATTGGTGGTAGTGGCCAGATTGCGAAGGATCCTTTGGAGCAGCGGCAGAGAAGAGAAGGAAGAAGCAAGATGGCGACGGATGGAGCCCAGACGACATGGGGCCCAGACCAGCAGGAATTCCTCCGACGGTGTGTGGAGGAATTAAAGAAGCAGGTGCTGGCGCCGATGTTATTGGCAATCGAAGGGCTAAAAGAAACACAAAAGGCCCAGGCGATAGAGCTCCGTGGGGTGAAGGCAAAGGCATCCGAAAACGAGGATGAGATTCTGGGCCTAGCGGTAAAAATGGAGACGCACGAGGCGCTACATAAGAGGTGTATCGAAAGGCTCGAAGTCCTGGAGAACAGCTCGAGGAGAAAGAACCTCCGGATTCTGGGTCCCCCCGAAGGAGTGGAGGGAGCTGACGTTGGGGCTTATGTGAGCACGATGCTCCATTCGCTAATGGGAGCTGAGGCCCCCTCGGGCCCCCTGGAGGTGGAAGGGGCTCACCGGGTCCTTGTGAGGAGACCAAAGGCTGGAGAACCACCAAGGGCGATAGTGGTGAGATTTCACCGCTTCACCGACAGAGAGGCCATTTTGAGCTGGGCCAAGAAGGTACGGAGTAGCAGGTGGGAGAATGCGGTGATACGAGTGTATCAGGACTGGAGCGTGGAGGTGGCGAGAAAGAGGGCGAGCTTTAATCGGGCCAAGGCGGTGCTTCACAAGAAGAAAATAAAGTTTGGGATGCTGCAGCCGGCGCGATTGTGGGTCACGCACCAAGGCAAACATTACTACTTTGAAACGTCGGATGAGGCATGGACCTTCACCCAAGAAGAGAAACTGGACCAGAACTGAGGGACTGATGCTGTGGGGGAGACGACGATATCGATGTATAGAAATGTAAATTGGGGAATGGGAGGTTCACAGTATCGAGACGATAGACGGGGTTTGTTCTCTTCTTGACGGGGGGACACTGAGAAATGTGGGCGGCGGTGGAAAAAAGGGACTGAGGGGGGTGGATGGGGAATGAGGGAGCTGCGCCATGGGGGGGCGGGGCCGATCCAGGAAAGCGCGTTTTTTTTTCTCCCGTGCTAGGGAGATGATGGCGGGAAGATAGGCGCAAAGATGAGAGTTCCACACACGGGGGGGTCAAGGAGAGAGCGGGGGAAGCCGGGGTCAGTTGGAGTCAGCTGACTTTCGGAAGCATCATGGGGGGAGGGGGGGGTTCAACTGGGTTGCTGCTGTTGGGAGCGAGAGGGAGCTGGCAAGGGAAGAGGTGGTCGGGACGGGAGGGCGCCGCCTGGGGAACGGGTGGGTGCGCGGGACCTGGACGGGGGACTGGCCTAGAATAGGGGATGGCTAATCGGCGGGGGGAGGGGGGGTGGCGGGTGACCCCCCCAATCCGGCTGATCAGGTGGAATGTGAGAGGCCTAAATGGGCCGATTAAGAGGGCCCGAGTGTTCGCGCAGTTAAAAGGACTGAAGGCAGATGTGATCATGCTTCAGGAGACGCATCTGAAGGTGGCGGATCAGGTTAGGTTAAGGAAAGGATGGGTGGGACAGGTGTTCCACTCAGGGTTGGACGCAAAAAATAGAGGGGTGGCGATATTGGTGGGGAAACGGGTGTCGTTCGAGGCTAGGAATATAGTGGTGGACAACGGGGGTAGATATGTGATGGTGAGTGGTAGATTGCAGGGAAAGGAGGTTGTGCTGGTAAATGTATATGCCCCGAACTGGGACGACACGGGATTTATGAAGCGGATGCTGGGACGTATCCCAGACCTGGAGGTGGGAAGCCTGGTAATGGGGGGGGGGGATTTCAATACTGTGCTGGATCCAGGGTTAGATCGGTCTAGATCCAGGCCCGGAAGAAGGCCGGCAGCGGCCAAGGTGCTTAGGAGGTTCATGGAGCAAATGGGGGGAGTGGATCCGTGGAGATTTGCTGGGCCGTTGGCCAAAGAGTTCTCCTTTTTCTCCCATGTCCATAAGGTATACTCCCGAATAGATTTCTTTGTTTTGAGCAGGGCACTGATTTTGAAGGTGGCAGGAACGGAGTATTCGGCCATAGCCGTTTCAGACCATGCCCCGCACTGGGTGGATCTGGAACTAGGAGAGGAGAGGGAACAGCGCCCACTCTGGCGACTGGATGTAGGACTATTGGCGGATGAGGGGGTCTGTGGAAAGGTGCGGGGATGTATTGAGAGGTACCTGGAGGCCAATGATGATGGTGAGGTCCAGGTGGGGGTAGTATGGGAAGCGCTGAAGGTGGTAGTTAGGGGAGAGTTGATCTCCATTAGGGCTTACAAGGAGAAAAAAGAGGGCAAAGAAAGGGAGAGATTAGTGGGGGAGATTCTGAGGGTGGATAAAAGATATGCGGAGGCCCCGGACGAAGGACTATATAGAGAGAGGCGAAGACTTCAGATGGAGTTTGACCTGCTGACCACAGAGAAGGCAGAGGCACAATGGAGGAAGGCACAGGGGATGAGATACAAATATGGGGAAAAGGCGAGCCGGCTGCTGGCCCACCAGCTTCGTAAGAGGATAGCGGCGAGGGAAATTGGGGGAGTCAGGGATGAAACTACGGAGCGGAGAGCAGGGAAGGTAAATGAGGTGTTTAAGACCTTCTATGAGAGGCTATATAGGTCCCAACCCCCGGAGGGAAAAGGGGGAATGCAACAGTTTCTGGACCAACTAAGGTTACCGAGGGTGGAGGAGCAGGAGGTGGCAGGTCTGGGGCCACCAATTGAGGTGGATGAGGTGACTAAAGGGCTGGGGAACATGCAGGCAGGGAAGGCCCTGGGACCAGACGGGTTCCCGGTAGAATTTTACAGGAAATATGTGGACTTGTTGGCCCCGCTGCTGGCGCGAACCTTTAACGAGGCCAGAGAAGGGGGGACTCTACCCCCGACAATGTCGGAGGCGACGATATCACTAATCCTGAAGCGGGATAAAGATCCGCTGCAATGCGGGTCATATAGGCCTATCTCGCTCCTGAATGTAGACGCCAAGTTGCAGGCAAAAGTGCTGGCGATGAGGATCGAGGATTGTGTCCCGGGGGTGGTGCATGAAGACCAGACAGGGTTTGTAAAGGGGAGACAACTGAATGTCAACGTGCGACGGCTATTGGGGGTGATAATGATGCCCCCAGCGGAGGGGGAGACAGAGATAGTGGTAGCGATGGATGCAGAGAAGGCATTCGATAGGGTAGAGTGGGAGTATCTATGGGAGGTGTTGAGGAGGTTTGGGTTCAGGGAGGGGTTTGTCAGTTGGGTCAAACTCCTATATGGGGCCCCAGTGGCAAGTGTAGTCACAAATCGGCAAAGATCGGAGTATTTTCGGTTACTTAGGGGAACAAGGCAGGGGTGCCCCCTGTCCCCATTACTGTTCGCGCTGGCAATTGAACCACTGGCCATAGCGTTGAGAGACTCTAAGAAATGGAGGGGGGTGGTTAGAGGGGGAGAGGAACATCGAGTGTCACTCTACGCAGATGACCTACTGCTATATGTGGCGGATCCTGTAGAGGGGATGATAGAGGTTATGCAGATATTGAGGGAGTTTGGAGATTTTTCGGGATATAGGCTAAATATGGGGAAGAGTGAGCTTTTCGTTGTACACCCCGGGGATCAGGGAAGAAGGATAGACGCCTTGCCGTTAAGGAGAGTGGAAAGGAGCTTCCGATATTTGGGGATTCAGGTAGCCAAGAGCTGGGGAACTCTACAAAAACTCAATCTGACGCGGCTGGTGGAGCAGATGGAGGAGGATTTCAAGAGGTGGGATATGCTGCCGCTCTCGCTGGCGAGCAGAGTGCAGGCGGTAAAAATGATGGTCCTCTCAAGGTTTCTTTTTGTGTTTCAGTGCCTCCCCATTCTGATCACTAAGGCCTTTTTCAAGAAAATAGACAGGAGCGTTATGAGTTTCGTGTGGGGGTTCCTGCAGCGCAGCAGGGACAGAGGGGGACTGGCGTTGCCGAATCTGGACGACTACTACTGGGCTGCCAATGTGGCAATGGTTTGTAAGTGGATGAGGGAGGGAGAGGGGGTGGCATGGAACAGGCTAGAGATGTCGTCCTGTAAAGGAACGAGCCTAAAGGCGCTGGTGACGGAGCCGCTACCGCTTTCCCCGAAAAGGTACACCACAAACCCAGTGGTGGTGGCAACCTTAAGGATCTGGGGGCAATGGAGGCGACACAGGGGGGTGACGGGTGCCTCGGTGTGGTCCTCGATCAGGAATAACCATAGGTTTGTCCCAGGGAGGATGGGCGGAGGGTTCCAGAGCTTGCATCGGGCAGGAATTAGGAGATTGAGAGACTTGTTTATTGATGGGGAGTTTGCGAGCCTGGGAGCGCTGGAGGAAAAGTATGAGTTGCCCCCGGGGAATATCTTCAGATATATGCAAGTGAGGGCGTTTACGAGGCAACAGGTGAGGGAATTTCCGCTGCTCCCGACACAGGGGATCCAGGATAGAGTGATTTCGGGGGTATGGGTCGGGGAGGGCAAAGTGTCCGAAATATATCAGGAGATGAGAGACGAGGGGGAGGCGCTGGTAGAGGAGCTGAAAGGAAAATGGGAAGAAGAGCTGGGGGAGGAGATTGAGGAGGGGCTGTGGGCTGATGCCCTAAGTAGGGTAAATTCATCTTCCTCGTGTGCCAGGCTTAGCCTGATACAATTCAAGGTTCTACACAGAGCACGCATGACGGGAGCAAGACTGAGCAGATTCTTCGGAGTGGAGGACAGGTGCAGGAGGTGCTTGGGAAGCCCGGCGAACCACACACATATGTTCTGGTCGTGTCCGGCACTGGATGAGTACTGGAGGGGAGTGGCAAAGGTGGTGAAGGTCCGGGTCAAGCCAGGCTGGGGGTTAGCTATATTTGGGGTAGCGGAAGAGTCGGGAGTGCAGGAGGCGAAAGAGGCGGATATTCTGGCCTTTGCGTCCCTGGTAGCCCGGCGAAAGATCTTACTTATGTGGAAGGAAGCGAAACCCCCCGGCGTGGAGGCCTGGATAAACAATATGGCAGGGTTCATAAAACTGGAACGAATTAAGTTTGCGTTGAGAGAATTGGTTCAGGGGTTCTCCAGGCGGTGGCAACCGTTCCTTGACTATCTCGCGGAACGTTAAGGGAAAATAGATCGTCAGCAGCAGCAGCCCAGGGGGGGGGGGGGGGGGGGGAGTACTATTTTTTTGTTACTTTGTTAGTTCACTATTATATTTAAATAATGTTAGTTATTAGCTATTGTGTTATTTTTTAATATTGATTTGTAAAGTGCAAAAATTGTGTTTGAAAACTTTAATAAAATATATATATATTTTTTTAAATACTTCTGGTTGCATTCTACAGGAAAACAATTCCTGGGAAATACATAAAAGAGTAAATTTGCAAGCAAATTAGTTGTGAGAGCACTTCATGCTTCTGATCTCACAAGTGCTTCCTCAAAAGAACAGGTGCCATGTCTGAGAGGATGATTAGTAGACCAATGTCCTTCAAACTTTGATGCCTGAGAAGTGTGCATGTACTCTAGTAGCATCAGCACCATGGAGGCAGCTGTCAACAATTAAACACTAAAGAACAGGCTTCACTGCTGAGGACCCTCTTGCAGCCAAAGGGTAAGTGTGTGGATGAACAGAGGACAGCTGAGCACAACCTCCCTAAAGTTGCTGGAAGAGGTCTGGATCGAGGGGTTCCTGATCTGGCCAGGAGTGAGTGTGCAGAGTGAGGTTTGCCAGCACAACTAACTAGCTGGAATGCAATCTGAGAGAAGGCGGGACAGTCATGGTAAGGGGGGGTGGATTTGAGGGTCCCATGATGGGAGCCCTAACTAATTGTTGGTATCTCTCCCTCTCCAATTCCTTCCAGATACCAATATGTTTGCCGATGTGGATCCCACGGATGTCGTGTTGGGTGTTCCGATGCACAAACGAACCAACACGGTTGTGGATGGTACAACTCTGTTTTATTATTCTGTACAATAATAACTATTAACTTCTGGCCGTGGTTCGTACTTCACCAGCTAACCTGTGGACCCAGTCCCAGCACTATCTTAGTGAGGCACTCAGCACATGGTGTATGTCTGAGTGGCACGCTGTGAGCTCTGTGCTCTGAGCTATCTCCTGGTGGAATGAGTGGGAACTGTGGTGTTCCCTGTTTTATAGTGCGTGTGCTCTCACTGGTGATTGGCTGTGATGTTGTGTGTGTATTGGTTGGTCCAACTACCTGTCCATCAGTGTGTGTGTGTGATTGCACCATGATATGTTAATGTGGATATCATGACACCGGAGGCTACCATCACTGGGCTTTTAGCAGCCAGGGCAGACAGACGCAGAAGGCCAATGCAGGCTGGAGGCAGCACCACTTTGTGCAGGGGGCCACCGCACATCCGAAAGACCCAGTCTCCCATCAGGCTGAGGAGGGGGCTAGAAAGAGAAACCTGCGACGTGCCAGGGTGTACAGGAGACGTTGGTCCATCGCTGACCTGACAGACAGCAGGTTGCCCAGAAACTCTGTCACAACAGAGAGACAGTGTGGCACCGATGCCACATCCTCACGGACATGGCACTTCATGGAGGAGGTGGACACCCGCTCCCAGCGGCCGTGAAGGTCACCCTCAGCCTGTCCTGTCACCTTCAATGTTTTATGCACTTATAAACCCGGGTCCCTTTGCTCCTGCACCCACTGTGGAATTATACCCTTTATTTTATATTGCCTCTCTGCATTCCTCTTACCAAAATGAATCACGTCACACTACTCTACTTCTGCCACATGTTTGTCCACTAACCTGCCCATGCCGTTTTGAAATTCTACACTATCCTCTTCACTGCTCACAATGTTCCAGGCTTTGCACCATCTGCAAATGTATTAATTGTGTCCTGGACAGAAAGGTCTCAGTCATTAATACATGTAGGAAGAACAACAGTCCTAACACTGGTCCTTGGGGAACTCAACTATAAACCTTCCTTCAGTCCCAAAAAATCCATTAACCACTACCCTCTGTTTCTTGCCACCCAACCAATTTTGTATATTTTTATAAATTATTGCATGGGATGTGAGCATTGCTGGTAAGGTGAACATTTGCTGCCCACCTCTAATTGCCCTTGAACTAAATGGCTTGCTCGGCCATGCCAGAGGGCAGCGAAGACTCAACATGTAGAGCAGAACAGGTCGGAGTTCCTCCCCTGAAGAATATTAATGAACCAGATGGGTTTTTACAACAGTGATTTCATGGGCATCATTAGGCTTTTGAAAGAATTTGCCATGGTGAGATTCGAACTTGGGTCCCCAAGTATTACCCTGGATCACTAGATTGCAAGTCGAGTGACAATGCCACTGCGCCAACTTCTTCCCCCTGATGTATGATTCATGAACTCTAACTTTTCCCACAACACTGTTGTGCAACATGTTATCAAATACTGGATAAAAGCAAACTACTGCGGTTGCTGGAATCTGAAACCAAAAAGAAAATGCTGGAAAATCTCAGCAGGTCTGGCAGCATCTGTAGGGAGAGAAAAGAGCTAATGTTTCGAGTCCAATGACTCTTTGTCAAAGCTAACAGACAGAGAAAGTGGGAAATATTTATACTGTGGAGTGAGAATGAAAGATAAGTCATAGCCACAGAAACCCAGGGAAACCGGGTGCTAATGGCCACAGAAACCAAGGGGAAAGAGTGCTAATGGCAGTCCCCAGAGAGAACAAAAGATGTGAAATGCCAAACTGCAGAGAAACTGACATCTGTCCATGTACACCACATCAGCCTCATCAATCCTCTCTGATACCTCATCAAAATACTCTAGACACCATCAAACATGACTTGCCCTTATTAAATTAATGCTGGCTTTCCTTAACCCACATTTGTTCAAGTAACCATTAATTTTGTCCAGAATTATGGATTCTGGAGGCTTCGCTATCACCAACGTTAAACTAATTGGTCTGGAGTTACTAGGCTTACCTTCACACTTTTTTGAACATGGGTACAACATTAACAATTTTCTAGTCCTCTGGCACCACACCTGAATCTAAGGAAGACTGGAACATTATGGCCAGTGTTTCCACAATTTTTATTCCCATTTCCCTCAGTATCCTTGGATGCATGCCATCTGGTCCTGGTGCCTTATCAGCTCCAAGTACAGACAGCCTGTCCAATACCTCCTCCCTATCACTTTTGAACCCTTCAAGTGGCTGATCGTTCACCATGATTTGGACAGCATCTTGTTCCTTGATGAAGGCAAATACAAAGTATTAATTTATATTATATTTCAGCTATGACCCCTGCCTCCATGTGTCCCTTCCCATCCCATTGAAATTGGCTTTCCCTGAGTTAATTAGTATCGCTTTGGATTATTTATCTTCCTTTTTGATAACCAATCTAAAACTTATGATACAATGATCATTGTTCCCTAAAAATTCCCTTCCTAACACTTGCTTCACTTGACTCTCCTCATTCTGAAGAATCAGGTCTAGCAGTGCCTACTTTGTCCTTGAATTGAAAACATAATGCTGTTGAAAACCTTCCTGAACACACTATTCAGAACTCTTGTTCCTCTCCGCCCTTTACATTACTACTACTCCAGTCTATATGCGGATAATTTAAATCCCCCATTATAACTACTCTATAATTAATGCACCTCTGTGTAATTTCCTTGCATATTTGCTCCTCCGCATCTTCCCACTAGTTGGTAGCTAAAAGACAGCACCGAGAAATGCAGCAGTACCTTTCTTGCTTCTTCACTCTAGCCAAATAGATTCTGTCTTTGACCCCTCTGGGACATCTTTCTCTCCAGTACTGAAATGTTATCCTTCCTCAATACTGCCACCCTTCTCCCTTTCCTATCTTTCCTGAACACTTTGTGTCCAGAAATGTTGAATACCCTGCAGTCCTATCCTTTCTTGAACTGGGATTCTGTTGTAGACACAACATCATGGGCGGGGTTCATTGTTGCCCAACGCCGATATTGTAATCGACAATTGGGCGGAGAATCCCTTCCGACGTCAAAATTAGGGGCGGCGCCATTTTGACGCGGTTTTCTATCCTCCGCCCCCTCCAAAATGGTGTCATTGTGTCGCGTGCCGCATGCCTTTGAAACAGCATTGGCACATCACCGGAAGGCTCTCCCCCGTTGCCCCGCCCCTGTTGGGCTAAGTTCCCAACCGCGCAGGGGACGTGTGGTCTCAGCGTCAGGAGCCCGGCGTGGCGGCTGTGGACTGTGTCCAGCACCGTTACAGTTGGCCGGGAGCCGTACTGCTGGCTGGGGGGGCTTCCGCAAGGACTGGGGGGACTAATGGAGGGTGGCCAGGGGAGTTGTATTCGGCAGGTTGGGTCCGCACACGGCTGGCGCCATGTTTTATGGCCCGACCGCTGCAGGTCATTGCCGTGCGCATGCGTGGCAACAGACCTGGTCATTCTCCAGCCATTTCTGTCCTGGGAGCCGGGAGTTTTACCCGGCGCGGCTGCTAACCCCTTACCTGTCGCAGGACCGGTGAGGGTTCGGTGCCGATTTTGGCGTCGTAAAACGCCACAGTTCCCACACTGGTGTCGGCACTTAGCCTCAAAATGGTGAATCCAGCCCCATATTTATACATGGCAATCTGTGCCTGCAACTCACCAACCTTATTTACATATGTGCATATACATTTGTGTGCATTCGCATACATGCACAGTAAATCTAAGTTAGACTTACTACTATTTCCCATATTCCAAAACCACCTAATATCTTACTATTCCTCTTAGCCCACTGTTATCTAATTGGAAACTATTCCCTTCTCTAGTCTAGCCTGGCATTCTAACTTTTTGCACCTTTTTCATCTTTTCTACTTCTAAATGCTGGTGCACAGCATCCTATAAATTAATTTAACACCCTCCCCAAGCACTCTAATTTTTCTCCCCAGGGGGATATTGGTCCCAGTCCCATTTGTTAAGTTCCGATGGTATCTCTGAAAAAAAAAAACTGGAAAGCAAGTCTTGATTTCTTCAACTGCAACGTTATTGTGTTCTGCATTCACTTCTCATCCAACACCACGGTACCACCTGTATTTCTTTTATATATATCAAACAATAAGTCTGGTCTATTGAACGACTCAAACTCCAATTCTAACTTGATCACTGGAGTACACTATTCCTACACCATTGAGGTCCCTTTTGAATTGCTGCCTTTTGCCCCAGAAGTGGTTACAATGTTCCAAGAGCCTGCACCCTCTCTATGATGTACAAGAGTGGGTGAGAATGTGAAACTCACTACCACAGGAAGTGTTTGAATCTAATAACATAGATACATTTGAGGGTAAGCTAGATGAGCAGATGGGGGAGAAGGGAATAGAGGATTACATGACAAAAGATGGGGTGGCGACTCGAATAGAGCATAAATATCTTTATGGACTCTTTGGGCGCGATTCTCTGCTCCCGCGCCGTTTCAGAGAATCGCCTGCGGCGCGATTTTTACCTGCGATGCCGGTCCGACGCCCTCCCGCGATTCACCCCAGTGGCGAGAACGGCCCCGTCGAGGTCTGCGCGGCGCAGGCCAGAGAATCACCCGGGACCCCCAAAATGACGATTCTCCGCTCTCCCGATATTCTCTGGCCCAGATGGTCCGAGCGGCCTGCCCAAAATGACGGCTTCACGCCGGCACCATCCACACCTGGTCGCTGCCGGCGTGAACACCGCGGGAACGCTTTGGGGGGGGGCAGCCTGTGGGGGGGCGAGGGGGGTTCCTGCACTGGGGGGGTGCTCAAAAGGGGTCTGGCCCGCGATGGGTGCCCACCGATCGGCGCGCCAGCCTCTCTGAAGGAGGACCTCCTTTCCTCCGCTGCCCCGCAAGATTGATCCGCCATCATCTTGCGGGGCGGCCGCGGGGAGGACGTAAACCGCGCATGCGCGGGTTGGCGCCGGTTATCCTGCGCATGCGCGGTTGACGTCATTTACACGGCGCCGGCTCTGTCATTTACGCGGCGCCGCTTTTACGCGGTGTCAAGGCCTGGCGCGCGTAAATGACGCGGCACCGATCCTAGCCGCCCGGGAGAGTGTGAATCGGGAACGGCCTCCGACGCCGGAGTAAAACACTCCGGTTTTCACTCCGGCGTCGGCACTTAGTCTCCAGATCGGAGAATCGTGCCCATTGTTTCTGCCAAATGTATCCTATATGTATATGAAAATGTTTTTGTGGTTACTTCTATTGCAAATGATTGTAATTGGTTTTAAAGCAAATCCCGAAGACGATGCACACTCTTCTGCAATAAGAGGTTCTGAAAAACTATGACCTTGTATATTTATGACCAAGTTTGGCCAGTTATAATTGCTCTCAAGGGCTTTTCTTATAGAAGAGACAGTTTGAGACTGGAACAATGGGGTATTGGAACACAGTCTGTTCGTTCTGCATCACCCTTTCAAAATGAAGATGAAATGAAGATTAAGGAGAATAAACTGTCACTGACCTTTTTATTGATTATTTAATTATTTGACAAGTTGCAAATAGAAAAACATGTCCACTATCTACAAGGCATATGCTAGGGGTGTGATGGAATACCTTTCACTTACCTTGACGAGTTTAAGTTCTGCCAGTATCACTCAGCTCCAGACTACAATATAACCTGGATCCAAACACAGTCTAAAGAACTGAATTCCATAGGTAAAGTGAGAGTACTGACTTTGACATAAAAGCAGCAACTGACTGAGTGTAGTATGAAGAAGCCCTAGTAAAACTGAACTCAATGGGAATCAAGGGAGAATCATTCGCCACTGGCTGGAGTCATATTTAGGACAAAGGAAGATAGTTGTGGCTATTAGGGGTCAATCATCTCAACCCCAGGACATTGTTGCCGGAGTTCCGATTGTCCAGCTGCTTCATCAGATATGGGGGATGTTCACAGATGATTGCACAATATTTTTAACTTATTCTTTCAGATATGGGTTGTGAGCATCACTGACAGGGCCAGCATTTGTCGCCCATCCCTATTGCCCTTGAGAAGATAGTGCTGAGCCACCTTCTCGAACTGCCAAAGCCCATTTGGTATCGAGGCACCAACAGTGCTGGTAGGAAGTGATTTCCAGGTTTTGAACCAGTGACAGAAAGAGTTCCAAAGCTGCATGCTATATGGAATGGAGCAGAAATTTCAGACAGTGATGTTCCCATGCATCTGCTGCCCTCATCTTTCTTGCTGGTACAGTTCATAGGTTTGGAAGGTGCCATCGATGGGAACTTGGTGAGTTGCTGCAGGGCATCTTGCAGAATGTAAATTGTGCACACTGCCGTCACTGTGTGCTGGTAGTGGAGGAGTGAATGTTTAAGATGGTGGATGGAGTGTCGATCAAGTGGGCTGCTTTGTCCTGGATGGTATTGAGCTTCTTGAGTGTTGTTGAAGCCGCACTCGTCAAGGTAAGTGAAAGATATTCCATCACACCCCTAGCATATGCCTTGTAGATAGTGGACATGTTTTTCTATTTGCAACTTGTCAAATAATTAAATAAAACAGAAAATGCTGCAAATGACCAACAGCATCTGTGGAGGAAGAAACGCAATCAATATTTAGGACTTTAATTTCTATCTGAATTATTTTTTACTTTTAGTTCATATTTCCAGCATGCTTTTGTACTAGTCCTCAGGTAATGAAGCAGACCTTGTCCCTGTACAGCAAGATCCAGACAACATTTAAGCTTAGGCTGGTAAATGGCAAATAATATTCCTGCAAAACCAGTGTTAAGCAATGACCATCTTCCACAAGACAGAATCTAACCACCTCACTACCTCTCCTTGGCATTTGACAGAATTAGCATCACTGAATGCCCCACAATCAACATTCTAGGGTGACCAGAAGCTTAACCCGATGCGCCACACAAATATTCTGACTACAAGAGCAGGTCAAAAGCTGGATATTTTATGGGGAGCAACTGACGGGCAATTGGGGTAGCACAGTGGCACAGTAGTTTGCACTGCTGCCTCACAGCAACAGGGACCCGGGTTCAATTCCAGTCGTGGGTGGCTGTCTGTGTGGAGTTTGCATGTTCCCCCCGTGACTGCATGGGTTTCCTCCAGGTGCTCCCACAGTCCAGAGATGTGCAGGTTAATTGGATTGGCCATGATAAATTGCCCCTTAGTGTCCAAAAGGTTAGGTGGGGTTATGGAGATAGGGCATGGACCTGGTTGGGGTAATCCTTTGGAGGGTCGGTGCAGTCTCGATGGGTCAAATGGCCTCCTTCTGCACTGTAGGCATTCTGTGATTCTATAATCTCCTAATTCCCCAAAGACTTTCCATTATTTACAAGGCATATGTCAGGAGTGTGAAGAAATATTTTCCACTTGCCTGGATGAATACAGCTCTAACAACACTTAAGAAGCTTGATGTCATCCAAAACAGATCAACCTGATGTATTAGCACTCCCTCCATCACTGGCTCACCATGGCAGCAGTGAGGTTCATCTACAAGACACACTGCAGCGACTCACAAAGCCCCTTTAACATCATCTTCCATACCTGTGAATTCTATCACCTTGGAGATCATGGACTGCAAGCATGTGGGAACACCACAACCTGTAAGCTCCCCTCCAAGTCACACATCATCATGACTTGGAAATATATTGCTGTTCCTCTGTTGTCACTGTATCAAACTCCTAGTGCACCCTTTCTAGCAGCATGGTGGATGCAGCTATAATACAGGGTCTGCAGCATTCTAAGAAAGTAGCACTTTTTCAAGAGAAATTAGGGGTGGGCAATAATTGCTGGCCTTGTCGGTGGTACCCACATCTCACGAATGAATAAAGAAAACATAGTTTCTAATTATTTCATGGGACATTTTAAAATCTTTCCTCCACACATTTTCTTGCCATATTGCAGCCAACTAGAAGCAGAAGCATTGTGAGACTACCTATGGGAGCTAATCTCTCATTATAGACCAAAATTCAATATGAATGTCTTAACACCTGAACTACTTTATACTTTTCAATTGGCATTGACTGTAATTGTGTACTGTATATAACACAATTTAATACAGCTTTGTCGATTTGTCAAGGCCAATCTCCATTTCCTCTTCCTGTTTGAACCATTTTACTTATGTATCTTCTGTTGTAACCTCTTGATCTATTTTATTTTGAGTGTTGACATTCAGGAGTATCTTTCCTTACTTGGTTCGTATGCTTCTGTGCAGTTCTAGCTGCATAACCACACACCATCTGTGGCACCAAAATAAATGTGTGCTCTGCCACTTGTACCACTCTGGCACGCTGCCATTTCCACTTTTCCTGCAAAGCTGTAACATGTTTCATCTTGTCACGGTGCGAGGATTAGAACATTACTTCATCTGGTATGGACCACCCTAAAAATACATCTGCATGAATTGTTGGGCTTTGATTCTCGAACAAACTTACCTCAGCTGAAGTTGATACTTCAGTACAATTCATCATTTATCCACAGCTGGATTTCAAAAAAAGAACTTGTGTATCTCAGGCTCCTTTCACAGTCTTAGAATTTAGCAAATTCTTCACAGCCCAATTACGTATTTTTTACGTATAAATGCAAGTTATTGTTGCAGCCACCGCTATAATGCAGGAAACATGGCAGCCATGACAGCAAGGTCCCACAAACAGCAAGGTAATCAAGGCCAGATGATCTGTTTTAATGTTTTAAAGAATAAATATTAACCTGGACACTGCAGATAATTGATGGGATCTTTCTCTCCCCGAGTCCAGATCAGGGGCGAAATTCTCCGGAAAGGGCGCGATGTCCGCCGACTGGCGCCCAAAACGGCGCCAATCAGACGGGCATCGCGCCGCCCCAAAGGTGCGGAATGCTCCGCATCTTTGGGGGCTGAGCCCCAACATTGAGGGGCTAGGCCGACGCCGGAGGAATTTCCGCCCCGCCAGCTGGCGGAAACGGCCTTTGTTGCCCCGCCAGCTGGCGCGGAAATGACATCTCGGGGCGGCGCATGCGCGGGAGCGTCAGCGGCCGCTGACAGTTTCCCGCGCATGCGCAGTGGAGGGAGTCTCTTCCACCTCTGCCATGGTGGAGACCGTGGCGGAGGCGGAAGAGAAAGAGTGCCCCCACGGCACAGGCCCGCCCGCGGATCGGTGGGCCCCGATCACGGGCCAGGCCACCGTGGGGGCACCCCCCGGAGCCAGATCGCCCCGCGCCCCCCCCAGGATCCCGGAGCCCGCCCACGCCGCCTTGTCCTGCCGGTAAGGTAGGTGATTTAATTTACGCCGGCGGGACAGGCAATTTATCGGCGGGACTTCGGCCCGTCCGGGCCGGAGAATCAAGAGGGGGGGCCCGCCAACCGGCGCGATTCCCGCCCCCGCCGAATCTCTGGTGCCAGGGACTTCGGCAACCGGCGGGGGCGGGATTCATGCCAGCCCCCGGCGATTCTCCGACCCGGCGGGGGGTCGGAGAATGTCGCCCAGGATCTTGGTTTAATGTATCGTCCAAAAGAAATGCAGAGGCTGCACCTTGAATCTTAAATATGGGGTCAAATTCTGGCCCCACATGGATTTAAAAATTATGAAATCCCAATAGGAATTTCCCTTCAGACTGTTTTGATATATTCCATCAGTGTGGCATATTCATCCTTAATCTGAGCTTTTTGAGTACAAACCTTACTCCAGATTTTGTCCACGTGGCCTTGGCTGATACTCCACTGGAGTACTGAGGTGGTGCTGCATTGTTAATGATGCATAGAAAATGGTTCCCCATCTGCTTCATCAGTTGCATGGTTGGCACTATTTAAAGAAGGCTAGGAAGTTGTTCCAAGGGTCTGGGTCATCGGCCTGCCTTCAAATGACTGGCTTTGCTTAGAGTGGGTAAATCACCTGGTCCATATGGCGTGCATTTAGGAACAATAATCAGGAGAAAAAAATCAACAGGCACCTGGGGAGGTTTGAGCTAATTAAGGAGAGCAGGCAAGGATTTGTAAAAGGCAGATGATCTTTGATTAATCAAAGCGAATTTTTTGAAGATGTACCGGAGAAGGTTGATGAAGGGGAAGCAATCAATCTATATGGATTTCATGAAAACCTTGAACAAAGTACCATTTAAAAGGTTGGTTAACAAAACTGGAGTTCATAGAACAAGATGGTGAATGTCAGCTTGGAGAAAAGATTGGCTTCAGGCCAGAAAACATGGTTAATGGTTGTTTTTCAGATGGAAGGCTGGTAAATGGCTCAGTACCATACATTGTATATACACACACATATAGAAATGACTTGGATATCTAGCATCGAGTAAAATTTCTAAATATGCCGAAGATACCACGCTTAAAGGTATGGCTGACAATCAGCATAATGCCAATTGACTGAAACAGATCATAATAGGCTAATAGATAGAGAGGTGGCCAGTGAATTTTAATTTAGCGAAGCGCAGGGCGCTTCATATTTGACATAAGGGATGGGGAGTGGCAATATAGACTAAATGTCACAGTTCTAAAGAGTGTGCAGGGGCAGAGGATCCTGAGGGTGCAAACATTTGAACGCTGAACTATGTATTGAGAGAGTAGTTAAGAAAGCATATGGGATCTTTGGTTCCCTAAATAGAGGTATTGAGTACAAAGGCAGAGAAGTTATTCTGAGTTGTTTTTGAGTGTTTGAGAGTGTTTTTGTACAAAGGCAGAGAAGCTATTCTGAGTTGTTTTTGAGTGTTTGAGAGTGTTTTTGCGGGTCAGAAAAGCCTTAGGTTGTGACACTGCATCCACCTCTTCTGAGGTTGGGGCTAGCGTTATGAGCTCTATAGGAATTTTGAATTTCCCCTATTTTTTGTGTCGGCCCAGGTTTTGGAAACCCTAAAACATTCCCCTGCCTCAATGGAGTGGTCATGACTCCAAAAATGCTGAGGAGTCAGAAACATTCTGACAGGTGAGAGTTAAATGTTTTGACAACTTCAAATTTCATTGTTGGATACTATGTTTCAATGCGGTGATTCATCATACGGCTCTGTCCTGAAAAGATTGGTTGACTATTATATTGACAAGCATCGCTTAAGTGCCGAAATGCATTATAGTAAATTCTCAATGGGGAAAGTGCTCTTATGTATTCAAGACGGAAGAAAACAATGCTTAGTATCTCCATATCGTGAGTATAACAATTTGAATTGGTGAAAATACCCAGAGCCCTTTTCAATTTGAAAACCAATCCTTCATATTCTTTCACATGGTGAATATTCATATTTCCCAAGGGTCATTTAGCTAGTTGGCTCATTATGGATGCTTGGTTGATCTTCAAAAGCTACAGAATCACTATCTCAGCAGTTTGTTTGAGAGGATATTCAAGGGTTATCAGTCTTCCATGTAGTAAATGGGTAAGACATTTGTTTTTACAACGGATTGACCGCTTGAGGGGATTCAAATTTCTTTGAATGGCTTTTATGAATGATAGTTGGTTTCAATAAGATACTTGTTAATGACAGCAATATTTTATTGTCAGAAGTTTATTTTTTAAAATATTTCAAAGAGATCCTAAGATCTGGCCATAGTGGATACTGATGAATGGCTATGGTGGATACATGGGAGGCCATGGCAAGGGTATTTTGGATATGAGGGGGAAGAGAGGGGGCATGGGATGTATGAGGGAGCATGGGTTATGGAGGGGAATGGAAAGGGCATAGGGCATTTGAGGGTGGCAGGAAGGGTGTATTGGTGATAAGTGGGGGACCAGGGTGAGTGGACTGAGCGGGTGAGGTTCAGGGTCATAAGAATGGTGTTAGGAGCCGGACTGCTGTCCTTGCAAATTGAGGGGAGCTTTCTAACCAGGCAGCCCAGCACCCACACTCTTCTGGCATAGCATTGCGGCTTGCAAAACCAACCCCTCCCAGTGTACTCTGAGACAGAGATAAGGGGAGTCATTCTCCGCCGGCGGGAGTCTCCGTCTTGCCGGCGCCCGGGGGTTTCCCGACGGCGTGGGGCTGCCCCACAATGGGAAACCCCATTGACCGGCCGGTGTAACGGAGCATCCCGCCGGCGGGTCGGGGCAGAAATGTGGCGGGGCGGGATGGAGAATTTCGCTCATGAATAGAATGGGTTTTGGAGGAAAGGCCATGATTTGTAACCTGCAAAAGAGGCCCATCTTATATTTGCCTGATCCTACACAAAAAATACATCCCTGTGACTCAATGGATAATCAACTACGACAAAAAAAAATGATTGGTCCCTCTTCCAACAATTATTTGTGGGACATTGCAGGGAAATGTTGTTGCCCAATACATGAATTTTAATTGGTTGTATTGCATGATATCATCAACGTTTGTGTTTTTTCATTCCATTTTCTTGAGTATTTATCTTCCCTTTTCATTGAGGGTCCACTCTAACACAATGGAAAATGCCAAAGATGCCTTTGGAAAAAATGTTGTCCAATAAACGGTCTCTATGATGCTTAAAGCAATTGCAGCAATCTTTTTGGTCCTTGAACGTTTCTGAGTTATTGATTTCTTATAAGGCCAATTGAATAGTGCCTGTCTTATAACTGCATAATGGAGGTTCTTGCCATCGCCTCTTATTCGTGCTAACAGATGATTAACCATTTTGAGATTATGCTGAAGTAAAAGCCAGTGAAGTCAAGGCAAAATGGCATTTTGTTCTATTGATTCTTTCAGCTCCAGAATAAAGATCCATTTCATTCATCCATAAACACATTGGCAAAAGACGGAAGAGCCCCTTTGTCCACTATTCATACCATAATTGTGCATGCATTCTTAATAACATGTTTATAATTTCACTACAATGATAAATAGTAGACATTTTCACCCGGCATCTTAATAGCAGCATCTCTGCGCCGAGCAATGTGGGACCCAGTTTTTGCTGCTGCTGCTCAACTGATGATGCATAAATAATGAATGGCACAATCTTTTTCTTTGAAATCCATGTTCTTGTGAACAAGGTGACGGTTGACATGCAAAATAACAACTGATATTTTTCTTATCCAAGAAGTTTTTTCCAACCGTGGCAGGATTCTCCGTAGCCCGATGGTGAAATCGGGATCAGTGATCTGGGGGAGAATGTCTTCCAACGCTGGAATCGGGGCAGGTGTTGGCTTGACGCCGGTTCGTTCTGCTCCGCCCCCTCCGAATCGGTGTCATTGGGATGCGCATCGCACGCAGTCGCAACGCCATTGGTGCGCCATCAGCTGGCCCACCCACGATGCTCCGCCTCCGATGGTCCCCAGCAGTCGGGAACCTGGCATGCCGGCTGTGGTCAGTGTCCAGCGTCGCCACACTCAGCCGGGATCCGTGCCGCTGGCTGGGGGCGAAGGCGTGCGTGGCTGCAGCTTGTAAGCCCTGTGCATGCGCGGCATAGGACCCAGCGATTCTCTGGCTGTTTTCCGCATGATCCACGGGTGTTCTATGCGGCGCCGGTGCTAGCCGGTGCTAGCCCCTCACCGGTATTGCCGTGGCTCCAACTGTCCCCCCACCCAGCATTAATGTAGCCTATATCTGCACGCCCTGATGATACCTGCCTACTTGTGATGCTTTATCCAACCCCCCCCCCCAACAGGACAAGACAGCTCACAATCATCGTGAGTATATTAGAACCGGAGGAGGTTCTCCTGTGCTGCACCCCCGAAACATTCACGAGCAGAGGGCCCTGGACCTCACTGGGAGATCCGCCACCCAGGAGGTCGCGCCAAGCTAGGTCGGAGGTGCAGAAGCAAGTGAGACAACCCTGCATGTCCTCCCCCCCCCCCCCCCCCTCAGCCCGTCATCGCCCCCCTCAGACTCTGGCCACTGCACCCCTGATCCCCATCCCCCTCAGACTCTGGCCACTGCATCCCCGATCCCCTCCCCCCTCACACTCTGGCCACCGCACCCCCGATCCCCTCCCCCCTCACACTCGGCCCACTGCACCCCCTCCCCTTCCCACCTCACACTCTGCCCACTGCACCCCCGAACCCCCGCCTCTCACACACTGCCCCCACCGCCACCATACACCCGGCCCAGCGTGTCTAACGAACCCCGTATCGTTGTGTTCCCCAGGGCCAGCCGCCAAACGTCCAGGGTCGTCTCGGCCAAGACATAGACGACCATCTGCAACCTCAACCGCACCCAGGGACGCACGCCAGAGGGTGGCAGGAGGTCGGACAGGAAGGCGTCCTCTCAGTCTGGGACGCTGGATGGGGACGCACAGAGGACGGACAGAGACAATACTGAGGGGCACAGGACGGACATGGCCGTGCATTTGCTGAAGGTAGGGCCATGAGCCACGACAGTGATGGGGACAGGACGAAGACAGTGGACGGTGACGCTCAGAGGAAGGCCACACAGTCCACTGAATCACCTGGAGCGGAACATGACATGGGCCGCATACGCCCTGCGCCGGGCCATGAGGGGGACAAGGACACACTAGACTTCTTTACGGACGATGACCGAGAGCTAGCGGCACTGCTGTCTCGCACACCATCCGCCATCGCAGAGACACTCACCTCGGTTGGGCAAATAAGTGATGAGGCTCCCGGGTCACGGTCTGGTGCGCACCACACAGCCGAGTCGGTACAGCTGGTGGAGTTTGGAGCAGCCGAGGGGCTGGATGGTCGGAGGGCAGCCCAGGCCCAGCAACCAGCTGCCGCCCAGAGGGTTCCCGGTTTCCTGGATGTACTTGACCCATCCGGACACCAGATGCATGTGGACACCCAGGGCCAGAATAACGGGATGAGGGCCATCTTCCAGGACCTGCATATGCAGTTGGATGAGTCCATTCGCGTCCAGGAGCAGGGAGTGGTGCCGCTCATCGCAGCCACCCAGGCCGACACCGCACGGGTGGCGTCCGCGGTGGAGGCAATGGGTGAAACGGTTTCGGCCATTGGTCAGGTTCTGCAAGGTATTGGGCTTCACGTGCATGCGTCATCCATGGCCCAGGAGAGGGCTGCCCTCTCACAGGTAGCCATGCGCCAGGGCCAATACGACATTGCTGCCGTGCTCCAGGCCCTGGTCGAGTCTCACCATGCCTTGGCCCGGTCCCAGCAGGCCATTGCACAGTAAACAGTCAGTCGCGGAGAGCATAGTCCGCCTGGCGCACGTGATGGATGGCGTAGCGCACTCTCAGGTTGAGGTAGCACAGTCCCTGGCAGGAATGTCGCACTCTCTGGGCTCCGTCTCTGCGAACATTCGGACCATGGTCGATACCGCTGCAGGCCTCCAGTACTGGCAGCGCCAGGTGTCGGTGGTGCGACGGGGCATGTCTCCGATCGCATCTCCGTCCCACAGTGAGGCCCGGGGGCCACCGGGCTCCCCGAGGGAGGAGGAGGTTCTGGGGCCCGTCCCGGTACCGCCAGCAAGGGGCGTCCCTGAACACTCGGCCTCCCCCCGTTCCGTCCCTGGTGCATCTGGTGGGCAGCGGGCAGGACAGGGTGGCACCACGCCATCCAGCACGCCCGCCGAGCAGCCTGGCCCATCAAAGCCGGGCTGCCACAGGAAATGCGTGCCGTCGGGGAGCCACGTCGCAGGGCGTGATTCTCAGCAGTCCGCCTCCACTCCTGCTTTACCATCTGGGGAGACACCTAGACGTAGTGGTAGGGCCCGTAAGGCAAAGAGGATAGAAACATAGTAAGTTGGCACGGGTGCAGGGCACAGTTTAGTTGTAGGGGGTAGGGCATCTGTATGTGAATTTCACAATTAAACTCACTGTTGCACTTAACTTGTAAGACTCTGTGCTATGTCCGGTGCCAGGGGGCTCGTGAGGGTGACCGATTGGCGCTGGGGTTTACGAGCGGTTCAACGTCGGTGCCGGATGTGCTGCCCCTTTCCCCCCCGCCTGCCAAAATCGGACACCGTAGTCCTCGGCACTCCGACGCCAGCTACCCCACACGGGCACGTGATGAAGTGTCCGTGACGAACGCTGTGACCACCGGGGTGGATGGTTCAGCTATAGCCATGACTCAGACCTTGGCTGGCGAATCTCAGCTCACCACTCATCGCAGAGCGGGCTGTCATCATTCAACATGGCACTGATCACACCCGCTTACACAATCATCAATGTAGTGCAATCCCGTAGTGCCGCAGTGGTAAGGTGATGTGGAATTGGTGCCGTGTACGCAGTGCGGAGGTGTGGTGCGGGGGGTGGTGGGTGCTGTGTGGTGCCCGTGTGCAGGACTGGCGGTGCAAGTGGCTGTGTTCAGCGAATCCCTTCCCCACGGTGCGTGAACCGTGCAGCCACCAACGTGTCGCGTGCCCGCTGTCCGCTGCGGTACCGTCGTGCAGCCTCCTGGACGTAACCAGCACCCGGGCCGTGTCTGTGTCCTGCACCCCTCCCCCACCCTGATGCACGCCATCCTCCTCCTCCTCCTCCCCTCGTTTGCGTTAGCTCCGGTGCCATCGGGTCCTCCCTCCGACTCCTCCACCAGTGCATCTCCCCTCTGCATGGCAATGTTGTGCAGCGCACAGCAGACCACAACTATGCGACCGGCCCTGTCGGGCCGGTACTGCAGGGCCCCTCCGGCGCGGTCCAGGCATCTGAATCGCATCTTCAGCAGGCCGAAGCACCGCTCCACCACACCTCTGGTTGCTGCATGGGCCTCGTGTATAGGCTCTCCGCGTTGGTCTGAGGCCTCCGTATTGGCGTCATCAGCCATTACCTCAACGGATAGCTCCTGTCGCCCAGCAACCAGCCTCTCAGCTGGGGGGGGGGGCATCCATCGAACATTGCGGAGATGAACGACTGTGCCAGAATGTAGGCATCATGCACACTCCCGGGGTACCTTGCACACACGTGCATGATCTTCATGTGGGGGTCGCACACCACCTGAATGTTCATGGAGTATGCACCCTTCCTGTTCATGAACACATCCCTGTTATCTGCAGGTGGGCGCATGGGGACGTGCACAGCATCGATGACACCCTGGACCATCGGTATCCCGGCCACCTTGGCGAATCCACGTGCCCGTGCTTCCTGCTGTGCTCAGTCCTCGGGGAATTTAATGTCCCTGTCCGCGATGGCGTACAAGGCGTCGGTCTTGGCCCTGATGCACCTGTGGACCGATGATTGTGAGATCCCGGATAGGTCCCCACTTGGCGCCTGGAAGGAACCGGTAGCGTAAAAGTTTACGTACATCCACTCAACTGCCCTGTCACTGAACACAAGATTAGTGGTGATGCGAGTAGTTGGGGTTAGGGAAATGTCTGGGGAGATGAGCTACTGAGACTCTCGAGGCTCCGGGTGCCTAATCCTGGTTGAGTTGAGAGGGATAGCTGTGGGGATTTGCCATTGTGAAATGGGAGGGTGTGAGGCCTAGTGGAGAGGCACTCATTAAGGGGAAAGCTCACAAGTGAAGGTCCCACAGGAGTGGAGATCTGAGCAGCAGGACTCGGTCAGGAGTCCGTATTGTTCACTTTGATGTTCTTCTCTTTTCAGTTCATAGTTTGGAGCCTGCCGAGTTGGCTTTGCTACTAATAGCAATTGAGCAGCAGCAGAGACATGCCACTATACATGGCCAGGACTAGCGCCCTGCAGAGGGGGAAAATGAGCCTATAGCTGTTCTGGGAGATGCACCACAAAGGGTGGAGCCCCGTAGGACATACTACTGGCAAAGGGTCTTCTGACGTCGGACATCCTACCTACAGGTTGGCGTCTCAGTGCTGGAGAAGACTGCGCCTGACCTGGGGGAACAGTGGACCTCCTTTGATATGTCCTGCAACAGCTGGGACCATATGGAATGGGGGGCACCCACTGCCCATATCCCTTAAAGTGACCGTCACTCTGAACTTGATGCAAGCGGCTCATTTCAGGGCAGCATCTCCCAGTCAGCTGCACACAAATGCATTCAGGCCACAGTGCAAAGAAACGTTAGGATGATTAATATGGCAGAAAGACAAGCCTAAAGGCTTTTCATCTTAGTGCACAGAGCCTTTGGAATAAGGTAGCCGAATTGACTGCGCAAATTGAGGTAAATGAATATGATCTCAGCCATTACGGCGACACGGTTACAAGGAGATCAAAAATGAAAAATTAATATTCAGGGATATTTGCCCTTTCAGGAAGACAGGAGGGAAGAAAAAGATGGTGGGTAGCTCTGTTAATAAGGGGTGAAATTAGGATAGTTGTGAGAGACGATCTAGACTCTGATGATGTAGAGTTCATTTGGGAAAGAAGACATTGGTAGAAGTAATGTGTAGACCCCAAACAGCAGTCACACTTTGGGAAAGATAAAACAAATGATAGGAGCATGTAAGAAGAATAGAGCAATAATCATGGGTGACTTTAATCTTCATGTTGATTGGGTTAATCAAGTTGGAAAGGATAGCTATGACAACAGATTCATTGTCCATGAGGTTTCCTAGAGCAATATGCCATGGAGCCAACCAGGGCACAGGCTATCTTGGATCTGATAATGGATAATGAGGCAGGTTTAATAACTGACCTCAGAGTCAAAAGATCCTTTAGGACAATGTTTTCCCAACTTTTTTGCCCGGGACTCATTTTTACCAACCGGTCAACCTTCATGACCCAGGTCTGCTGACCTTTGCTGCCCATGCCGGCTGACCTTTGTGACCCACGTCGGTGAACTTTCGTGAACTATCATTTTCACTTACGTTTAATGTGACAGGTGAGCCTGCTTGGTCCTCACAATGTCACTTGCTTGGTCCTCACAATGTCACTTGCTTGGTCCTCACAATGTCACTTGCTTGGTCCTCACAATGTCACTTGCTTGGTCCTCACAATGTCACTTGCTTGGTCCTCACAATGTCACTTGCTTGGTCCTCACAATGTCAACTGCTTTGTTATTCAATTTTACATTTCTGATAATGACTTCCGCTGATGATTTAACATCTCACTGCATCCGTTGAAAAAAATAAAGAGGTTTGTCCTCCAACCCGCCTTGTCTTCAAATGTCTTTGAAGTTTTGAGAGTTATAAACTTTCATTTGCCAGTGCGTCCCTATACATAACACACATGAACTTTGAATCCTTATTTGCAGTGGAATAATTTTTTTATTTAATTCCTAGTGCCTGATAATCCCCCAACAGGTCCTCTTTCCTAGTCTTGCCTATGTTGTTTATCCCAACATGGACCACAACAACTGGATCCTACCTGCCCGCTCCAGTATCCTTTCAAGCCGTTCAGAGATGCCCCTCACCCTGGAACCGGGCAGGCAACATACCATGCGGGACTCTCAATCCTGCTTACAAAAATCTGTCCCCCTAATTTTCGAATCCTCAACAACTACCGCTTGTCTTTTTGCTCCCCCCCCCCCTCTTGACTGGCCTCCTGTGCCATGGTGCAGTGGTCGGCTAGCTCATCCTTCCTACATCCCTTTTCCTCATCCACACAGGGAGCAAGTACCTCATACCTGTTGAACAAGGTCAAGAGCTGAGCCTCATCTGTTCCTGAATTAAAGATCCTTATACCTGCCTCACTTGCAGCCACACCCTGCTGTCCCTCACCACTGAGTGAATTTGATGTACTTAACCTACGGGGTGCGAATGCCTCCTGTAACAAAATGTCCAGGTGTGGTAGTATGCATTAGGGGTCATGTGGGACTGTGAAGCCGTGATGTCATTGGCTGACAGATCCCGGGTCCTGGTTGGCCGTTGACCTCTAGCTCCGCCCTGAAGGCGGAGTATAAGAACCAGGAGTCCTCCCCCGCGGGCCAGTCTACTACTGAACTGCGGGGGAACAGTCATGCTTAATAAAGCCTTATCGACTTCACCCTATTCGTCTCTCGGAGTCTTTGTGCGCTACAATTTATTAAGCGTGACTAAAGGACTATGGAGCTCAGGATCATCCCGGAATGCCTGAGGATCAGCCCCCACGCAGTGAACGCAGCAGCAGCTTTCAAGCACTGGCAGACGTGTTCCGAGGCCTACCTCAGAACGGCCCCCGGCCGGGTCACAGAAGACCAAAACTACAGGTGCTGCACTCGAGGTTAAGCACGGAGATTTTCTCTCTCATCGAAGACGCAGAGGATTTCCAGACGGCGTTCGCAGCACTAAAAAGTCTCTATGTTCGCCCAGTAAACCAGATCTACGCTCGCTATCAACTCGCAACGAGACGGCAAAGTCCCGGAGAATCGATAGATGAATTCTACGCCGCGCTACTAATTTTGGGACGGGCCTGCAGCTGCCCGCCGGTGAACGCAAATGAACACATGGACATGTTAATGCGCGATGCTTTTGTGGCAGGTATGAACTCCTCCCAAATCCGCCAAAGACTTCTAGAAAAAGAGTTGCTAGGACTCTCAGAGGCACGGGCCCTAGCAGCCTCCCTGGACGTGGCCGCGCGAAAAGCCCGCGCCTACGGCCCCGACCGCACGGCAGCCCATTGGGCTCCGTACGCACCCGTCGCGACAAACCCACCCCCCCCCCCCGGACACCCCACAGGCTTGCGCGGTTCAAACGCCAAGTCGCACTGGGGGAGCCTGCTGCTATTTCTGCGGCCAGGCGAAGCACCCCCAGCAGCGCTGCCCGGCCCGCGCAGCGATCTGTAAGAGCTGCGGGAAAAAGGGCCATTTCGCGGCTGTGTGCCGGTCCCGGGAGGTCGCCGCTGTCCCAGGAGAACAGGGAGCCCTGCACGCCTTTTACGCTCCCCAACCCCCCCAGCGCCCCATGTACGACCCACAGGCGCAACCAATTTGGGTCCCGACCACCGCTCTCCCCGGAGAAGAGGGAGTTCTGCGCGTGTCTAACGCTCCCCAACGCCCCCCCCCCCCCGCGCCCCATGTATGACCCGCCGGCGCTACCACTTTGGGTCCCGGCCACCGCTGTCCCCAGAGAAGAGGGAGTCCTGCGTGTTCCTAATGCTCCCCAACCCCCCAGCGCCCCATGTGCGACCCGCAGGCGCCGCCATTTTGGGTCCCGGCCACCACGAGGGGAGGAGGGGCGCTGCCATCTTGGACCACCCCAGACCTGTGCGACGCATGGGGGCGGCCATTTTGTCCACCCCCGCCGCCATCTTGTGACCCCCCAGCCATGTGCGATGCATGGGGGCAGCCATCTTGTTCACCCCCGACGCCATCTTGGACGGCAACAACGGACCCCAGTGTCGACGGCTCCACGGGGTTCGAAGAAGACGCTCAACCATTACGACCACGTCTGGCTTCAATGACGCTGGACCAAGCACGGCCCCGGACGCTCCAGACGACGACGACAACGGTGCTGATAAACGGGCACGAGACACCATGCCTGGTCGACTCCGGGAGCACGGAGAGCTTTATCCACCCCGACAGGGTAAGACGCTGTTCTTTGACCATCCGTCCCAGCGCACAAAAGATTTCCCTAGCTGCAGGATCCCACTCCTTACAGATCAAAGGCTTCTGCATAGTTACCCTAACGGTGCAAGGGAGGGAGTTCAAAAACTACAGGCTCTACGTCCTTCCCCAACTCTGCGCCCCCACATTACTGGGATTAGACTTCCAGTGCAATCTACAGAGCCTAACCTTCAAATTCGGCGGCCCAATACCCCCACTCACTATCTGCGGCCTCGCAACCCTCAAGGTTCAACCCCCATCCTTGTTTGCAAACCTCACCCTGGATTGCAAACCCGTCGCCACTAGGAGCAGACGGTACAGCGCCCAGGATCGGACCTTCATTCGGTCCGAAGTCCAGCGGCTACTGAAGGAAGGCATAATCCAGGCCAGCAATAGTCCCTGGAGAGCACAGGTGGTAGTAGTAAATACAGGGGAGAAGCAAAGGATGGTCATAGACTATAGCCAGACCATCAACAGGTACACACAACTAGACGCGTACCCTCTCCCCCGCATATCCGACATGGTCAATCGGATTGCCCAATATAAGGTCTTCTCCACCGTGGACCTCAAGTCCGCCTACCATCAGCTCCCCATCCGCCCAAGTGACCGCAAGTACACAGCCTTCGAGGCAGACGGGCGATTATACCACTTCCTAAGGGTCCCATTTGGCGTCACAAACGGGGTCTCGGTCTTCCAACGAGAGATGGAGCGAATGGCTGATCAACACGGGTTGCGGGCCAAGTTCCCGTATCTCGACAATGTAACCATCTGCGGCCACGATCAGCAGGACCACGACGCCAACCTCCAAAAATTCCTCCAGACCGCTAAAGCCTTGAACCTCACGTACAACGAGGTTTTAGCACAAACCGGCTAGCCATCCTGGGCTACGTAGTGCGCAATGGGATAATAGGCCCCGACCCCGAACGTATGCGCCCCCTCATGGAATTTCCCCTCCCGCACTGCTCAAAAGCCCTAAAACGCTGCCTGGGGTTCTTTTCATACTACGCCCAGTGGGTCCCCCAGCAGACAAGGCCCGCCCCCTAATACAGACCACGACCTTCCCTCTGTCGACAGAGGATTGCCAGGCCTCCAGCCGCATCAAAGCGGATATCGCAAAGGCCACGATGCGCGCCATCGACGAGTCCCTCCCCTTCCAGGTCGAGAGCGACGCCTCCGACGTAGCTCTAGCGGCCACCCTTAACCAAGCGGGCAGACCCGTGGCCTTTTTCTCCCGAACCCTCCACGCTTCAGAAATCCGCCACTCCTCAGTGGAAAAGGAAGCCCAAGCCATAGTGGAAGCGGTGCGACATTGGAGGCATTACCTGGCCGGCAGGAGATTCACTCTCCTCACGGACCAACGGTCGGTAGCCTTCATGTTCGATAATGCACAGCGGGGCAAAATCAAAAACGACAAGATCTTAAGGTGGAGGATCGAGCTCTCCACCTTCAACTACGAGATCTTGTATCGTCCCGGAAAGCTGAACGAGCCGTCCGATGCCCTATCCCGCGGCACATGTGCCAACGCACAAATTAACCGCCTCCAAACCCTCCACGAGGACCTCTGCCACCCGGGGGTCACTCGGTTCTACCACTTTATAAAGTACCGCAACCTCCCATACTCTTTGGAGGAGGTCCGTGCAGTCACAAGGAACTGCCACATCTGCGCAGAGTGCAAACCGCATTTTTTCAGGCCGGATGGTGCGCACCTGATTAAGGCTTCCCGCCCCTTTGAACGCCTTAGTCTGGATTTCAAAGGACCCCTCCCCTCCACCGACCGCAACACATACTTCCTTAATGTGGTGGACGAGTACTCCCGCTTCCCATTCGCCATCCCCTGCCCTGACATGACCGCGGCCACAGTCATTAAAGCCCTGAACACCATATTCACACTGTTCGGTTGCCCCGCATACGTCCACAGCGACAGGGGGTCCTCCTTCATGAGTGACGAGCTGCGCCAGTTCCTGCTCAGCAACGGTATAGCCTCGAGCAGGACGACCAGCTACAACCCCTGGGGGACCGGGCAAGTAGAGAGGGACAACGGCACGGTCTGGAAGACCGTCCTCCTGGCCCTACGGTCCAGGGACCTCCCAGTTTCACGGTGGCAGGAGGTCCTCCCGGACGCCCTCCACTTCATCCGGCCACTACTGTGTACTAGCACTAACCAAACGCCTCATGAGCGCCTCCTTGTCTTCCCCAGGAAGTCCTCCTCTGGAACGTCGCTGCCGACCTGGCTGGCGGTCCCAGGACCCATCTTGCTCCGAAAACATGTGCTGGCGCACAAGTCGGACCCGTTGGTCAAAAGGGTTCACCTCCTTCACGCGAACCCGCAGTACGCTTACGTGGAGTACCCCGACGGCCGACAGGACACGGTCTCCCTGCGAGATCTGGCGCCCGCCGGCAACACACACACCCCCCCGACACCAATCACCCCCTCCCTGCCACCGCCGCACCCCGCGACCGCCCCCTTCCCAGGAGGATCGGTCCTCCTCCCAGGCCCGACCAGGAGTGAAGCCCAAGCTGAAACCGTAAGGCTCCCGGAGACGACAACACCGGAACAAGCACCACCACCGGGGCCGAGGCGATCGACACGGACGACCAGACTGCCTGACTGACTCGTGGCGTCGATCTAACACTACAATATGTGGACTTCTAATGAGAACATTTTGTCTTTTTCTCCTGACGATTACTGTAAATAGTTCGAAACAAAAAAAAACATTGTACATACTGTAATAACATGCGAAAGTTTTCCTCCCAGGACCAGCCTTGTAAACCCTTACCACCATGCGAAGCATCACCCCGCCGGGTTCATTTTTAACAAGGGGTGAATGTGGTAGTATGCATTAGGGGTCATGTGGGACTGTGAAGCCGTGATGTCATTGGCTGACAGGTCCCGGGTCCTGGTTGGCCGTTGACCTCTAGCTCCGCCCTGAAGGCGGAGTATAAGAACCAGGAGTCCTCCCCCGCAGGTCAGTCTACTACTGAACTGCGGGGGAACAGTCACGCTTAATAAAGCCTCATCGACTTCACTCTATTCGTCTCTCGGAGTCTTTGTGCGCTACACCAGGTAACTCTCTCCCTCCCAGATGTGCCGGAGTATTTGAAGCTCAAACTCCAGCTCATCAACTCTGAGCCGAAGTTCCTCAAGGAACAAACACTTGCTGCAGATGTGGTCACTGCATATTGCAATGGGATCTGCCAGCTCCCACATCGTACAGCTACAGCACATCACCTGCCCAGCCATCTCTACTTAGTTAATTAATTTATTAATCCATTTTGTACTGTTCCATTTCAAATTTATCACAGTTTTCTTACCAGCTAATCAGTTCACAGCTTTCCTGTGATGTCACCTTTTCAGTTTAGTGGTATCCCCGAGGTGCCTGACTGCCCCCTGGAAAACAAGGCCGTGAATCCCCGAGTTGCCTGACTGCTCCCTGGAAAACAAGGCCGCGAATCCCCGAGGTGCCTGACTGCTCCCTGGAAAACAAGGCCGTGAATCCCCGAGTTGCCTGACTGCCCCCTGGAAAACAATGCCGCGAATCCCCGAGGTGCCTGACTGCTCCCTGGAAAACAAGGCCGCGAATCCCCGAGGTGCCTGACTGCCCCCTGGAAAACAAGGCCGTGAATCCCCGAGGTGCCTGACTGCTCCCTGGAAAACAAGGCCGCGAATCCCCGAGGTGCCTGACTGCTCCCTGGAAAACAAGGCCGTGAATCCCCGAGTTGCCTGACTGCCCCCTGGAAAACAAGGCCGTGAATCCCCGAGGTGCCTGACTGCCCCCTGGAAAACAAGGCCACGAATCCCCGAGGTGCCTGACTGCTCCCTGGAAAACAATGCCGCGAATCCCCGAGGTGCCTGACTGCTCCCTGGAAAACAATGCCGCGAATCCCCGAGGTGCCTGACTGCTCCCTGGAAAACAAGGCCGCGAATCCCCGAGGTGCCTGAATGCACACTGGAAAACAAGGCCGCGAATCCCCGAGGTGCCTGACTGCACACTGGAAAACAAGGCCGCGAATCCCCGTGGTGCCTGACTGCCCCCTGGAAAACAAGGCCGCGAATCCCCGAGGTGCCTGACTGCAGCCTGGAAAACTAGGCCACGAATCCCCGAGGGGCCTGACTGCCCCCTGGAAAACAATGCCGCGAATCCCCGAGGTGCCTGACTGCCCCCTGGAAAACAAGGCCGCGAATCCCCGAGGTGCCTGACTGCAGCCTGGAAAACAAGGCCGCGAATCTCCGAGGTGCCTGACTGCCCCCTGGAAAACAATGCCGCGAATCCCCGAGGTGCCTGACTGCACCCTGGAAAACAATGCCGCGAATCCCCGAGGTGCCTGACTGCACCCTGGAAAACAAGGCCGCGAATCCCCGAGGTGCCTGACTGCACCTTGGAAAACAAGGCCTCCAATCCCTGAAGTAAGCTTATACACTCACCGCTCCGAAGCTCCGCCCTCCCAGACTGCTCCCTGGGAAACAAGGCCGCCAATCCCTGAGGTCAGCTTATACACTCACCGCCCCGATGCTCCACCGTCCGAGACTGCTCCGTGGAAAACGAGGCCGCGAATCCCAGAGGTAAGTTTATATACTCACCGCTGCGATGCTCTGTCGTCCAAGACTGTTACCTGGAAAACAAGGCCACGAATATCAGAGGTAAGTTTATATACTCACCGCTCAGATGCTTCGTCCTCCGAGACTGTTCCCTGGAAAACCTGAAAGCGTGGATGCATTGGTTGTAATTTTTCAAAACTCATTGGATTCTGGAGAAGTATTAGAGGATTGGCCAATTTGCCACCCCTATTCAAAAAGAGAGGGCGGTGAAAAGCAGGTAATTATAGGCCGATTAGCCTAACATCTACTGTTGGAAAAATGTTGGAATCAATTATTAAGGAAGTAATAGCAGCACATTTGGAAAATCATAATCTAATCAAACAGATTCAGTATGGCTTCAAGAAAGGGAAATCGTGTCAGACTAATTAATTTTTGAGGAAGTCTCAACCAGAATGGATCGAGGGGAACCAGTAGATGTTGTATTAGGACTTCAAGAAAGTGTTCGACAAGGTCAAGTCATAAGATGAGCCCATGGTGGTGGAAGTAGTATGTTGGCATGGATAGATAATTGACTAATGAGCAGGAAACTGAGTGGGGATAAGGGGTTATTTTTTAGGTTGGCGACCTGTAACCAGTGGGGTTCCATAGGGACCAGTGCAGGGACTGCAACTGTTTAAAATATATATTATATATTATAAATATATATTATAAAATGCAATCTATATTGTAGAACCCATACCGTTCGATCCTTGCCCGCCGTCACCCCCGAAACCCCGTGTCCAACCCCCACCTGGTGCAAACGTATGATTCCCACAAATTGGTGCCCAGACCGAGGCACCCTCCAACCTCAGATGCTGCTGCCACTGTCTCAAACCTTTAGAGCCACCACCACCACCGGGATCATGGAATATTTGGCCGGTGTGAAGGGCAGAGGCGCCATCAACAATGCCCTTAAGTTTGTGTCCTTACAAGAAGCCGCCTCCATCTGCTCCCATGCCTAAACCTCCCCCACTACCCACTTCCTAACCTTGGCTACATTCGCTGCCCAGTCATAGTTCATTATATTTGACAAGGCCAGACCGCCTGCCTCCCACCCCCCACTGCGTGTCCCTGTTCCAAAAGCACCTTCTTTACCCATGGGGATTTATCTACCCATACAAATCGCAAGACCAAAGCATTAATTTTTCTGTAAAAGGCCTTTGGAATAAAGATTGGAAGGTTCTTGAAAACAAATAAGAACCACGGTGTAACAATATGGATGTTATATGGAAGATGAAGGGTTAACAATTTCATGTAAATACATCTAACCACCAGATAGTGCTCAAGAGCAGTCACGTAAGATAACGTGACAACGCTTGATTCTGGGAGAAGGTGGTTAGGCGTGAGAGAGTGTAGTCTGTATTTGAGAGTTCTGTAGATTTGTTACAGAATAATTTATTTTACCAACCTTTGTACTGAGGAATTTGTTTGAATCTAGTTTAAAGTAGTATTAATAAATCAGCTTTGTTGTTCCTGATGTTCTTTGTTGAACACTACACATCCAAGCCATCCTTACAAAGAAAACAGAGAACATCACATGGTACCAAGTGTGGTTCCTAAGGTATAATAGAAAGGTTTAGCGAGAGAAGAAAAAAAAATCTCCATGCGAAGAAAGAAGAGAAAAAAAATCTACCAGGCACCGATCGCAATTACCTTGAGTAAGCAAATAAAATTGGAAAACATTGCCCAGTTGAAGCTTCATATGGGTTTGCAGACTCCAAAGCAATTCTGGACATCAGGTTAAGTTGAAGTTAACTGGAAAAATATCAAACAGCAGTTTGAATTATATATCTCAGTCTTAGACTCGAAGCGGCCAGCGACCAGCAAAAAATTGGGTTGTTTTTAACAATGGCAGGATCGCAAGCTCTAGAGATTTTCAAATCATTCCATTTTGAGAATGAGGGTGACAAAAAGAAATATAGTAAAGTTATCAAAATGTTCGACAGGCATTGTGAGCTTCTGATAAATGAATCTTTTGACAGATATGTTTTCCGGAAAAGAGTCCAGAAAGCAGGTGAAACACTTGGATTGGATTGGATTGGATTTGTTTATTGTCATGTGTACCGAGGTACAGTGAAAAGTATTTTTCTACGAGCAGCTCAACAGATCATTAAGTACATGGGAAGAAAAGGGAATAAAAGAAAGAAAATGCACTTACCAGCAGGGGGCCCCAGATCCTCCAAAAACGTTGTATAAAATTCTGCAGGGAACCGATCTGGGCCAGGGCCTTCCCTGCCTGCATCGCCCCCATATCCTCCATCACCTCCACCAGTCCAATGGGTGCCCCCAGCCCCTCCACCAAGTCGACCTCCACTTTCGAGAACTCCAACCCGTCCTGAAATCGCTGTATTCCCTCTCCCCCAGCCAGGACTCCGATTTATATAACATCTTATAAAATTCCATTCACCCCCATTGAGTCCAAAACCATCCTTCCCCTCCCATCCTTCACCTTTCTGATCTCCCTCCCCGCCTCCTGCTTCTTAAGTTGGTGAACCAACGTCCTACTCGCCTTCTCCCCATATTCATGCACCATCTCCTGGATCTCCGTAACTGCCCCACTGCCTTCCCCATTGACAACAGCACGAATTCCATCTGGACCTTCTACCACTCCTTCAACAACACAGCCTCCGGGGTCTTCGAGTACCTCCTATCCACCCGCAAAATCTCTCCCACCAGCCTTGCCATCTCTGCTCTCTCTTCCTCCTCCCTATGCACCCGGATTGATATAAACCCCCCTCTGAGCACTGCCTTAAATTTCACCCGTGTCATTCAGCTCCACATACTCCCGAACTGTGGCCTTCACCCACTCGCCTGCTAGCAACCCCACATCTAACCTCCACTGTGGATGCTGTGCTGCCCCGCAACCACACCCCACCCCCCGGTTCACTTGCAAGACCACCCAAAGTGGTGCATGGTCAGAGACCACGGGCTGGATTCTCCGTTTCAGCGGCTAAGTGCGGGCTAAAACGGAGAATTCCCGGGCGTTTTGTGACCCCAAAATCAACGCCAAACCCTCACTGATTCCGGGACCAGCGAGGGACTAGCAGCGGCACCGGGTGAAACTCCTGGTTCCTGTGCCAAAAACGGGCGGAGAATGGCTACACATGCGGGCACGGTGATGACCTGCAGCGGACGCGTCGCACAATATGGTGCCCGCCGTGCGCAGACCTGACCCGCTATATGAGGCCCCACAGGCCACCCCCTGGCCACCCTCTTGCCACACCCACCAGTACCCCCAGTCCCCATGGCCAGCAAGCGGCACGGATCCCGGTCGAGTGTGGTGGCGCTGGACACAGTCCACAGCTGCCAAGCTGGGTTCCCGACTGCTCAGACCACACGTAAACTGCGTGGTCGGGAACTTGGCCCAAGTGGGGCGGAGCATCGCGGGAGGGCCTTCCAATGACGTGCCAATGCCATTTCAACGGCGTGCGGCGCGCAACGCGATGATGCCATTTCGGAAAGGGCGGAGACTCGAAAGCCAGGTTTAACCGGTGCCGCCCTCGATGGAGAATCCCGTCCCACAATCGTTAGACCTGGCACAAGGGAAGATGGTTGTGGTGATTGGAGGTCAATTATCTCAGCTCCAGGACATCACTACAGGAGTTCTTCAGGGTAGTGTCCTAGGCCCAAACGTCTTACGCTTTTTCATCAATGAACTCCCTTCCATCATCAGGTCAGAAGGGGGCTGTTTACAGATGACTGCACAATGTTCAGCATCATTCGCGACTCCTCAGATAATGAAGCAGTCCATGGTCCAAATGCAGCAAGACCTGGACAATATCCAGGTTTGGGCTGACAAGTGGCAAGTTGCATTTGAGTCATACAAATGCCAGGCAATGACTATTTCCTACAAGAGAGGATCAAACCACTTCCCCTTGACATTCAATGGCATTGCCATCGCTGAATCCCTCACAATCAACATCCTGGGGGTTACCATTGATCAGAAACTGAACTGGGCTAGCCATATTAATACTGTGGCTACCAGGGCAGGTGAAAGGCTAGGAATCCTGTGGTGGGTAACTCACCTTCTGACCCCCCAAATCCTGTCCACGATCTACAAGGCACAAGTCATAAGCGTAATGGAATACTCTCCACTTGGCTGGATGCGTGCAGCTCCAACAATACTCAAGAAGCTCAACACCATCCAGTACAAAGCAGCCTGCTTGATTGCTCCCCCTTCCATAAACATTCAAACCCTCCACTACCAATGAACAGTGGCAGCTGTGTGTACCATCTACAAGATGCACTGCAGTAACTCATCAAGGTTCCTTAGACAACACCTTCCAAACCCATGACCACTACCATCTAGAAGGACAAGGGCATAAAATACCTGGGACGCCCACCAGCTGGAGGTTCCTCTCCAAGTCACTCACTAACCTGACTTGGAAATAAAGCCCCATTCTTTCACTGTTGCTGGGGCAACATAGAACATAGAACATACAGTGCAGAAGGAGGCCATTCGGCCCATCGAGTCTGCACCGACCCACTTAAGCCCTCACTTCCACCCTATCCTCGTAACCCAATAACCCCTCCTAACCTTTTTGGACACTAAGGGCAATTTAGCATGGCCGATCCACCTAACCTGCATGTCTTTGGACTGTGGGAGGAAACCGGAGCACCCGGAGGAAACACACGCAGACACGGGGAGAACATGCAGTCTCCACACAGACAGTGATCCAGCATGGAATCGAGCCTGGGACCCTGGCGCTGTGAAGCTGCAGTGCTAACCACTGTGCTACCGTGCTGCCCACATCCTAGAACTCTCTCCCTAACAGCACAGTGGGTGTACCTACACCTCAAGGACTGCAGCATTCAAGAAGGCAACTCACCAACACCTTCTGAAGGGCAACTAAGATGGGCTATAAATGCTGGCCTAACTAGCGACGCCCACATCCTGTAAATTCATTTTTTAAAAGGTGGGCAACGCGCAAGGTGGCCCGGGTGGATATGCGAGGGGCAGCTGAGGGGGTGCAATGAGAGACTGAAGGTGGCAGACTTACCCTGGCCATGCGAAGAAAGCCATTAACATTTTTCCTGCTACCTGATGCACGATCAATAACCACAAAAGCGAGGTTGTACTCCAACTGAAGGCTTTAATAAGCTAGATGTTTCCCCCAGCAGCTCGGGTACAGAATGAGGGCTGCTGGGGCGGCACGGGTTCTTATACCCCGCCTATCAGGGCAGAGCTATCATACACTCTAACCAATAGAAAGCATACAGTTTCCACCAATGGTGCTTTAGCCTACAGGTACCGTCATACCTATAATACCACATTCACCCCCTGTTAAAAAAAGAGTCCGGCGGGGGTGGTGGCCAGAAACTACAAAACATGGCAACATGGTATAATTAGTTATGGAGGTACCGTAATACCTCCGTACAGTGTTTAGTAACTATTTACAAGTCTGGTAGCTATGTAAATTTGGTGTTTTATATTTACAGATTATAGTCAAAATTAAGCAATCAGTCGATCGGGGGCCCTGGTCGTCCTCTGTGATCGTCGGAGCTTCGGTGGTGACTCCGGTGGAGGCTCGGGCGTCTGTGACTCTGGGAGCGTGGCTTTGATCTCCATGGCAGCTTCGGCACCCCTAGACGCCGCTGGTGGGGAAAACGGCTGACCTGGGAAGGGAGCGCCTGCGGGGGACGTTGGTGGGTGGGGGGGCCTAGACGGAGGCGGTGGAAGGACCGATCCTCCTGTAAGGTGCTGCAGTGGAGGGGAGGGTGGCTGGAATGTGTGTGGGGTTCCGACGGGCGCCAGGTCCCGTAGGGAGACCGTATCTTGGCGGCCATCGGGGTACGTCACGTAGGCGTACTGGGGGTTAGCATGGAGCAGATGGACCCTCTCGACCAATGGTTCCGAGTTGTGCGCCCGCACGTGTTTTCGGAGCAGGATGGGTCCGGGTGCTGCCAGCCAGGTCGGGAGCGAGGACCCGAGGAGGACTTCCAAGGGAAGACAAGGAGACGTTCGTGAGGTGTCTGATTGGTGGTCGTACAAAGCAGTGACCGGATGGAGTGGAGGGCATCCGGGAGGACTTCTTGCCAGCGGGATACTGGGAGGTTCCTGGACCGTAGGGCCAGTAGGACGGTCTTCCAGACCATTCCGTTCTCCCTCTCTACCTGTCCGTTACCCCGGGGGTTGTAACTGGTCGTCCTGCTCGCGGCGATGCCCTTGCTGAGCAGGAATTGATGCAGTTCATCGCTCATAAAGGAGGACCCCCTATCACTGTGGATGTAAGAGGGGAACCCGAACAGTGCAAAGATGCTATGGAGGGCCTTGATGACGGTGGTTGCGGTCATGTCGCGGCAGGGGGTGGAGAATGGGAGCCGGGAGTACTCGTCAATCACGTTCAGGAAGTACATGTTGCGGTCGGTGGAGGGGAGGGGGCCTTTGAAGTCCATGCTGAGGCGTTCAAAGGGACGGGAAGCCTTTATCAGGTGCGCTTTCTCTGGCCGGTAGAAGTGCGGTTTGCACTCCGCGCAGATTTGGCAGTCCCTGGTGGCTGTCCTGACCTCTTCGATGGAGTAGGGCAGGTTGTGAGTCTTGATGAAGTGGAAAAATCGAGTGACTCCCGGGTGGCAGAGGTCCTCGTGGAGGGCTCGGAGGCGGTCCACTTGTGCGGTGGCACATGTGGCACGGGACAGGGCGTCAGGAGGCTCGTTTAGTTTCCCGGGACGATACAAGATCTCGTAGTTGTAGGTGGAGAGTTTGATCCTCCACCGCAAGATCTTGTCGTTTTTTTATCTTGCCCCGCTGTGCATTATCAAACATGAAAGCCACTGACCTTTGGTCAGTGAGGAGAGTGAATCTCCTGCCAGCCAGGTAATGCCTCCAATGTCGCACAGCTTCTACTACGGCCTGGGCCTCCTTTTCGACTGAGGAGTGGCGGATTTCGGAAGCATGGAGTGTACGGGAGAAGAAGGCCAAGGGTCTGCCCGCTTGGTTTAGAGTGGCCGCCAGAGCTACGTCGGACGCATCGCTCCCGACCTGGAAGGGGAGGGACTCGTCGATGGCGTGCATCGTGGCCTTTGCAATGTCTGCTTTGATGCGGCTGAAGGCCTGGCGGGCCTCTATCGACAGGGGAAAAACTGTGGATTGGAGCAGGGGACGGGCCTTGTCCGCGTAGTTGGGGACCCACTGAGCGTAGTAGCTAAAAAACCCTACGCAGTGTTTCAGGGCCTTGGAGCAGTAAGGGAGGGGGAACTCCATAAGGGGGCGCATGCATTCAGGGTTGGGGCCTATAACTCCATTTCGCACTACGTAGCCGAGAATGGCTAGATGATCGGTGCCAAACACGGTTCCTTGTTGTATGTAAGGTTTAGGATTTTAGCGGTCTGGAGAAATTTTCGGAGTTTGGTGTCGTGGTCCTGCTGGTCGTGGCCGCAGATGGTGACATTATCGAGATACGGGAATGTTGCCCGTAAACCGTACCGGTCAACCATTCGGTCCATTTCGCGCTGGAAGACCGAGGCCCCGTTGGTGACACCGAAGGGAACCCTTAAGAAGTGATAGAGCCTCCCATCTGCCTCGAAGGCAGTGTATTTGCGGTCACTCGTACGGATGGGGAGTTGGTGGTAGGCGGACTTGAGATCCACTGTGGAGAATACCTTATAATGCGCGATCCTGTTTACCAGGTCGGATATGCATGGGAGGGGGCGTCCAGCTGCGTAAACCTGTTGATGGTCTGACTATAGTCAATGACCATCCTATGATTCTCCCCAGTCTTTACCACCACTACTTGAGCTCTCCAGGGGCTGTTACTGGCTTCAATGACCCCTTCCCTCAGTAGCCTTTGGACCTCTGACCTAATAAAGATCCAGTCCTGGGCACTGTAGCGTCTGCTCCTGGTTGCGATGGGTTTGCAATCCGGGGTGAGGTTCGCAAACTGGGAAGGCTGGTCGACCTTAAGGGTCGCGAGGCCGCAGACAGTAAGGGGGGGTATAGGGCCGCCGAATTGGAAAGTCAGGCTTTGAAGGTTACACTGGAAGTCAAAACCCAGGAGTGTAGCCGCGCAGAGTTGGGGAAGGACGTAGAGACGGAAGTTTTTGAACTCCCTTCCCTGGACTGTGAGGTTTGCTCCACAAAACCCCTTTATCTCCACTGAGTGTGAACCGGAGGCCAGGGAGATTTTTTGATTAACGGGGTGGATGAGGAGAGAACAGCGCCTTACCGTGTTGGGGTGTATGAAGCTCTCCATGCTCCCAGAGTCGATTAGGCAGGACGTCTTGTGCCCGTTGATGAATACGGTCGTCGTAGCGGTTGAGAGCGTTCGAGGCCGGGACAGATCCAGAGTTACCGAGGCTAGTCGCAGCAGTTGAGAGTTCTGTTCGGGCAGTGTTTGTTCAGCCGAGCTGGGGTCCTGGGGGTTCATCAAAGATGGCGTCTCCCATTGGTTGCACATGGCAGGGGTTGCACAAAATGGCGGCGCCCATCCCTCCAATGTGGCGTCCGCGGAACAAGATGGCGGCGCCCGGGGTCCGCATGTGGCCCGGGGATATGGAGGTGGCGGCGACCACTGGCCGCACGGGGCCCGTAGAGAAGTTTGTGGTTGCGGTCCGCATTCGCCGCTGGAGACCACGGCAACTACCCGGGCCTGGCATACCCCCATGAAATGGCCCTTTTTGCCGCATCCCTTGCAGGTGGATGCGCGGGCCGGGCAGCGCTGCCGGGGGTGCTTGGACTGCCCGCAAAAGTAGCAGCGGGACCCCTCGGGGTTGCCAGGCCGCCTTGCAGCGCAGGCCTGTGGGGGAATGGGGCAAGTCTCGGGGTCGGCCGCGGAGGGGTTCCACGCTGCCCAGGGGGCTGCCGCGCGGTCGGGAATGTAAGCGCGGGCGTTCCTGGAGGCCACGTCCAGGGAGCCTGCAAGGGCCCGTGCCTCCCTGAGACCCAAGGAGTCCTTTTCTGACAGGCGCTGGCGGATTTGTGACGCTAGCCTACCTGCCACGAAAGCGTCCCGGACTAAGAGTTCCGTGTGTTCGCTCGCCAGAACTTGCGGGCAGCTGCAGCTTCTTCCCAACACCAGGAGTGCACGGTAGAATTCCTCCAGCAATTCCCCAGGGGTTTGTCGCCTTGTTGCAAGCAGATGCCGGGCGCAGACCAGGTTTATCGGGTGAATATAATGTCCTTTTAGCAGCTCTATTGCTGCTTCAAATCCTTCCACTTCCTCGATGAGGGTATAAATCTCCGGGCTCACCCTTGAGTGCAGGACGTGCAGTTTCTGCTCTCCCGTGGGTGCGTTTTCGGCTAATCTCGAGATACCCTTTAAAGCACGCCAGCCAGTCCTTAAAAATTGCCGCTGAGTTCACCGCGTGGGGGCTGAGTTGCAGACACTCCGGCTTGATTCGGAGCTCCATCCTTTCTTCTTTAAAAAAAACTGCCTTATTAAATTGATGCACGATCAATGACCACTAAAGCGAGGTTGTAATCCAACTGAAGGCTTTAATAAGCTAAATGTTTCCCCCAGCAGCTCAGGTACAGAATGAGGGCTGCTGGGGCGGCACGGGTTCTTATACCACGCCTATCAGGGCGGAGCTATTATACACTCTAACCAATTGAAAGCATACAGTTTCCACCAATATTGCTTTACCCTATCAGGTACCATATATGATATGGCTGGCACGAGGGGACATAACTTTAAACTGAGGGGTAATAGATATAGGACAGAGGTCAGAGGTAGGTTCTTTACGCAAAGAGTAGTGAGGCCGTGGAATGCCCTACCTGCTACAGTAGTGAACTCGCCAACATTGAGGGCATTTAAAAGTTTATTGGATAAGCATATGGATGATAATGGCATAGTGTAGGTTAGATGGCTTTTGTTTCGGTGCAACATCGTGGGCCGAAGGGCCTGTACTGCGCTGTATTGTTCTATGTTCTATGTTCTATGTACCATAATACCTATAATACCACACTACCCCACCCTCTTCTTGCAGGGAGCTGGCACTTACTAAAGCTGCAATACTCTCCCAGGCGAGGGTGGTCACCTTTCTGCAGGGTCACCTTCTGGAATTCGGGTACAGGAGGTCTCATCTTTGTTGAACTCCATCCAAGAATCTGGTGAGAACTCCCTCTGAGAATCCTGAAGCAGGCTTCCTGCGTGACATCCCCTTGGTTGGATTAACAAGTGCTAGGGAGGAGTTTCAATGGAGCTCCACAGTGATACTGTGATTAAGTTTCCCTGGATGAGCAAATCATCGGGAGGCTGCCAAGAGCACGGCATGATTCACGTGAAGAAATCACGTGCTCAATATTCCATGAGATTTGGCAGGATTCACCGTTTTTCTCACCAAAACTGACACTTTGCCACCTTTGGTAAGATTCCGCCCATTGAAGCTTTTTTTCTGAATGGTGTGCGGGATTCTCTGCTTGACGCCGCCGAAATCGTGAAACGCGATTAGGCGGAGAATAGCTTCCGACGGCAAAATCGGGGTAGACGCCAGTTTGACGCCAAATCGGGATGCTCCAGCACCCCCAAAATAGGATGAATGTGGCGCTCGCTGAAAGTCCAGTCGGCATATCGTTCGCAGGCCTGACACCCTATGCTCCGGGGCTTCCGCGATTCACCACCTCCAATGGACCGATTTCCCGATGGCGTTGCTCACTTGTGGTTTTAACAATTGTGAACCTGGCATCCTGGCTGCTGAGCGAGAGAGAGGAAGTAGGAAATGACGTGGAGTGACTGCGGGCTGCTGGCTGTGCTGGCTGTGGTGAGAGGCGCCCCCAGCCAGGGCTGGGGAGGGGAAGTGGGGGGCGGGGAGGGCGGGCCGAGCAGCCGGGTTGCCCTCCCACAGGACTGGGGCGGTGCCCAGACACCGACCACCATCTTGCTGCACACCCACTGACCTCCCAGCCGGGCCCCTGGTTCTACACAGTGGCACCGGCGGTATGGCAGGGCCCACCCGCCCCCCCCACACCCCCACTCCCCATCACAGCACCTCCCCCACCCCCGCCTCCGACCCCGAGCACCACACCCAACCGGCAGCCACCCACCGGGGGATTACCCAGGGCCACACCCAAGGCAGCCCCCATTGAGGGCAGTGTCAGCCAATGGTTCCCTGGCAGCAGGGACATGCACCAGGACCAGGGGCACCGACGGGTCCGGATACCGATGGGTCAGGGTTGCGGAGGGTGGGGGGGTGGGGGTGGGGAGGGGGGGGAGGGGGGGGGGGGTCATGTGTGGACGGGTCCTGCAGTGCCACCCAGGGCCACCGTGTAGCCCATGGAACCTGGCTGGGCAAGGGAGCAAGCGCCTCGCTAACATGTTGGCCTTTCACCCCCTGCAGCCAATGGCATTCGGACACCAACCCGTGATGCTGGCCGCTGTGGTGATGGCCGGGCTGCAGAGGAACAGGCTGCAGAGGGGCAGGTGGCGGCTGCACAGGCTGGAGGGCTGGCCATCCAACAGGCCGAGGAGGAGGAGGAGGTGCCATGGAGTCGCCGCATGAGGCCCCACGTGTACCAGTTTGTTCGCATATCGTTCGCGGACCTGCCGGACCGGGCATGCGGATGGAGACTGCGGATGAGCAGAAGGACTGTGCGACACATCTGCCAGATGATGGTACACCTGGCACCGTGGGGGTATGGAGGAAGACACCCGCTCCCGGTGACTGTCAAGGTGACTGTCACCCTCAACTTTTATGTGACGGGGTCCTTCCAGGTACCGAGTGGGTACCTGTCCGGGATCTCACAGGCCTCGGGGCACATAGTGCACATGCACTCTGGCTGGGACTGGATGTTCCAGGAACCCGGGACCGATCTGGACGGCAGCTGGTTCCTGGGCTTGGCCTACACTCCGAACGTCCAGCCCCTTCGCTGCTCCAACCTCCACCTGCTGCACCAGATGCGATGTGTGGTGCGCAGCAGAGAGTGTCCTAGGAGCCTCTTCATTAATGTGCCCAACCGAGGTGATAGACTCCAGGATGTTGGAGGATGCTGGGTGAGGGGTGTGCGCAGGGTGAGGGGATTGAGGGGGGGTGTCGGGGGGGGTGTGCACACACGTGTTGTGGGGATCCGCAACTAAGCGGGGTCTCACTTGCTCGCCCACCGCCGACATCCACCTCGGTGACCTCCCTTTCCTCCGGGCCGCCAACCATGTCAAGTGCCCTCTGCTTGGGCATGGTGAGGGCTGCAGGTCTGGTGGTCCCCCTCCGGTCTTCTCCCGCTCCCGGTGGTTGTGTGCTGCCTTCTCCTGAAGGGGAGGCAAACAAACAACGACAGTGTTAGATGTTCCGCGCATGAAGTCCAGGGATTGGGTAGATGATTGCATCAGTGGCCAGGGCACCCAGTCATTGCAGCTGGCATGGGTGCTGGCATGTGGGGCAGGGTGGAGGTTCGGTCGTCCGTTGGATGGGAGGGGCCGGCTTACGTGTGTGTGTGGGGGGGGGGGGCGGTTTAGTGTCAGGGGCACAGCGCTGCCTACTCACCCTGGCCGCTCTGATGAGGTTGTGCAGCTTCTTCCGGCACTTCGTGCCAGTCCGGACGATGTCGCCCATGGTGCTGACCACCTCTGCCACCTGCGCCCAGGTACGCTGAATGGTGGCGCCTGGCGGTCTACCTCCCGGGCCGGGGTACAGAGTCATCCTTCTCTCCTCACGGTGTCCAGAGGGTGTACAGCTCAGCATCCCTGAACCGTGGCACAGCTCTCCTTCCAGCCATCTTGTTGACTAGGATGGTGTGTGAGGAGGGGGGGCAAGGACCGTTTAAGTGGGGCTGCATGTGTGAGCCTCACGTGCGCCAATCACGGACTCGGTGACTCCGGCGCCATTTCGCATGGAGCCGCTTGCGTTCCACGTGGCGATGGTGCTCGCCCATTTAGAGTTGCTGAATCGGTGCAGCTGTTGCGCCGTTTTTCCTGTCGTAAAACACCACTGTTCCCACGCTGGCATCAGCACTTAGTCTCAAAATCAGAGAATCCAGCCCGTTATTTTTGTAACTGATAATTCAAAAATCTATGAGTGTGAAAACAGAGTTTATCTGTTGCAAAGCACATGGCTATATCTTCTCTGGCAACAGGTTTTTTTAGGAAACATCTGAGACACAATTTTCAGATAGATACAGGCTTCTTTCGCCAGACTGTCCTGTTGTAATACCCATCTACTGGAATGGGAAACACCAAGGAAGAGCGTAAGAGTCACAGATATTTACCCAAGTGCAGCAGGAAGGGACCTCTACCTGCCAATCTGCCCAAGGATTGGGGATAGAGTCACCTATATCATTGGGAAAATATCTGTGACTCTTACGCTCTTCCTTGGTGTTTCCCATTCCCATTTTCAGGCTAGAATGTCCTTTTCGTTTTACTGTTTTCTATAAGAACCTTTTCTAGAATAATAATTGGAAATTCTCTCAAGTTGATTCAACAAGAAAGTCAAAACTGGTTGAAAAATGCTTCATACTGAGCATGGATCAGCAACCAGTGGAGTTGAGCAAAACATCGGTGAAAGTGTATTTTACCATTGCATAACGTATGTGTGAATAGGTGTTTTAATATGTAGGAAATACCATACACTTTGGTGAAGGCATCAACCGAGGGAGGCTGACATTAAAAAAAGTAAAGACGTTAATTTATCTAATATAATTCACAACCTTGGGATGACCCAAAGCACTTTACAGCCAATGAAATACTTCAGAAGTGTAGCCACTGTATGGAAAAGTGACCGCCAAGTCCCACAAATAGCAATGAAAGAATGAACTGTAAACAGAAAATGCTGGAAATAATTCACATGTCTGGCAGCATCTGTGGAGAGAGAAACAGAAGTTACTGGGCAGACTCTTCCCAGAAATTGTCAGTGTCAGTTCAGTGGGAAAACCGGCGTGTAGCTCTCCTAGTTGCACAGCCAAATTTTCTCGCCACATTCTCTGGCACACTGTGAACCAGGAATTTGGCGGGGGTGGTTTGCGTGTCACTCTGGCGGGGCAGGGCCTGACAGTGCCGTAAGGCCGACTCCAGAGAAACCAGGGCACCATCTTTAACGAGTGCCGAGATCTGCACTGAAGAAAACTCCACCCCAATCCGCCCCATAGACACTGGGGACAACCCCCTTCCCAGACATCCCACCACTCCCACACTACACAGGTATTGGGTTGCCACCCTCCACAACCAATGGGTTGCACTGCCGCCTGCAAGCATTGGAATTCTCTACTTGGGGTCTCCCACAAACATTGGTGCACCCCCACCCCCACAAGCATTAGGGCACCCTCCCCTTATAAACATTGGGGTGATGCCCTCCTCACACATATGGGGAACACCCAATCAGGCTCCCAAGAGGACCTTCCCCTGGTAGTGCCAGTTCCCCTGGGGGCTATACTTGCTGTCACGGGACTCTAGGCTAGCGCTCCACTTGATACAGAGTCACAACACAGGTAAAATTAGATTTTATATAAAATACCCAAAGTCATTGGCTGAGCCCCAGTGAACTACAGTCACCAGGTTTGTAACTTTAAAATACAAGTAACCTTTTATTATGCACAGAATTATAATTAAATCGACTGAAAATGTAACTGACAATGTACTATCCCTTTCCCAACCTCTCCCACCTCCTATCTCACCCCACTCTCTAAATACACTCACACACAGACAAACAACACTGAGGGGAAAGAATTGTGGAAAGGGAATGAAAATATTAATAAAAATAAAAGGATAAGACTGTTTGTACTGGGATGACTTCCGTCAATGTCTTTCTGAAGTTCAGGCTTTCGTTTTGATGCTTCTTCCTTCTAGGATCGAGATAGTTTTCTCTGGCAATGTTGTCAACTTTCTCTGCAGTATCAATATCATTTCAGGTTCACAGCAAAGGATATGCCAGGCACTCACTGCTTTCAGACCAATGGAGCAATTCTTTCATTTCACTTCAGCGAGCAAGAGAGAGAGAGAGAGAGAGAGAACGTTCCTTTCACTTCCAAAGTCTGAACACTTCTGCCAAGTTCTCTCAGAAAGCATCATGCAGGAATCAATCACTGGCAGTTGTCAGGCAGAACACTGACCCTGGACAACCAACGATTTCCAGTTGACCAATCGAAGTGACTCCCTCCAAAGCTGGTTCCTAAGATCGCTTTTCCAAAATACAAAATCTGGGAACACAGTGTCCTGGCAAACAGGCTATTTCAACCCTGAGTCTTTTGCTTCAAGACACGTCCGGATTATGGGTCCACGGACCAAAATAATTAATGTAAAAGGAAAGAAATGGAAATAAAGGAAATAACCAGGAAGGAATCTTACATCACCTTTACGCCCCGGCAGGATCCCCTTGACTGCTTCAAGTTTTTAAAAATCTGTTGTAAACCTTGCTGATGTGACATCACATCGTTGAGGTACCAATATTCAGTGAGTGGGAACTATATTGCGGGAACATCATTACGTCGCGGGCGAGGGGCACGGAAAATCAGGAAACAAGATCTCGTCAGCGAGAATCTAATTTCCCGACTCTCGGAAGGTTTTGGGCCCTCGTTGTCATTTACACCTACGGCTAACACAGGCTCAAAATCAGCCCCCACTGTTTCAGGTCAATTACCTTTCATCAGAACTGGGTTAAATTAGAGATTTGGTTTTAATCAAGTTCAGAGCCTTTCTACTGGCTTAAAACCCGTTACATCTCACACACCAAGGATAACTTTCCTTCTCTTCTTGAAGTTTTGTTGTGCTCACCTGAGAGAGCGTCAGTTTATTGTCTCAACCAAAAAAGCGCACCTCTGGCAGTGCTGTACTAGCAAGGTCAGCATTTGTTGCCCAATGAGCAGCACGGTGGCCCAGTGGTTAGCACTGTCTGTGTGGGTCACAACCCAAAGATGTGCAGGATAGGTAGATTGGCCACATTAAATTGCCCCTCAATTGGAAAAAAAATAGGACACTTTAATTTTTTTTTTAATTAAAGAAGCAATTGTTGCTCATCGTTAACTGCCCTTGAACTGAGTGGCTTATTAGGTTATTTCAGAGAGAACTTCAGAGTGCATCACATTGCTGTGGGGCTAGAGTCACATGTAGACAAGGCCAGGTAAAGATGACAGATTTTATCCTCAAAAGGGCATTCGTAAAATTGATGGGTTTTTATGACAGCAATGATAGTTTCACACTCTTCGTTACATCAGTTCCATAGTTAATTAGCCCAACAGTTGCCATAGTGGGCTTTGAACCCATGTTTCCAGAGCCTCTGGATTTCTAGTCCAGTGACATTTTTACTTTGCCATCATCCCACCATGAGTGCCAGAGAGAATGGTGCAATGTGTTGGGATGATATGACTGTCATGGTTGAATAACTGACAGTGTACAAGATGTGATATGTGAGTCCTGTGGTGTGATGTGCTTAAGAGTGAGGCCGTTTATGTATGTCTGGTAAGAGTCATGATCGCTGGAGATTGTTGCTTGGTGAGTGCTGAGGTTGTGATGCTGGAGTGCCCATTGGCCCCTGTGGGGACAGCATTTTCTCTCCTCTTTTAGACCTCTTCAATTATGGCTTCTGCTGCAGCACCTGAGAACCTTGAAGGATACCATTACTCAAGCCGTTTCCCCATCAAGGACAAGGACTCCTTGCCCCACCTGCTCCAGCTTCAAAGCACATCCACTATAAGAGGTGTAAATTGGCTTTAAGCAGTGCAGGCTAGGTTTAACTTATGATATCCTCTCATGACTTTGGGCCCCTGCTGAGGCCTGAAGCCACTCATCAGTGTAGCTAGCGCTGGCTGCACCCTACAATCATGGTAATGAACAGTCAGCACAATGTTGGCACGCTGCCTGTATTACATTGAATAGTACTGGGTAATCACACATCATGAACCCTGTGCTTGGATATCGGGTCAGTCTAATTTAGCCCCTTTGAAGTCTTGTGGCTGCAAAAGCTTTTTTAGTTGGATCATTGTCAAATCTTCCTTGGCTGTGAATAAGACTCCTCCTCCTTCTTTCTTTTAACTCCTCCAACATTTCCTCCATGGTTAGGTTTCTCTGGGTGGCAGAGTGGTGCAGCAGGAAATAGTAAACACACCCTGGGCTGGATTCTCCGGCTGCGAGTTTCTCGGCGGCACGTCATTCGGTGGCAGCGGGATTTTATCTTCTCACCGCTTGTCTCATTGAAGCCACCCCTGACCGTCGTGAAACCCATTGGCGGACTGCATTGCAAACCGTAAAAATTAATCTCGATGACTGGAGAATTCCGGCCCCTGTTGTAATAAAGCCGATTCAGGCATCAGAATCACTGCTACAAGCAATCTATATAATATACTCAGAAATTACTTTTGAGTCTTATGGGGCTTCATTTTAACTCTGATCAGTTGCTATTTGTGGTTCTTGCATTGATGTCACAAGACAGATATGAAGTTGATTTCTGAGGGACTTCCATTCGCCTCTGTTTCAAATAGTTGAGGCCTGACTTAAAATGAAACAAGTTAATTTTGCTGCCCAAGAATAGGACATTTGCCTATGTCCTTTTGCTTGCTCCTGTGTTTTTCATCAACAATCACTGGTATAATGATGGAACAGATCCCTTGCAGTTCACCAAGGTCTTGTTATTATGTATAGGAGACTGTATTGTGATGTGAGTACTATTAATAACATCATAAGCTTTGGAGAAGCTCCAGTGTGGAAAAATAGCAATGCTGTTTCATTCTGTTGCCACTTTTCCTGGGGGACTGTGATAAAGGTGTTGGCTCTGTAAAAGAACACAGTGCTTTCAAGCAGCATTTACACACAAAAACCTGTTCATTGACACTCAGTTTGAGTTCCGCCAGGACTACTGAGCTCCTCACCTCAGCACAGCTTTGGTTCAAACACGGAAAAGAGTTGAGCTCCAGAGGTGAGGTGAAAGTTACGGCCCTTGACATCAAGGCAGCATTTGACCAAGTGTGGCATCAAGGAGCCCTAGCAGAACTGGAGTCAATGTGAATCAAGGAAAAAACTCTCTGCTGGCTGGCGCCATACCTGGCATAAAAGAAGATGGCTGTGGTTGTTGGAGATCAATCATATCAGTTCCATGACATTGCTGCAGAAGTTCCTCAGGGTAGCGTCCTAGGCCCAACCTTCTTCACCTGCTTCATCCATGAACATCCTTCCACCATAAGGTCAGGAGTGGGGCTGTTCGCTGAAGATTGCACAATGTTCAGCACCATTCACAACTCTTCAAATACTGAAGCAGTCCATGTCCAAATGCATCAAGACCTGGACAATATCCAGGCTTAGGTTGACAAGTGGCAAGTAACACCCGCGCCACACAAGTGCCAGACCATGATCATCTCCAACAAGACAGAACCTAACCATCACCACATTACATTCAATGGCATTTCCATTGCCGAATCCCTTACTATCAACATTCTGGGGGCTTACCATTGACCAGAAACTGAATTGGACTAACCATCTAAATATTTTGGAACAAGAGCAGGTCAGAGGCTATGAATCCTGTGGTGAGTAACTCACCTCCTGAATACACAAAGCCTTTCCACCACATACAAGTCACAAGTCAGGATTGTGATGGAATACTCTCCACTTGCCTGGATGAAAACAGGTCAAACACTGAAGAAGATCAACACCATCCAGTATAAAGCAACCCGCTTTTATCCAGTATATCCAGTATAAAGCAACCCCTTCCACAAACATTCAAACCCTCCACCACCGAGGTACAGTGGTATCGACAAGATGCTCTGCAGGAACTTACAAAGGTTTCTTGGGCAAATTTACGATCACTACCATCTTGGAGTACAAGGGCAGCAGATACATGGGAACACCACCATCTAGAAGTTCCCCTCCAAGACACTCACCATCCTGACTTGAGAATATATCGCCGTTCCTTTACTGTTCCTGGCTCAGAATCCTGGATCTCGCTCCCTAATACTACTGTGGGTGTACCTACGCCACATTGTCTGCAGCAGTTCAAGAAGGCAGCTCACCACCACCTTCTCGAGGGCCGTTAGAGATGGGCAACAAATGCTGACCTAGCCAATCCACATCCCACCAATGAATTAAAAAAAGATCAGTGACCACTGGATTGATTGAGATTGCTAATTTCCTTACAGTAGCTTGTAATGAGACTAAGATATAAACATTTTGTCTTGTGGTAATGTTCATTCCCACATTACGTTCAATGTTGTCTGCAAGCTAGATCCCTGTAGATAGCGTAATATGTTGCTGCTGCCTCCCTAATGAAGCAGACCCTGTGAGAATGGTTGTTCTTGAACATTCCCCAGTAGATGTGCTGGTTCTAAGTGGATAGATGCCATGGTGAAGCCGTGGGTGCAGGCCAAATGTGAATCAGCCTTCCCTCATTTTTTTTATCCCCTTCTTGCTCCTCTTTAAAAGAAAATCCAAAACTTTGTTTGCAGTAATCAAAAATCTTGTAAAGACAAAATGCAGCTGTTAAAATCCTACAGTTGAAGCTTTAATAGATAGCTTTCTGGGAGCCCAGAATATCCTTGGCCTGTAACAACCAGTTTATACGGCCAAGGGGAGCGCACAGCGTGTTCCTTGATTTAAATACAATTTCCATGTATTACATTGTAAAATGAAGCTCTTTAGACATTTTCAACTAGTTGAAAGGCCAGATGGCAAATTAAATGCTATGTACAATGGATTCTGCTCAGTTTTCTAGCTCTAGCTTGCTTGCACGGCAGCTGAATAAATGAGTCGCTGGAAGATCTATCCTAATAAATCAGTCAATATAAGGAGACTGAGGAGTCAATGAAAGTCTTGAAACTGTAATTAGCATGGATCTGGAGTAGCATTTGTATGTCAAACTTGCTCTTTTACTTTAAATGTGGATTTGTGCATCGTGTTTCAAAGCCTTCATGTCTCAGTTGATGAAAAGGATTTGGTAGTGAAATGTTTCACCTTTGGAACAATGGATATATTTTACTGATACCAAACGGACAGTCTGTGTAGGGAAATAAGACCCATTGCTTTCATGGAGATTGACACGGCATAATTTTCCATAATTGCGGTGACAAACGGGTTTCGTTCACGTTTCCCGCTGGGCAGCGTGGTGGGAAATCAGAGCCAATTTCATTCTCAGAAACTCATCAATTATGCATCGGCGACTACCTCTCTGCATCACATGGTGGGGTGGGCAATGATTCATTCGCCCCACCGTTACCTCGTGCGGTCCAAGGTCTAGGCGCCATATATAAACACCACCCCAAACACACATTTCACTCTCAGCAAGCCAGCCGTGTGCAGGAAATTTCTTGAGATGGTCCCACTGAAGAAAAAAAGCTGCTCCCAGGTTCAGCCGTGGCTCCCTTGAGGCCCTCATCTACCGTGGAGTCTGCCAGCACCGGGATGTCTTCTATCTGAGGGATGGCTCCAGGAGGCCTACCAGCCTCATCTTGCCAGCCTGGGAGGAGGTTGCAAGGGAAGTCAGCTCACCAGGCACCCGCTCAAGAAACACCATCCAGTGCCACGAAGTGGGTGAATGATCTCATTCACTCTGCCAGGGTAAGTCAACTTTCAGCTCACTCTAATCTCACACTCTCATAATGGCAACGTGGACTCAAGGGTTACACTGCTCCGGAATCTCACACAATATTAGTGGAAGAGACAACAGCACTGATTGTCATGTCACACAAACTCCATCCTCAGCCTTTACTGGGCAGGGCTCAGCCCACACAGCAGGCATGCATGCTTCCCAATCTCTCTTACATTTCTTCTCATCACGTTCCATTAATTTATCTTCATGCAGGCTAAGCTCACCCACAACCAGTGGGTAATATCCCAGACGGGAGAAGAAACGCCAAACATCCAGGAGCTGTCCCAGTTTGAGGAAGATGCCACCAAGCTGGCAAGCAAAGAGAAAGATTGCTCATGTGGGGAAGGCAAGATCAGCCTGTCCCAGCAAGCCAGTACGGAGGAGCCCTTTATGAGTTGATCACATCCTGATAATCACAGTGAGTGATATCTTGTATTCAGCCTGCTTATGACCTAAATCTACTTTCTCTCTCTCACAGGCACCAGTAGGCCCAGGCAGACCACCAGAGAGACCGATGAGCTCCTGCCTCCAGCCCACATCAGTGGAGGAAAACCTGCCACTGCCTTCACCTGTATCCTTCACCACTGCAGAGACATTCTGAGACACTGCAGAGACCCCAGTGGTTCACAGTTAGGAAGCTTAGGGTAATAGTCTGTGTATTACGATCTCAGACCAGAGCCCAACAGTGGCTAGGATACTTGACCAAAACCATAAAATTTTATTTTTAATTTTGGAAGGCCGTGAGGAAAGGATTCTTCGCCTTCGGAGTGATTTCATGGCATTTTAAAACAAAATCTTATTACCAATACAGTATTAAAATCTTTAACCTCGCACTGGAAAATAGCTTACAATTATCCCTTAAGCAACACTACTCAATGCAGTGAATACGCTACCCTTGCTTGCAATCTTTACTCCCACTTAAAAGACAAGAAAATAAACCATCTCAGCTCTCTCAATCCACCTTAAATACCGATGGCACTGAGCAATACCTGTTTTACTGAGTTATTCTTTGAGAAAGAGGTCTCTTGACACTGCTTTACTGAACAGATCAGGCACAGGTCAGAACCCCTGCAGAAACTCTGGCTGAATATCCTCAAAAGCTGCTCCATCTAGCTTATTTCAGCTCCCTCAGACAAGTCTGCACTGTCTTAAATATAGTTAATCCCTTTTAACTAACCGACAGTGAGAATAAACTGCCTTGCTCGGTCTCAGCTTCAGCCAGTTCAGAACTCAACAGACAATGTCTTCTCAAAGTGCCTGATGCCTCAGCTACTCCCAGCAATGGCATCATCTTACCAAGCTGAAATTCAATAAATGCCCAGGGAACCCTCTTAATCAAAACAAATTGCATTCGCCCAAGCTATAAGATGGTTAATTGCACCTCAGGGTCCTATAACCTTTGCTGTTTTTTGAAACTAGGAGTCTTTTAAAAACATAACTACAGCAGTCAAACACATTCTAACCCAGGCTTTTAATGTATTTCACCAAATACTTATAATACAATCGGCCGGATTCTCCATTCCTGAGACTAAATGTTGACGTTGGGGCAGGATTCGTGGAGTTCTACAACAGCAAAACTGGCACCCCACCAAGACCAATTCAATGACCATTGAGATCCTCGCACTAGCGCCATGTGGAATACGATTGATTATAATGGAAAACAGTGTCAAATTCGCCGGGATCGGTATTGACTCTCGAGAGGCTGACAAGCTGCAGCCCATTATTTTTTTTTTAATAAACATTTTATTGAGGTATTTTTTGGTATTATAACAACAACACAATAAACAATGTACATAAAACTATAAATATAGTGCAAAAGCCGTCTCCCTCCCTTACAGGTCCCAACTTTATTAACCCCCTACGCAAAGCTAAACTAACCCCTCCCCCCCCCACTTCTGCTGACGATTAATTTCCCGCAAAGAAGTCGACGAACGGTTGCCACCTCCGGGTGAACCTAACAGTGACCCTCTCAAGGCGAACTTGATTTTCTCCAAACAGAGAAAGCTAGCCATGTCCGATTGCCAGGTCTCCGACTTCGGGGGCCTTGAGTCCCTCCAAGCTAATAGTATCCATCTCCGGGCTACCAGGGAAGCAAAGGCTAGAACGTCTGCCTCTTTCTCCTCCTGGATTCTCGGGTCATCCGACACCCCGAAAATCACCACCTCTGGACTCAGCGCCACCCTTGTTTTTAACACCATGGACATGACGTCTGCAAACCCCTGCCAAAATCTCTTATGCTTCGGACATGTCCAAAACATGTGGACATGGTTTGCTGGTCCTCCCGCACATTTTGCACACCTGTCTTCCAACCCAAAGAATCTGCTCATCCGGGCCACTGTCATGTGAGCCCGGTGAATGACCTTAAATTGTATCAGGCTGAGTCTGGCACATGTTGCGGATGCATTAACTCTACTCAATGTAGTGATCTCCGTATGTGCATGTACACAAGGGGTTAATGTGTAATCTGTAGCACCACATGATCACTAGTGGGCCAGACCAACAGGGGTATAAAAAGCAAGCACATTGGGTCTCTCACTCTCTTGGGTGCACTGTGACCAGGGCAGTATCAGACTAGTTCAGATGGTTAGTGGAGTTACGTATAGTTACTGTAGTTAGATCTTGTTAACCTTATCACTAGTATCAAAGTTAAAGTAAAGAACTCAGGTAATTATTGTTATAGTTATGCAATAAACCTTTTGTCACTACTTGACGAGTTTGAGTCTTCTTCATCAAGATTTAGAAGACCTCATCATTAACCAAGGATTGAGTAGCACATGTTACCTACCACACAGGTAACAAAACATGGTACCAGGCATATTGGCTTTAACAGAACAAGTTAGATTAGGTCAGACAAAAAGAGAAGAAAATTCAGACCGGATATTCGACTGTGGAAGACTTTGCAGCAGATGGATCCTCAACAGCTAAATGATTCGATGGACCACGTTCAAGTATCAATGCAGCTGAAAACTGACGGTAACTTAAGTAATAACTGGAAAATGTTTATACAAAAGTTCCAAGTATATATGGCAGCTAATAATTTAAACACGGTCTCTGAAGAAAGGAAAATAGCAATACTACTCGGAAGAGCAGGACATGAAGCTATAGAGATCTATACCTCCTTTAATTTCTTGGTAGGTGAAGGCAAAACCAAATTTAAAGTGATTATCGCAAAATTTGTAAAAGTCAGTCTGGTGAGATGCTGGAAAGATTTATGTTTTGGCATAGATGCCAGAGAAACGCAGTGAGCCCATCACTGATTTTATTACAGACCTCCAGGTACTAGCACAAGGCTGTAATTATGCTGATTTCAGAGATGCTATGATATTGGATCAATTAATTTATGGACGATCTGAAAAAAAATTGAGGGAAGAACTTTCACAAATAGAGTATTTAACATTAGAAATCGCTCGACAAAAATGCCTTGCTTAGGAACAAAACCAAAATCAATACTTTGAGTCTTTACAAAGACAGAATAATTATCTAGAAAACAAAATCCGTAAAAATGGCGCGAATACTCACCACGAGGCAGAGGCAGAATCTCACTACATGCAACAGCACTTTTTGATTGGCGGCCATCTTGAGTGAGAGCATTCCTGCCAGTACACACATGCGCACTACCCTAAAAGATGCAAACCGGCGAAACAGTGTTCTGCGCATGCGCAAGAAGCCGCGCATGCAAAGTTGCGAAGAGAGCGCACAGTAAAGGAAACTCGGATTGCGCATGCGCAATCGAGTCCTACGCATGACGTCATGAGTGTCATGACATCAGAGGCCCCGGACCACGCCCACTTAAAGGGTTAATGTCCGAAAATTAAAAAGAAGAGTTTTAAAGCCACAAAAACAACTCTTTCACCTCGAAAGACAGAACAATGCCTGAACTTCTACCAGCAGTTGAAAATAACCTCCGCAGCACCCTGGAACAGGCAGTTTGCCCTACCCAAAGTGAAGAGCACAATGGCAAATCCGAAAACAACGAAGATGATTTGTTAATTGAACAAGAAGAAAACGATGCCAGACAGCGAGTACTGAACGACTCCATTGACATCAGGAGTGTGCGACACCAGACGCATGACTCTGATCAAGGTAGTGCTACAGATCCAGATGATGACTACCTGGATAACACACACCAAGTAGGCATCATCACGAAGTGCGAATATGCCACACCGGGCACATCGCAAGTCCCGTCAATCCTTGCCGTGGATTTCGAGGACAAATGGAATGCAGTGATGGATGTCAACCAATGCCCCATCCAGTTCAAACTGTACACAGGTACCTCCGACAATCTTATCTCACAGTTGGACTTCAAGAGAATCAAGAAGGCTGCCTGCAAACTCCAAGACTACACTGGCAACGCAATTAAGGCACTGGGGTCCTGCCACCTGACAGTGTCCAACGGACACATACAGACAAGCCTATGCTTCGAGATTGTTCAGCATGATAGGGCGTCCCTGCTAGTGCGCACGCCTGCAAGCAACTAAACCCCATCCGACGAGTCTACACCATGATGCTGTCTCATCCGGATCCTCAGCCCAGCATCGACAACATCCTGACCCACGAGTACAGGATTCTGCTGCAGCCTGATGCCAAGCCAGTGGTCCACGCACCACGAAGAGTCCCCGACTCCACACAGAGAGCGAAACAAGCCCACAGAGAGTGACCTGACGCCAAACCAGTGGTCCACACACCACGAAGATTCCATGACTCCGTTGAGAGCGCACAGATCGACTCCACAGCGAGACCATTGCACGACTCCACACAGGGAATGATGCAAGACTCCACAGAGAGAGCGATACAAGCCTCCACAGCGAGCTCATTGACAGACTCCACAATGGAAGCAACTCAAGACTCCATAGCGAAGTCCATGCAAGAAAAAGACTATGAAAGTCTACCCAGCTTAATTGAGCCACCAGAAGAAGACCATGAAAGTCTACCAAGCTCATTTAACCAAGAAGAAGACACTGAATGTCTACCCACTGTATGTGAGACAAGTGACAAAGAAATCACAATTCCCATACAAGATGTGCAAGATCACAGCGAGACTGACAGATCTCAGCTCGTCTGTACAGAAGCACTCAATAATCAGAGGAGGGCTACTCATGAGTCCAGAGAGACCGCATCAATTGAAATATTGAAGATTTTGACTCCAAAAGAGGAGCACCATGAGTCCAGAGAGGCCACGTCATTTGAAATCTTGAAGATTTTGACTCCAGAAGTGGAGCACCAAGACCCACAAGAGAATGAAATTGTGAAGATTTTGACTCCAGAAGAGGAGCACCAAGACCCACAAGAAAATTAAATTGTGAAGATTTTGACTCCAGAAGAGGAGCACCAAGAAACCAAAGGTGATTCAAATTAGCCAGAAATAGCTCCAGAAGAGGAGCACAAGGAAATCAATGATGATTCAAGTGAACCTGAAATGACTCCAAAAGAGGAGCACCACAAAATCAATGATGATTCAAGTGAATCAGAAAAGACTGTAGAAGAGGAGTACCAAGGAAGCAAAGAGGAGGAATCAAATCCACCACAAATGATTGATGTCACCAACATCAATGCAACATCAGATCATTCTCACAATTCTCAAGACGAAACGCTCAATGTAACAGATACCACAACGGACACTGACACCAATAACTGTGACAATGACTCAAATCATCAACACGGAACACTTATTGTGCACAACAAGAACAACAAACACCGCAAGATGCACAGCAGAAACAAGAACAACAACAGCAACAACAAATTCAACTTGCAGCACAACAAGAACAACAAAGACAACAAGAAGCATAACAGAAACAACAAGCACGACAAGAAAAACAACAAGAACAGCGACGAAAATAAAAACAGAAACACAACAAAAACAACAACAATGACAACAACAAGAACGACAACGGAAGCAACTAACACAGAAGCGACAGAAACAACAACAATGAAACAACAACCTGTGCAACATGGTACAACTCTGCACATGAAGGACAATGCCACAGCACACTGCAAAATAATGACAAGACTACAAACATGCCATGGCATGAGAATCTCACAAATTCACATCTGCTCCAGAACAAGCAAGCACACCAGCTTTCAAAGCAGATGACACACTGGGTCAATACCGCAAGCGCAGGAAAAAGTCCAGGTCAGACAACGGTGTAACACAGAATCGCTACCACAAGCATAGAGAAAAAAAAAGAAAGTCTAAATCAGACAACAAAGTGATTTGACCATTCGAACACCTCATGATGACTTGATGGTCACTTAAACACAAGAACGCTGATGACGTTCACAAAGAAACAACGATAGCAACATCACCACTTCAACAACAGAAGAAGAAAGCAACTCAACTGAACAAATTCACAAAGTTTGGACTCACAAATTCTTTTATCAAGTTTAGAATCATAAATATTAATTGGCTTTGTATAATCATCACTATCATCCCAACTTGTACAAAAAACCCTAAGAGACTAAATGTATTAACATTTGACGGGTTAACTCATTGATTTTATGTAATGCATTTGCAGACTGCATCCATTATGTTAGTTCAATTTTCTTTGCAACATACAGAAAATATGTAACAGGAAAAAAAGGGGGATGTAGTGATCTCTGTATGTGCATGTACACAAGGGGTTAATGTGTAATAAGTAGCACACATGATCACTAGAGAGCCGGATCAGCATGGTTCTAAAAAGCAACCACATTGGATCTCTCGCTCTCTTGGGTGCACTGTGACCAGTGGCATGTGAGAGTACCCTTAAGAAATGGGTGTTTATAAATGGGTGTGTATATAAATATCTGTAGTGAGAGTACCTTTAAGAAATGGGTGTTTAGTACTGCAGGGATGTCAGCGTGTGGGTGGAGCTGGGCTCTCTGTCAGCTTTTTACTTTTGTTTTAGGCTGTTTGCTGCAGGGTGTGTTTTAGTTTTGTTTTCAGTGTTGGAGCTGAAGTCAGACAGAGCAGGTGTACTGTTGATCTCTCTGCCATGAAAAGACTATCTCTTGATCATTTGGTGAATTCAGAAGTAGAAATGTTTTCAGTATTGAATGTAAACGTAATGTGCTTCTGGTAAAAGGTGTTTTAAGTCTCATGGATGTTAAAAGGAAAGCTGAAAGGATTACTTAGTGTTGTATTCTTTGGGGTTGTATTTGAATTAATGGTTGCTAAGATGTTCACTGCATGTTTTAAAAAGGTTAACTTGAGTTCATAGAATAAACATTGTTTTGCTTTAAAAAATACTTTTCCATGTCTGCTATACCACACCTGTAGAGTGGGCCGTGTGCTCCCCATACCACAATCTATTAAAAGTTGTGCGTCAGGTGAACTCCATAATACACTTTGGGGTTCTCTAAACACTGGCCCATAACAAATTGGGGGCTCGGGGGGGGGGGGGGATACAAGTCTATCTATTGGATTGGCTTTGTGAACCTAAAGACAGTGAGGGGTGAGCATATTGTGGTTCCTTTTCAGGTGCGGTATTCTAGTTTAAGTGGGGAGTGTGTTGTGGACAATGGCTCTTTCAGAGGCTCTGAAGTTTTTGGGGGTGGAGACGGTCACATGCAGCACTTTACAGTCAGAGACTAAAGGCAGACTGTTAAATGTGGCAAAAACATTGCAGCTAACATTACCTGACAAAATGCGAAAAGGTGAAGTAATTATGGCGGTGGCTAAGCATTTAAAGCTACCTGAGATACAGTTTGACTCATTGGAAATAGCAAAAATTCAGTTGCAAATTAAACAAATGGAACATGAGAAAGAATGAAAGCAGCTTGAATATGAATGAGAGAGAGAGGAAAAAGAAAGAGCGAGAGAGAGGAAAAAGAAAGAGTAAGAGAAAGAGAGAAAGAGTAAAAAGAGAGAGATGGAAAGGAAAACAGAAAGAATAGCAGAACAAAAAGAAAGAGAAAGGGAGATACAGATCAAGGAAAAAGATAAAGAGAGAGAGTTTGAACTTCAGAAAATGGTTATGAAACATGACAGTCAGTTAAAATTGGCAGACATAAAGGGAAACGTACAGTTGGATGACAGTGATGAGGATCGTGAGAAAGAGCATCAAAGTCGAAGGCTTGGTGGGGGATCTATTTAAATATGTCCAAGCATTGCCAAGGTTTGATGAGAAGGAAGTGGAAGCCTTTTTCATTTCAGTTGAGAAGGTAGCTAAACAAATGAAATGGCCACAGGACATGTGGGTATCACTGATTCAAAGAAAGCTGATAGGTAGGGCTAGTGAAGTGTTTGCATCACTACGGAGGAGGTATCTGGGACGTATGAGGAGGAGAAAAAAATCTATCTTATGTGCATATGAATTAGTGCCTGAAGCCTACAGACAAAGGTTGAGAAATTTAAGGACAGAATTTGGTCAAACATACATGGAGTTTGAAAGGCTCAAACAGAGTAATTTTGATAGGTGGAAAAGGGCTTTGAAAATAGACCAAACCTATGACGCTCTCAGAGAAATTATACTTTTGGAGGAGTTTAAAAATTTAATTCCTGATGTAGTGAGACCTCACGTGGAAGAGCAGAGGGTTAAAATGGCAGGATTAGCAGCAGAAATGGCAGATGATTATGAATTAGTTCATAAATCAAAGCTTGGTTTCCGACATCAACTGGGGACTTGAGAAATACTCAAGTGGTAAAGGTAAAGGTGATCTGATGGGAGATAATAAGGAGAGCGTACCTTAGACTAAAAAAGAAATCCAGGACGGTGGAAGAGACATGAAAAGTTTCAAATGTTTTCACTGTCATAAACTACGCCATGTAAAGTCACAGTGTTGGTGGTTGAAGAAAAGCACTGGGAAGGCCGATGTCGTAAAACAGGATAAGACAGTGGGGTTTGTTAAAGTGGTGAAGGAAAGCCCAAGTGAAGTGAAGGAAGTGCAAAAGATTGTACAGCCTGATCATGAGGTGATTGATAAGATGGTGCCAGATCTCTTTAAAGAATTTACTTGTGTGGGTAAAGTTTATTCATGTGCATCAGGAGGAGCAGGTAAAGAAGTCATAATTTTAAGAGATACGGGAGCTAGTCAATCTTTAATGGTAAGAGATGAGGAGTTATGTAGTTTGGGCAAAATGTTGCCAGAAAAGGTGGTGATATGTGGAATTCAGGGTGAGAGGAGTAGTGTTCCATTGTATAAGGTCAGGTTGGAAAGTCCAGTGAAGAATGGTGAAGTGGTAGTAGGAGTAATAGATAAACTATCTTGTCCAGGAATACAGTTCAGCTTTGGTAATGATATAGCTGGGTCGCAGGTGGAGTGATGCCTACTGTGGTTGATAAGCCAGTGGAAAATTAGACAACTGAAGTGTTGAAGGACGACTATCTTGGGATTTTTCCGGATTGTGTAGTAACAAGGTCGTAAAGTCGCAGGTTAAGACAAGAGGAGAAATCAAAGAGTGAAGATGACGCTGAAGTGCAATTATCAGAAAGGATTTTTGATCAGATGGTTGAAAAAGAACAAGAACAGGTGGAGGATGAGGCGGACATTTTTAGTTCAGGAAAATTGGCGGAGTTATAACAGAAAGATATAGAAATAAAACGGATGTATCAGAAAGCATACACGGAAGAGGAATCTGAGTGTTTACCAGAGTGTTATTACCGTAAAAGTGATGTCTTGATGAGAAAATGGAGACCTTTACATATGCAGGCAGATGTAAAGTGGGCAGAAGTTCATCAAGTAGTATTGCCGGTCGGGTATAGAAAGGGGGTGTTGCGATTTAGTAATTTGGTGAGGTACCAGTGGGAGGTCATTTGGGAATAAGGAAAACTCAAGCTAAAATCCAGAAACATTTTTATTGGCCTGTACTACATAAAGATGTAGTTAAATATTGTCAATCATGTCACACATGTCAAGTGATAGGGAAACCTCAAGCAGTGATAAAACCAGCGCCCTTAATACCCATTCCAGCATTTGAGGAACCTTTTACGAGGGTCCTAATTGATTGTGTAGGACCGCTTCCTAAAACAAAAAGTGGGAATCAATATCTTTTAACTATAATGGATGTGTCTACTAGGTTTCCAGAGGCCATTCCAGTACGTAATATTACAGGTAAAAGGACTGTGGAGGAGTTACTTAAATTCTTTACCAGATATGGACTACCAACAGAAATTCAATAGGATCAAGGATCAAATTTTACTTCAAAGTTATTCAAAGAAGTTATGGATAGTTTAGGAATAAAACAATTAAAATCAACTGCGTACCATCCAGAATCGCAGGGAGCGTTTGAAAGGTGGCATCAGACATTAAAGACAATGTTGAGGGCGTATTGTCAAGATTATCCAGAGGATTGGGATAAAGGAATCCCATTCGTATTGTTTGCAATTAGGGATGCACCGAGTGAGTCTACCAAATTTAGTCTTTTTGAACTAATTTTTGGTCATGAGGTAAGAGGACCACATAAATTGATTAAAGAAAAATTGGTGTGTGAGAAATCGGAAATTACACTATTGGATTATGTGTCAAATTTTAGGGAATGATTAAATAGAGCAGGTGAACTGGCTGGACGACATTTGAAAGTTGCACGAAATGTGATGTAACGGGTAGCGGACAAGAAATTCAAAGTTCATAGTTTTGCCAGTGGGGATAAAGTTTTAGTGTTGTTACCAGTGGTAGGTGAACCTTTAAAAGCTAGGTTTTGTGGACCGTATCAAATTGAAAAGAAATTAAATGAGGTGAATTATGTGGTAAAACACCAGATAGAAGGAAGACTCACCGAGTGTGTTATGTGAATATGCTTAAAAGGCACTTTGAAAGGGAAGGAGAGAAAGGAGGTTTTAATGATTCTAACTCAAAGTGACGAACCAAATCCAGATGACTGTGAATTTGACATACCTCAAATTCAATTGGACAATGAGGAAGTTCTTTAAAATTGGGATGAATTGTTAAGTTGCCTTCCAGTTAAAAGAGTTATTGATATAATATAGGCACGGTTGTAGAGATAAATTGGGAAGTACTAAAATGGCTCGACATAGATTATCATAGAATTTACAGTGCAGAAGGAGGCCATTCGGCCCATCGAGTCTGCACCGGCTCTTGGAAAGAGCACCGCACCCAAGGTCAACACCTCCACCCTATCCCCACAACCCACCAACCCCACCCAACACTAAGGGCAATTTTGGACACTAAGGGCAATTTATCATGGCCAATCCACCTAACCTGCACATCTTTGGACTGTGGGAGGAAACCGGAGCACCCGGAGGAAACCCACGCACACACGGGGAGGATGTGCAGACTCCGCACAGACAGTGACCCAAGCTGGTATCAAACCTGGGACCCTGGAGCTGTGAAGCAATTGTGCTATCCACAATGCTACCGTGCTGTAGATGTGGGAAATGCTGTTCCTATCAAACAACATCCATATCGACTTAATCCTTTAAAATTGGCACAGGTTAGCAGCGAGATTGAGAGTATGCTTAAAGATGGCATAATTGCAGTGGGTTGCAGCCAATGGAGCTCACCCATAGTTATGGTACCTAAACCAGACGGTACCCAACGATTGTGTGTGGACTATAGAAAGGTGAATGCAGTTACAAGAATGGACTCTTATCCTATCCCATGTTTGGAGGTTTGCATTGAGAAAGTGGGATAATCCGCTTTTATTTCCAAACTGGATTGACTGAAAGGTTACTGGCAAGTACCTTTCTCTGAAAGGGCGAAGGAAATTTCAGCTTTTGTAACTCCAGATGGTATATACCAGTTCAAAGTTATGCCATTTGACATGAAAAACACACCAGCAACATTTCAATTGTTAACTAATACAGACATTTCAGGATTACCCAATTGTGCGGTATACATCGACGATCTGGTAGTTTTCAGCCAGACATGGAAAGAACATTTAAAACGTCTGAGGGAATTATTCGATCGACTTCACGAGGCGGGTTTGGTGATAAACCTAGCCAAAAGTGAATTTGGAAAAGCCCAAGTCACTTTCCTTGGCCATACAATCGGACAGGGTCGACTGGTCCCACGGGATGTGAAAACGAAAGTTATTGGGGAGTTTCCTATACCCTCGACATGACGGGAAATAATGCGATTTCTTGGTATGAGTGGATTTTACCGGAAATTTGTACCAAATTTTTGCAGTGTGGTCGGACTTGCTCAAGAAGCGTAACAAATTCCAGTGGACAGCGGAGTGTCAACGGGCATTTGACGGCCTGAAGGCTGTGTTAACCACTGCTCTTGTGTAGTCATCCCAAATTATACCAAACCATTCAAAGTGGCTGTTGATGCGAGCGATGTGGTCGTAGGTGCGGTGGTTCTACAAAACGACGACGAAGGGCTAGATCGGCCTGTTGGTTATTTTTCAAAGAAATTGAATTCTCACCAGAAAAAGTATTCGATGATTGAGAAGGAGATTTTGAGTTTGGTGCTGGCTTTGCAACATTTTCACATTTATGTGACCAGCAATCCATCTGACACCGTTATATATACTGATCATAATCCTTTGACGTTTTTGGAGCGATTCCGGAATAACAATGCAAGGCTGTTTCGCTGGAGTTTGTTGTTACAGCCATTTCATTTACAAATAGTACATGTGGCAGGACGGGAAAATGTGATAGCCGATGCTTTGTCAAGAATGTGATGAATGGAAGGATTTTGGTTGGAGGAAGAAGAACAAAGAACATTTGACTATATTATTATAGCTGTTTGCGTGTGTTGGTTTTTTTTTTAAACCAAAAAGGTATATTTACTGTGTACATTTCTTAGTGGATGGTGCAAAATTGAAAAATGAAACCATCTTGAAGTTGATGGGTTTTTTTTTCTTGGGGGGGATGTGTCATGTGAGAGTACCTTTAAGAAATGGATGTTTAAGCAATGTACCTTTAACAGATGAAACTGATCATATTACTGAAGTGCTGTCACGGGGGGGGGGGGGGTTGGGGGGGGGAGCTGAGCTCACTTCTGCTTTTGGTTTCAGTTGGAAAAAGCAGCTTGTGCGTGTCTGTGTGTTTCCAGAGAGCTGTAGGAAGAAAAGCAAGGTGCTGGGGCTGAAGTCAACCAAACTGATATATCTCTGCCATTTAACAGAAAATATATATATTTCGTGACCTGGTGTGTTACTGTTTTAAGGGTGAAGCCTTTTGGATGTTTGAAGGAAAATTTTGAGGGATTATTTAGTGTTGGATTATTTTCGGGGTTATCTTTGAAGTAATGGGTGTTAAGGGATCCAATGTTTATTTGGAAGGTTAAGTTGAGTTCATGGAATAAACATTGTTTTGTGTTAAAAACCACGTGTCCATAATTGTAATATCACACCTGGGGAACAAGCCGTATGCTTCAAAAGCAACAATCCATTCAAGGGAGAGGTTGGTTGAACTCCATGATACATTTTGGGGTTCTGAAAACACCTCGCCCATAACACTATCGAAGTTTATCTGTATCAGGTCCTTTTTGGATTTTAAACACCTCGATCAGATCACTCCCCAGTAACATCTCATGACCTACATAGTGAAGGTTGCAGTCATGTTGCTGTTCCAGTGATGCAATCTGTTTACTGGAACCATGTTGTTGTGCGTGAAACCTCAAAGTAACTATTTTCATACAGAACTACTGGATGGGGTCAAACTGTTACTTTTTAAAGGATTCAGGAAGTTAAATATAACTCGTTAATAGTGTTGCTTCAGACCAGTCAATTAAACTAGAGGTTTGTGTGTGTGTTTTTTAAACAGCAGATATGTAATCTATTGTAAGCAATTTAAAGTTTGTTCATTAACTTCTACTGAAAATAAGTGAGTATTGCTTACATCTGTTTTTCCCCTGTCAATTGAAACCAAGTTATAATTTTGGAGCACTTCTTTCAGTCTGCCTCGCCACGTGAGCCAGGATCTCTTCCCTTGTGGAAAAAAAATTAGGATAAGCTAAACTAAGAGTGCCCTCTCCCCCCCCCCCCCCCCCCCCCCCCCCCCGCCACTCCCAGTAAGCTGTTACACACATAAATTATGGCTCATCTAGAAGTTAACAGTTTGTCTCCATGCAGCAGAGCCAGGAAAGTTGTTAACTACCTCAGGTGTGAGATATCATATGCAATTGTGTGGTTAATTATGTAGAATTACATAGAATCTACAGCACAGAAACAGATAATTCTGTCCAACTGTCTTTTCTGGAGTTTATGCTGTGCACAACCCACCTTCCACCTTCCTTCATCTCACCCTATCATTCTTCTAATCCTTTCTTCCTCCTGTGTTTGTGTATTGCCTGTGGTATTTGCCTCAACTGCTCCCTGTGGCAGTGAGTTCCACATTCTCACTACTCTTTGTGTAAAGGAGTTTCTCCTGAATTCCCAATGTGATTTATTGGTGACTGATATATTTATGTCCACGGCTTTGTGAACAAGTGGAAACATCTTCTCTATGTTTCCCCAATCAAATCCCTTCATAATTTTAAGTTCTGTAAGAAAGTCACCCTGAGCTCAGTCTTCTCTTTCCAGGGAAAAATGTTCCAACCAATTCAACCTTTCATGATCAGTCTCTCCTCTCAGATTTGGTATCATCCTTGTAAATCTTTGTTGTAGCCTCTCCAGTGCCTCTGTGTATAATTTGGAGACCTGAACTGTGTACAGTACTCCATGTGTGGTACAACCAAAGTTCAGTATAAGTTGAACATAACTTCTCTGCTTTTCAATTCTATCCCTCTCGAAATAAAATTCTTGTTTTCTTATTAACTTATGTCTCTACTTTCAGTGATTTCTGGATCTGAACCCTTAGATCCCAAGATCCCTTTGTTCCTTTACCTCATTTAACTCCGACCACCCAAGCAGTATTTGTCCTCCTTAGCCATATTGAAATTCATTTTCCAATTATACACCTATTCTACAAGTTTATTGATGACTTGTATTTGGTAATGTGTTCCTCTATATTAACTATGCCCACAATTAGGTGTTGGCTATAAATTTTGAAATTGTATTTTTAATTCCTCAGCCCAAATTATGTAAATGGTGAATAACATTTGTCACAGCATTGATCCCTCTGGAACACTGACAAAATCCCGACCTGGGTTACTAGTAGCTACAGAGTTAGTGAAAGATGGGAGCCAGTGTTCTTCAAACAGGCTAAGAGGTGGGAGGGGTGGAAAATAGCATGGAATGGCATCCCAGAGATGGGAAACGCAGCATATTGGATGCCTGCCAACTAAAGGCAGCCAATTTAAATAATCAAAAGGCCACTTGATGGCAATTTTATAAGGTCCTGGTAGCAGTGGCATGATCCTACCAAGTAGGGCGGCTGACAGTTGCAGGAGGTTGCCTCCTGAGGTTCTTGTTTTACGGAACGGGCAGCCCAGCCACAGTGACTGCCCACATGGCCCTGACGTTGCCACCGGAAGGGTTACTCCTCAATCGCCAGGAACAGCGAGCCTGGGCCGGCACAGAAATAAATTGTTAAGCATTCCTTTGAGGCATTTTGAGGCCTTCAAGGGCCAATTAATGGCGAGGTCAACACTGAGCGTCCATCCTGCTGGGTGAAACCTCCTTTTCAGGCCCTCTCTGCATCTTCCTAATCAGAGGCAATCCTCCAACAATGCCTCTGCTCAGCCCTTCAAGCACCACTGTCCCACATGTCACAGAGTCATCAGATCACGCCTTGGAGTTCTTTGTGCATAGTGCGGTTGGAAAATTCACCAATACAGAGTTCATTCGTTCCCGTTGCTCTAGAAACACCATTTTGGTCGATGGATGATCTTCAAAGTTCAGCAAGTGAGCATCTGAACTGGTGACTGGCCTGTTTGAGTCCTGTGATGTTGCACCCTCAGAAGGAATTGTCATTGTCAGAGAATCCCTACAGTGCAGAAGGAGGCCATTCGGCCCGTCCTCTGAAAGAGCACCCCCACCTATCCCTGTAACTCCATAACCCACCTAACCTTTGGACACTAAGGGACAATTTAGCCTAACTTTTTGACTGTGGGAAGAAACCAAAGCGACCGGAGGAAACCCACGCAGACACGGGGAGAAAATGTTAACTCGACACAGTCACCCAAGGTTGGAAATATGCTATGAGGCAGCAGGGCTAACCATGGTGCCACCATGCCTCCCAGATTATCTCCTGTATAATGCTAGGATACCCTGAGGGAGATCAAATACATGAATTGAAATTGTCGACCTAAGAATGTTTTAAATGATCAGCGTATGCATGTTCACATTTCTGGCTGCTGACATATAGTCAACATGAGTGCGTGTTGGATGCCATGTGGCTCTGCGATATTCAATTCTGTCACCAGATAGTTGGTAGCCTCCCCCACTCCCCTTCTCCAATGGTCAGACACACCAACACTCCAGTGACCGCCAGTGTCTCTTCCTCTATAGTTGGTACCATTGAAATTGCTGGATGACTATCTCTAGTTCTTTGCCTCTCCCTGGTGTTCTCTGCTCTCTTTTATAAGTCGGGAAAGAAGAGACCAATTAGTCTGGTATAATGAATGAATTGATGCACAACCTTTGCTGAGAGTGTCTATGAGAGGGAGGTGTGACATTGCATTAAGTTTGGGAGTGAGGGTTAGTGTGGATGTGAGGAAGGGGGTAGACAGTGAGGATTGGGTGACACCAGAAAGTTAAGTTGTGGAAGGAGGGGACTGAAAGATCTCAAAAGGAGGACAACAATGAAAGACCCCAGAATGGGGGCAGCGAGAGACAATAATAATATTTATTAGTGTCACAAATAGCTTATATTAACACTGCAATGAAGTTACATGGAAAATCCCCAGTCACCACACTACGATGCCTGTTCACGGAGGGAGAATTCAGAATGTCCAATTCACCTAATAAGCACGTCTTTCAGGACTTCTGGGAGGAAACTGGAGTACCCGCAGGAAACCCACAAAGACACGGGGAGAACGTGCAGACTCCGCACAGACAGTGACTCAAGCCGGGAATCAAACCCAGGTCCCTGACGCTGTGAAGCAACGGTGCTAACCTCTGTGCTACCGTGCCGCCCTTGACTTAGTGACTAAATGACCAAATGACGGGCAATGGGAGAATTGCAGAATGAAAACAAGTCAACACTTCATCAGAGACAGACCTGACCACAGTGAAGCCAAAGAAAGGGTTTATTTGAAGTTAAGACAAGTAGAAATGAAGGTTCCATTTGTGAAATGATATGTCCAGCAAGAACATGATTGATTTCCCTTGGGGAAAAATGCAGAAATTAAATTAAAGACTTCAAATGAAACTAGGAACTATTGAACATAAAGAGGAATCGGCAAAAATAATTAAAGCTTCAGAGAAGACATTAAAACAACAAGATAAAATGACTGACAGCAAACCTGGAAAGAAAGTTGCAAAAATTGACAAATCCTGAAGTTAAGAAGGAGGGGAAATTATTGAAACAATGGAAAATAAGCTGAACTCCATGAAAAGCAACTGGAAAATAAGAACAAGTCCAGTGAAGAATTGAATCAGAAGAATACAAGCTTGAAGAACGGAAGCTTGACAATGAGAAATTAATTGAAGAAGTAAAAACATTGAAATTGACAGCAGAGTTAACAATTCAGAATGAGAAAGAAACTGAGATTATGTGCCAGAACAAGATTGCTGAAATGGTCACGCAAATGTAAAAGTACAAGAACATGATGAAAAAATGGTCAATGAAAAAAATGCTGAATTGAAATGTTGGGAAGAGAATACATTTTATCACATGACCTAAGTGTCAGAAACAGAGTACTTGGATCATCCCTTCATACGTGACAGACTGAGACTGTGAAAGAACGGTCAAGACAGAAGGCTTTGTTGTATTGTGATGATATATGCCTGAATGCATTATAATGTAAGGTGCTTGGCAGTGCAAGGGTAAGTGTGGGATTGGACAGTGACACTGCCCACAGAGTGATGTATGTAGTCACATGGTCAGAGAACAGTCTGGAACTAAACTCAGTAAGCAGCAAGCCTGCATGTAACAGCTCCACGCAAGACCATATTTGAAACTGTACATAGTTAAAGCTTACCAATTAAAGTCTTTGTGTTCAAACACTGAGCCTCACGATCCTATCAATGAGCCTACAACAATAAAAAAAGCCATATTAAGTACACAATATTACATGGTGTCAAAATGTGAAGCTTTGGTCGCGGATCAAGCTGGATCACTGGAATTATTATCTCTGAGACTGGACTCCTGTCATACCCAGTAAGCATGGAGGGACAGATCATCCGTGGACCACTTGAGGAGTAGAAAGACACTCCAGCAGTCAGTGTTGCCATCAAGAAATGTTTTCAAACCCGTAAGCAGCAAAGTATCTCAACACCCTGCTATAGACATAACTGATCCCTCCATGGAAGTAAATAGTAACAAACTGCCTGTGCCAGAAGAGGTACCCATTGTTTGCAGTTCCTGTCAATGTCGATCCAGTGGAAGCATTTCAGACGACAGAATTACACTGCTCTACAAGAAACAGAAAAACCCCTCAAAGACCCGGGGCTGGATTCTCTGATTTTGAGGTTATGTCCCCACGCTGGCAAGGGAATGGTGGCGTTTTACGACAGACAAAATGGCGTAAAACGGCCACCGATCCTCCGTTTGGCTGGGGGCTAGCATCAAGGCAGCGGAGAGCACCCAACTCTAGCTGCCGATATGGTCCGGAGAATTGCCGTGCAACATGGCATCGGCTGTTCGCGGACACTGCTTGCAAAATAGTGCCCCCTTTGGCCAGCCCCTGCACCGCGGACCACCCCCCAACAGTGCCCCAGCCCCTGACACAGTCCCCCCTGCCCGCGGAACAGCCCTCCCCTGACTGTGGTGGTGCTGGACTGAGTCTGCAACCGTCACGCCGAGGTCACGACGGATGAACCAACACGCGTCCGACGCCATCGGGAACTCGGCCGATCGGGGGTGGGCCTCAGGAAATATCCTGAGACCTTCGATATGGGGCGCGGCGCACTCGCTTTGGAGGGGGCGGAGCATCGTAAAAGCAGCTCCGCCCCCGATTCAGTCATGAACGGGGATTCTCCAGTCGATCGCCGAATGCAATTTGGTTAGCACTGCTGCCTCACGGCGCCGAGGTCCCAGGTTCAATTCTGGCTCTGGGTCACTGTCCATGTGGAGTTCACACAATCTCCCGTGTTTGCGTGGGTTTCGCCTCCACAAACAAAAGATGTGCAGGGTAGGTGGATTGGCCACTCTAAATTGCCCCTTAATTGGAAAAAATGAATTGGGTACTCTAAATTTGTTTTAAATAAAGGTTCCTCTTCATTTGATGTCCAAATAATGATGTCATCAATGTGCATTTGTACGCCTGCAATACCTTCGACCATCTGCTCCAGAGCTCGATGAAAAATTTTGGAAGCTGAAATGATCCCGAAAGGCATTCAATTGAGGCAGTACCTCCCATAAGATGCGTTGAACGTGCAGAGTTTCTTGCTGGCTTCATCTAGCTTTAGTTGCCAAAACCCCCTGGATGTGTCTAGCTTGGTGAAGATCTTGGCACCTGACATCTCACTCGTGATTTCCTCTCTCTTTGGAATTGGGTAGTGTTCCCGCTTAATATTCTGATTTGAATCCTTGGGATCTTGACGGATTCTCAGGTCACCATTGGCTTTCCTCACACAAACCACAGAACTGACCTAGTCAGATGGTTCTTCCACTTTGGTGATTGTCCCCAACTCCTGCATTCCCTCAAGTTCTGCTTTTAGACATTCCCTCAAAGGAGCTGGAACCCTCCAAGTGGATGAATGACTGGTCTGGCATTTGCTCTTAGCTAGATTTTATGTTCAAATGTAGTGTTCCCATACCATGAAAAGCGTGAGGAAATTTCTGGATAATGGCCTCAATCTGGTCATCGCAAATATTTGAGATTCTGTCGGAGCTTCGAATGCGTTTCACAAATTGCTTTTCGTTTCACAAATTTGCGTTTCACAAATCTCACAAGCCTTAACACCCAGTAGTGAAGATCACATTGGCTCAACTATTTCAAATTTAATCAGAACCTTCTTTTCAAGTACCCATTGTGGGAATCACACTGCCATTGCAATCCCGCAGCTGACAGCCATTGTCGTCAATCACTGATGTCGTTTTTAATTTGGCTAGGTCTGTCTGATTAATGAGATTCGCTTTTGCTCCGATGTCCAATTTCATTTTAATTGTGGCTCCATTTATTACTAATGGAATCGTTCAATCATCATTTTTGTGCACTGATATTTGTTTTGAAATGTCTGAATCGGAAGATTCCTGTTGCGTTTTTTCTATACTTTCTATTTTTTCGACAAAGAAAGAATCTTCTAAATCAAATGCATCTTCCATTGCGTCAGGTATGATCGCTTTATTAACATGTTTTATTTCTTGCACAGCTCTTCCCTTTTCACCATACTAAGCTGCTTAATTGTTGCGATTTTATTCCTGATCTGCACTGAGGTGCAAAGCGATTCAATTTGTGGCACTTCGCACAGGTTTTTCTAAAAGCAGGGCATTTTTTCATTTGGTGGACATTTCCACACCGTTTGCACATCATGACGCTCGTGATGTCGTATGCAAAATGGCTGCCGTCTGGAGCACGTTTCTTTTTTTGGTGTCAGCCACGTTGGCGTCGGCCACACTGTTAGTTTTCGTGCCTTTTTTACCAACCAACATTTCAGAGAACTGGAGTGTCATTCTCCGACCCCCCAGAGGGTCGGAGAATGGCCGTTGGCCGCCGTGAATCCCGCCCCCGCCGGTTGCCGAAGTCTCCGAAGGGAGAAAAGTCGGCGGGACGTTAATGGCGGCGCTGCCGCGGAGAATGTCACGGGTCTGCGCAAGGCAGCCGATTTTCGGCCTGCCGATATTCTCCCTTCCGGGTGGGCCGAAGTCCCGTCGACGTGATGACCGTTCACGTCGACGTAAATCAAACCTCCTTTTCATCGGCGTGACCCGGTGCTCCAGGCTCACGCCGACCAGCGTGGAGGTGAGTGACGGCCTGGGGGGTTGGCTCTGGGCAGGCAATGGCGTGGCCGCAGTCTGAATGCGTGAGGAAAGGTGTGTCTCGGGTTGTGTGTGTGTGTGTGCGGCGGGGGGGGGGGTGGTTAGAGTAGGCTGGGCTCCGGGGGAGTGCCGGGAGGGGGTCCGTGCCGGGGTGGAGGTTGGGGGGGGGTCCGTGCCGGGGTGGAGGTTGGGGGGGGTCCGTGCCGGGGTGGAGGTTGGGGGGGGTCCGTGCCGGGGTGGAGGTTGGGGGGGGCTCCGTGCTGGGGTGGAGGTTGGGGGGGGGTGTCCGTGCCGGGGTGGAGGTTGGGGGGGGTCCGTGCTGGGGTGGAGGTTGGGGGGGGGGTCTGTGCCGTGCCGGGGTGGAGGTTGGGGGGGGGTCCGTGCCGTGCCGGGGTGGAGGTTGGGGGGGGGGGTACGTGCCGTGCCGGGGTGGAGGTTGGAGGTTGGGGGCGGTCCGTGCTGGGGTGGAGGTTTGGGGGGGGTCCGTGCTGGGGTGGAGGTTGGGGGGGGTCCGTGCTGGGGTGGAGGTTGGGGGGGGGTCCGTGCCGGGGTGGAGGTTGGGGGGGGGTCCGTGCTGGGGTGGAGGTTGGGGGGGGGGTCCGTGCCGGGGTGGAGGTTGGGGGTTGCGGGGGGTCCGTGCTGGGGTGGAGGTTGGGGGGGGGTCCATGCTGGGGTGGAGGTTGGGGGGGGAGTCCGTGCCGGGGTGGAGGTTGGGGGGGGTCCGTGCTGGGGTGGAGGCTGGGGGGGGTCCGTGCCAGGGTGGAGGTTTGGGGGGGCTCCGTGCTGGGGTGGAGGTTGGGGGGGGGGGTCCGTGCTGGTGTGGAGGCTGGGGGGGGTCCGTGCTGGGGTGGAGGTTGGGGGGGGTCCGTGCCGGGATGGAGATTGGGGGGGTCCGTGCCGTGCCGGGGTGGAGGTTGGGGGGGGGGTCCGTGCCGTGCCGGGGTGGAGGTTGGGGGTTGGGGGGTGGTCCGTGCTGGGGTGGAGTTTGGGGGGGGGTCCGTGCTGGGGTGGAGGTTGGGGGGGGGGTCCGTGCCGTGCCGGGGTGGAGGTTGGGGGGGGGTCCGTGCCGTGCCGGGGTGGAGGTTGGGGGGGGGTCCATGCCGTGCCGGGGTGGAGGTTGGGGGTTGGGGGAGTCCGTGCTGGGATGGAGGTTGGGGGGGGGGTCCGTGCTGGGGTGGAGGTTGGGGGGGGGGGGGTCCGTGCCGGGGTGGAGGTTGGGGGGGGGGTCCGTGCTGGGGTGGAGGTTAGGGGCGGTCCGTGCTGGGGTGGAGGTTGGGGGGGGGTCCGTGCCGGGGTGGAGGTTTGGGGGGGGTCCGTGCTGGGGTGGAGGTTGGGGGGGGGGTCCGTGCTGGGGTGGATGTTGGGGGGGGTCCGTGCTGGGGTGGATGTTGGGGGGGGGGTCCATGCCGGGGTGGAGGTTGGGGGGGGGGGTCCGTGCCGTGCCGGGGTGGAGGTTGGGGGGGGTCCGTGCCGTGCCGGGGTGGAGGTTGGGGGGGGGGGTACGTGCCGTGCCGGGGTGGAGGTTGGAGGTTGGGGGCGGTCCGTGCTGGGGTGGAGGTTTGGGGGGGGTCCGTGCCGGGATGGAGATTGGGGGGGTCCGTGCCGTGCCGGGGTGGAGGTTGGGGGGGGGTCCGTGCCGTGCCGGGGTGGAGGTTGGGGGTTGGGGGGTGGTCCGTGCTGGGGTGGAGTTTGGGGGGGGGTCCGTGCTGGGGTGGAGGTTGGGGGGGGGGTCCGTGCCGTGCCGGGGTGGAGGTTGGGGGGGGGTCCGTGCCGTGCCGGGGTGGAGGTTGGGGGGGGGGTCCATGCCGTGCCGGGGTGGAGGTTGGGGGTTGGGGGAGTCCGTGCTGGGATGGAGGTTGGGGGGGGGGTCCGTGCTGGGGTGGAGGTTGGGGGGGGGGGTCCGTGCCGGGGTGGAGGTTGGGGGGGGGGTCCGTGCTGGGGTGGAGGTTAGGGGGGGTCCGTGCTGGGGTGGAGGTTGGGGGGGGGTCCGTGCCGGGGTGGAGGTTTGGGGGGGGTCCGTGCTGGGGTGGAGGTTGGGGGGGGGGTCCGTGCTGGGGTGGATGTTGGGGGGGGTCCGTGCTGGGGTGGATGTTGGGGGGGGGACCATGCCGGGGTGGAGGTTGGGGGGGTGGTCCGTGCCGTGCCGGGGTGGAGGTTGGGGGGGGGTCCGTGCCGTGCCGGGGTGGAGGTTGGGGGGGGGGGTCCGTGCCGTGCCGGGGTGGAGGTTGGGGGGGGGTCCGTGCCGTGCCGGGGTGGAGGTTGGGGGGGGGGGGTACGTGCCGTGCCGGGGTGGAGGTTGGAGGTTGGGGGCGGTCCGTGCTGGGGTGGAGGTTTGGGGGGGGTCCGTGCCGGGGTGGAGGTTGGGGGGGGTCCGTGCTGGGGTGGAGGTTGGGGGGGGGTCCGTGCCGGGGTGGAGGTTGGGGGGGGGTCCGTGCTGGGGTGGAGGTTGGGGGGGGGGTCCGTGCCGGGGTGGAGGTTGGGGGTTGCGGGGGGTCCGTGCTGGGGTGGAGGTTGGGGGGGGTCCATGCTGGGGTGGAGGTTGGGGGGGGAGTCCGTGCCGGGGTGGAGGTTGGGGGGGGTCCGTGCTGGGGTGGAGGCTGGGGGGGGTCCGTGCCAGGGTGGAGGTTTGGGGGGGCTCCGTGCTGGGGTGGAGGTTGGGGGGGGGGGTCCGTGCTGGTGTGGAGGCTGGGGGGGGGTCCGTGCTGGGGTGGAGGTTGGGGGGGTCCGTGCCGGGATGGAGATTGGGGGGGTCCGTGCCGTGCCGGGGTGGAGGTTGGGGGGGGTCCGTGCCGTGCCGGGGTGGAGGTTGGGGGTTGGGGGGTGGTCCGTGCTGGGGTGGAGTTTGGGGGGGGGTCCGTGCTGGGGTGGAGGTTGGGGGGGGGGTCCGTGCCGTGCCGGGGTGGAGGTTGGGGGGGGGTCCGTGCCGTGCCGGGGTGGAGGTTGGGGGGGGGGTCCATGCCGTGCCGGGGTGGAGGTTGGGGGTTGGGGGAGTCCGTGCTGGGATGGAGGTTGGGGGGGGGGGTCCGTGCTGGGGTGGAGGTTGGGGGGGGGGGGGGTCCGTGCCGGGGTGGAGGTTGGGGGGGGGGTCCGTGCTGGGGTGGAGGTTAGGGGGGGTCCGTGCTGGGGTGGAGGTTGGGGGGGGGTCCGTGCCGGGGTGGAGGTTTGGGGGGGGTCCGTGCTGGGGTGGAGGTTGGGGGGGGGGGTCCGTGCTGGGGTGGATGTTGGGGGGGGTCCGTGCTGGGGTGGATGTTGGGGGGGGGGTCCATGCCGGGGTGGAGGTTGGGGGGGGGGTCCGTGCCGTGCCGGGGTGGAGGTTGGGGGGGGTCCGTGCCGTGCCGGGGTGGAGGTTGGGGGTCGAGGGGGGGTCCGTGCTGGGATGGAGTTTGGGGGGGGGGTCCGTGCTGGGGTGGAGGTTGGGGGGGGGGTCCGTGCCGTGCCGGGGTGGAGGTTGGGGGGGGGGTCCATGCCGTGCAGGGGTGGAGGTTGGGTGGGGGTCCGGGCCGTGCCGGGGTGGAGGTTGGGGGTTGGGGGGGGGTCCGTGCTGGGGTGGAGGTTGGGTGGGGGCCCGTGCTGGGGTGGAGGTTGGGGGGGGTCCGTGCCGGGGTGGAGGTTGGGGGGGGGTCCGTGCTGGGGTGGAGGTTGGGGGGGGTCCATGCTGGGGTGGAGGTTGGGGGGGGGTCCGTGCCGGGGTGGAGGTTGGGGGGGGATCCGTGCCGTGCCGGGGTGGAGGTTGGGGGTTGGGGGGGCTCCGTGCTGGGGTGGAGGTTGGGGGGGGGGTCCGTGCTGGGGTGGAGGTTGGGGGGGGGGTCCGTGCCGTGCCGGCGTGGAGGTTGGGGGGGGTCCGTGCTGGGTTGGAGGTTGGGAGGGGGTCCGTGCTGAGGAGGGGGATGGGAGGGCAAGTGAGTTGGTCCACCTGGCCAGGTGCCAGCCTCCAACAGTTGGACCCATGCGGTCCATGCCACCTGGCTGGGGGGAGGAGGGGAATTGGGCAATGATGACATGTCGTCGTTCCCCTCCCCCCCACCAGGCCGTAATGTTTTCAGATCATCCAGCGATGTTGGCCGCCGTGGTGGCAGCCGCTCATGTCTATGTTGCCCTGGATGAGGAGGAGGAGGAGCGTGCCAGAGAGGCGGCGCAGGCTGCCGCAGAGGGGCAGGCGGCAGCCGCCCAGGCTGGAGGGACACCTGACCGACAGGACGAGGAGGGGGAGGAGGACGTCACGGCCCCACGGCAACGGAGGCACCCGAGGGCGCCCCGTGTGTACCGGCCCCGGCAGTCATACCAGGACCTCACGGACCGGGAATGCAGGAGGAGACTCCGGATGAGCCGGGAAACCATGGCACACATCTGCCACCTGCTGGCACACCTGTCACCGCATGGCACTGGCGGGGGACACCCTCTCCCCGTGTCCGTCAAGGTTACGGTGGCCCTGAACTTTTATGCAACGGGGTCATTCCAGGCACCGAGTGGGGACCTGTCCGTCATATCGCAGACATCGGTGCACCGATGCATCCGGGCAGTGACAGATGCCCTATATGCCATGGCGCACCGCTACATCCGCTTCCCCGTGGACCGGGCCAGCCAAGATGCCCGGGCCGTGGGCTTCTCTGCAATGGCCGGGTTCCCCATGGTCCAGGGCGCGATCGATGGGATGCACGTCGCCGTGCGGCCACCTGCAGATAACAGGGCCGTGTTCACTAATAGGAAGGGGACCTATTCGATGAACGTACAGGTGGTCTGCGACCACCGCATGATCCTGCAGATCTGCGCCTGTCACCCAGGCAGTGTACACGACTCATTCGTGTTGTCGCGGTCATCCATCCCCGGCATGTACGAGGGACGCCATCCCCGGCTGAGGGGCTGGTTGCTGGGCGACAGGGGCTACCCATTGCGATCGTGGCTGATGACGCCTATACGGAGGCCACGCAATGAGGCGGAGAACCGCTACAATGATGCCCATGTAGCGACAAGGGGAGTGATCGAGAGGTGCTTTAGCGTGCTGAAGATGCGTTTCAGGTGCCTGGACCTCTCTGGGGGCGCCCTCCAGTATCGGTCAGATATGGTCGGCCGCATCATTGTGGTGTGCTGCGTCCTGCACAACATAGCCCAGCAGAGGGGCGATGTGCCGCAGGCAGAGGAGGGCGGAGTGGAGGAGCAGCAGGAAGACGCCGTGTCCTCCCCAGATGAGGGGGATGGGGGTAATGGTCAGGGCAGACGGGGTAGACACAGGCGGGTGGCTGTCCACCGTTACCGGCTGGCCCAGCGGGCACGGGACAGACTGATAGACGCCCGCTTCACTGACTAGATGGGCGTGGGAATCGGGTAGTATGGCCACAGACCGCACACCATGGCAACAGCCAACCACCCACACCCCCCACCCATCCACCCACCCAGCACCCTCACCCCCCTCCCCAACCCCACCCACCCCACCCGCATGCACACCACCCCCGCCCCCCCATTGCCGATCCACCTGCGGCACAACGGGCCGGGCTCACACAGTTGCGGGTGGACGCGTGTCTATCGCAGGCCATGGAGGATGATGACAACCCACCCTGCGATGAGCTCCTGGCTCTACATCGTTGGACTATGTCTGACCCATGGCCACAGTACCACCATCCACCCGGACCATCCCTGCATGCGGCTGTGACACTGCAGCGCACGGTCCCGTCCTCTGCCCGGGGGATGTTGGTGGCGGCCCAGGGGGAAGGGGGCAGACTCACCTGGGGCTGAGGTAAGACCACCCCTCACACACACACTTGCGCTCAACGTACATGACACCCCCGCACACTTTGGACAGAGCACAAAGGCAGCTTCGGTAGGTGTAACATTGACTTTAATAACCAAAGGAGTTCATGCACGTGCCCTAGCCCCTAAAACTCATCTGTGCCCTGCACCCGTGCCAACTTACTCAGTGTCTAATTGTTTGGCCTTACGGGCCCTTTGACTACGTCTACGTGGTTCCCCAGACGGTACAGCAGAACTGGAGGTGGACTCCTGTGATTCCTGCCCTCTGACACTGGATCCCTTTGGCGGCCGTTTCCTGGGGCGTCCTGGCCTAGATGGGCCAGGCTGCAGCCCGGGCGACTGGGATGGCGAGCTGCCAGCCTGTCCTGCCCGTTGCCCACCCGATGCACCTGGGACGGAACGGGGGGAGTCCGAGGTGTCGCGGTGTACCGGGACCTCCCCTACAGAGGGAGCCGGGATGGACCACACCTCCTCCCTCGGGTGCCCGATGGCCCCCAGGCCTCTACATGGGTGGGGGATGCGAACGGACTGGCCATCCGACGCCCCCCCGACATCTGGCGCTGCCAGTCCTGGAGGCCCGTGCTGGTATCGACAGGGGTCTGCAGGTTTCCAGCCATGGAGCCCAGGGGGTTGGCAAACCCTGTCTGTGACAGTGCGACGCCGGCTCGCACATGGCCACTGGCGCCGATGCCCTCAGCGATGGCCTGCAGAGACTGGGCCATGGCCTGCAGAGACTGGGCCATGGCCTGCTGAGACTGGGCTATGGCGTTGAGCGCCTCTGCCATCTGGCGCTGGCACTGGCTCATGGCCTCCTGTGAGAGGGCAGCCATTTCCTGGGCCACAGCCGCCGCCTGCACGGAAGGCCCATGCCTCGCAAACCGTTCCCCATGTCTGACACCGTCGCACCCATTGCCTCCACCGCGGACGCCACCCGTGCGGTGTCGGCCTGGGTGGCACGCATGACCGGCAGCACTCCTAGCTCCTGGACGCAGGTGGACTCCTCCACCTGCGTCCGCAGCCGCCGCAAGCCGCCCGTCACCCTCTTCGCTCGTCTCCGGGTCAGTGGTTGCATCGGATCTATGTGTGGGTGTGGTAACTGCAGGAACCCGGGATCCATCTGGGCGACAGATGTTCGCTTGGGCTGGGCTGCCCTCCGACCGCCCGGTCCCTCTGCTGCTCCTACCTCCACCTGCTGTACCGGGACGGCCGTGTTGTGCGCACCAGTGAGTGTACCAGACGCCTCATCACTAAAGTGCCCAACCGTGGTGAGTGTTTCTGCGATGGTGGAGGGTGTTGGTGACAGCAGTGGCGTTGTGTCGTGCTCTTCGTCCCACTCTGAGTCCATGGCACTTTGGGGTGGGGGTTCGTCTCCACCCATCCACTCTGAGTCACTGTCCGGTATTTCGTCTTCCTGGGTAGTGCTGTCCCGGGAAGGGGTGTCCTGGGTAGTGGTGTCCTGGGTAGTGGTATCCTGGGTAGTGGTGTCCTGGGTAGTGGTGTCCTGGCTCGGATGTGACGGGGGCCTGTGGCTGCCCCCCTCGTCGCTGGGTGGTCGCTCCCGCACGTGACGGGGGTGTCGTCTCCCTGTTGCTCCAGGTCTCTCCGTCTCCCGTGGTGTGCGAGGGGCATCCTGCGGGCGTCGCATGCTGGAGGGTCCGGGTCTCTCTGTCTCCCGTGGTCTCCGAGGGGCATCCTGCGGGCGTCGCATGCTGGAGGGTGCGGGTCTCTCCGTCTCCTGTGGTCTCCGAGGGGCATCCTGCGGGCGTCACATGCTGGAGGGTGCGGGTCTCTCCGTCTCCTGTAGTCTCCGAGGGGCATCCTGCGGGCGTCGCATGCTGGAGGGTGCGGGTCTCTCCGTCTCCTGTGGTCTCCGAGGGGCATCCTGCGGGCGGTCTGCATCTGCGGGGATGGGTGCCTGGACGTTTGGTCCTGCGATACACAGGGGGGGCAGGGGTAAAAGGCAACAGTGTTAGGCAGGTATATGAATGCACGCCATCGGTTGCGCGTGCATTGCAGAGGTTAAGGTTAGGGCTGGATTCACTTGGGGATATGGGGGATATGGGGGAGGGGGGATATGGGGGAGGGGGGATATGGGGGAGGGGGGATATGGGGGAGGGGGATATGGGGGAGGGGGGATATGGGGGATATGGGGGAGGGGGGATATGGGGGATATGGGGGAGGGGGGATATGGGGAGGGGGGATATGGGGGATATGGGGAGGGGGGATATGGGGGAGGAGGGATATGGGGGATACGGGGGATATGGGGGAGGGGGGATATGGGGGATATGGGGAGGGGGGATATGGGGGAGAGGGGAAATGGGGGAGGGGGATATGGGGGATATGGGGAGGGGGGATATGGGGGATATGGGGGAGGGGGGATATGGGGGAGGGGGATATGGGGGATATGGGGGAGGGGGGATATGGGGGAGGGGATATGGGGGATATGGGGAGGGGGGATATGGGGGAGGGGGGATATTGGGGAGGGGGGATATGGGGGAGGGGGGATATGGGGAGGGGTGATATGGGGGATATGGGGGAGGGGGGATATGGGGAGGGGGGATGTGGGGGATATGGGGGAGGGGGGATATGGGGGAGGGGGGATATGGGGGAGGGGGGATATGGGGAGGGGGGTATGGGGAGGGGGGATATGGGGGATATGGGGGAGGGGGGATATGGGGAGGGGGATATGGGGAGGGGGATATGGGGATATGGGGAGGGGGGATATGGGGGAGGGGGGATATGGGGGAGGGGGGTATGGGGGACATGGGGGAGGGGGGATATGGGGGAGGGGGGATATGGGGGAGGGGGGGATATGGGGAGGGGGATATGGGGATATGGGGGAGGGGAGGATATGGGGGATATGGGGAGGGGGGATATGGGGGATATGGGGAGGGGGAGATGGGGGAGGGGGGATATGGGGGAGGGGGGATATGGAGAGGGGGGATATGGGGGAGGGGGGATATGGGGGAGGGGGGATATGGGGGAGGGGGATATGGGGAAGGGGTTATATGGGGGATATGGGGGAGGGGGGATATGGGGGATATGGGGGAGGGGGGATTTGGGGAGGGGGGATATGGGGGAGGGGGATATGGGGGAGGGGGGGTATGGGGGATGGGGGATATGGGGGATATGGGGAGGGGGATATGGGGGAGGGGGGATATGGGGGAGGGGGATATGGGGGAGGGGGGGATATGGGGAGGGGGGGATATGGGGAGGCCCACCCTGCCAGATCTGACGATGTCGTTCACCTTCTGGTGGCACTGGGTGCCTGTCCGTGGTGTCAGGGCCACAGCGGTGACGGCCTCTGCCACTTCCCTCCACAGACGCCGGCTGTGGCGTGGGGCAACTCTGCGGCCGTGCCCGGAATACAGGGCGTCCCTCCTCTGCTCCACCGCATCCAGGAGCGCCTCCACATCGCGTGACTCGAACCTCGGGGCTGAGCGACGGCCAGCCATCCAGTCGGGTGTTGCGGTCGGGTGTTCCAGTCGGGTGGGGGGGAGCAGCGCGGCCTTATGAGCCGTCACGCCGTGCAGCGCGTGAACCACTGCGCAAGCGCGGATCCCGTTACATCGCTGCTAGCCCATTTCGGGCCGGAGACTATCGACCCATTTTTCCGACGTGACGCAAGCCGGATTTGCGCCGTTTTTTGCGCCGATCGGCGGACTTTCCGCCGATAATGGAGAATTTTGCCCCTGATTTCTGGAAAGTTTGCTTGCTCTACACAGACTGATTGCATCTTCTAATGTTAGATCAGACTGTCTCAATAATCTTTCCCGCAGTTTATCGCTTTTTATTCCATCGACTATCTGATCTCGCAGAAGTGAGTCTAGGAAATGGAAAAATTACATATCAACGATTTTAGTCTCAGATCCATGATAAAGCAGTCAAGCCTTTCACCTGATTTTTGTACTCTTTGCCTGAACACATACTGTTCAAACATTTTGTTTTGCTGCAACTGGCAGTGCTTATTGAATTTTTCCATTTCTGTACTGTATTTTTCTTATCTGTTTCGTCGTCAAACGAATTGAAAATTTCTAGGGCTTGCGGACCAGCCACTGTTAGAAACAGTGCTATTTTTAGCTGATCGCTGACCGCTTCTAGGACTAGGGCAGGGATATATAACCCAAACTGTTGCTTGAAATTGCGCCAATTAATGTCTATTTTACCTGAAGTCAAATTACCGTGGAGTTTGCAAACCTTCCATCTCGCTTCGAATGGGAAGTTTTTCGATGTTGTCGATGCAGTCAGAGCCTGGTAGAATTTTGTTTTTTAAGTTTTGTTTTTACAACAGAGATTTTTTTCAAAATTCTCTTCTGTCACTGAACCTTTCTTTTCATCTTAGCAACCACTCCTGATACCATGTGATGTTCTTTGCTTTGTGGAAGGTGATGGCTTTGAAGTGGAATGGCTTACAAAGAACATTAAGCTATGTTTCAAACAAAGCTTGTTTATCAACATTGCACTAAACTAGATTCAAACCAACTTACTAAGATACAAATATTACAAAATATACTAAGACAATTATTTATTCTATAGAGCTTCTGAAAACATGACTACTCTCTATCCCGCCTGATCACCCGCTCCCAGAATCAAGGTATCACGTGATTCGCATCTAGTGGTTGGAAGCATGTACATCAAATTGTTAACCCTTCATTTACAATACAATGTACATATTGTCACAATGTGATTTAATTTACATGCCCGTGCCTGCCAGAGAAATTACTGAAGAAACTCACAAGAAAGTGATGCTCAGTAAAGTGTTCAATGATATCATGAATGGCTGGCCTAAAGTGTGTGATGATGGGGAATTGCTGGAATATTTCACATATGGAGATGAACTGAGTGTAGATCAGGGCTGTCCCTTAGGGGGTTTAAGAGTCATTATTCCACCAACATTTAGATAAAGCAACAGCAAGAAGCAATTTTTTAAATCCAAAGATAGATGGAGATATAGAAGAGTTGGGATAAAGTTGCAAAGCGTGTCTCAGAGTGAGAAATGCTCCAAGCAAAGTTCCTTTCATTCCATTCATGCCAAACACAAGAGAACCGTCGGAACGAGTATCTGTAGATTTCTTTGTAGCGGAGTGAACAGAGTACCTTATTTTGGTTGATAGCTACAGCAGGTAAATAAATGTGGAGTTGATGCCCAATAGCACAAGGGCCAAAACTATTAATGTTTGAAAAGTTGGTTTGCAATTTATGGGTTTCCTGAGGTGCTCATGTCAGATAATGGTCCACAGTTTATGTCAGAGTAAGATTGGATTCAAAAATACTCTGGTACCACCATATCACCCAGCATGGAATGATGCTGCAGTAAGAAGTATACAGATTGTGAAGGGGTCTGTGCAGAAGTATTTGGTAAGTGATAAGCTAGGCAGTAATTTCCATGTTTCTCTTCAACACAGGTTAAACAATGTCCTGTTATCTTGCAGAACAACCCCACAGTAGACAATAGGTTGCTCGCATTAGAGTTAGGGCGCAATTTAATGGATAAGTTTCTAAGTGTCGTAGTTTCTAAGTGTGGTAGCAAACGGGAAATGCCGTGAGCTTCCCGACACTCTTCCCTGCAAGGCCGCCACTTGTATCAATGTTAATTGGTCCACTTAACAAGGCCCCATGGGCTTCACGCTGCAAATGATGGTCCCGCAGGCTGATTTGTCAGAACTTAAACCTACCCCGTAGAGCAAATCCCACACAGCATGCAGCCATGCCACAGAGGAGGCCAGCCCCACGATTCTGGGATGTCAACCTGGCCAGATTGTTGGATGCGGTCGAGTCAGTCGGATGCCCTGTGCGTCATTCTCCGACCCCCCGCCGGGTTGGAGAATCGCCGGGGGCTGCCGTGAATCCCGCGCCGGTTGGCGGGCCCCCCCCGCTCGATTCTCCGGCCCGGATGGGCCGAAGTCCCGCCGATAAATTGCCTGTCCCGCCGGTGTGGATTAAACCACCTATTTACCGGCGGGACAAGGCGGCGTGGGCGGGCTCCGGGGTCCTGGGGGGGGGGCGCGGGGCGATCTGACCCCGGGGGATGCCCCCACAGTGGCCTGGCCCGCGATCGGGGCCCACCGATCCGCGGGCGGGCCTGTGCCATGGGGGCACTCTTTCCCTTCCGCCTCCGCCACGGTCTCCACCATAGTGGAGGCGGAAGAGACTCTCTCCACTGCTCATGCGTGGGCCGCTGACGCTCCTGCGCATGTGCCGCCCCGACCTGTCATTTCCACGCCAGCTGGCGGGGCAACAAAGGCCGTTTCCGCCAGCTGGCGGGGCGGAAATCCCTCCGGCGCCGGCCTAGCCCCTCAATGTTGGGGCTCGGCCCCCAAAGATGCGGAGCATTCCGCACCTTTGGGGCGGCGCGATGCCCGTCTGATTGGTGCCGTTTTGGGCGCCAGTCGGCGGACATCGCGCCGTTTGGGGAGAATTACGCCCCCTGTTCCCGAGAGGGGCTTGGAGAATCAGCCACAGGGCAGCCAGTGTCATCAGGAGGAAGTGGCAAAAGCCGTCAGCTCAGGGATCATCACCAAGAGGACCGGCACTCAGTGGCGTAAAAAGAGCAAGGGTTTCCACCGGGCCGCACGGGTGGGATGGCACTGGACCTCTGGCCCCCGGCTGGTCCCCTGTGATGAACGAAGCGTGTGGCGCATGATACCCTTTCTGTGTCCACGCAGGAGAGGTTGGTCCACAACGGGAGAGGGCCCAGATGGGCGGCAGAGTGCCGGGCGACAGAGTCCTCACTCTCTATGAGGAATAGGCCCTGGAGGTCGAAGGGTGGCCGAGGACAGATCGGTCACCGACATGGAGGTTGGCGTTCAGCGCAGAGATGAGAATCGACTTGCAGCCACCCAGATGACCTGTCACACGTGAGTTGTTAATGCCAAAGAGAATGATGCTTCCCTCCCACTGACCATGGGCTGGATTCACCACATGCTGACGCCGAAGTCGCGGCCGGCGCTGGGGCGGAGAATCCAGTTTGATGCGGATATCGGGACCGGCGCAGGTAGGCTGATTCATTGGTCGCCGGAAAGTGGCAGAACCGGGGAGTACACCTCACCGGCGGGGGCCATTGCCAGATGCCCACTCCACCATCCTCCACTCCCAACCGGCCAAAGTCCCGATGGCGTGAAACTAACCTGGTCCAGCTGTATACTCACGTGGTGGCTGCGGACTCAGTCTATGGCCACCCTGGTCGGGGGCGGCAGATCTTATGGGCAGCCGGGGAATGATTGTGCGCTGTTTGAGGGTCAGGCACGCGGCCGATCGGGGGGTCTCCTTTGTGGGTCTACCTCCGCGGTCCGAGTCTGTCATGGAGCATGTTTTGACGCCGTTATGGCGCCGGCGTGGGGACATAGTTCCAAAAACGGAGAATCCAGCCATGGTGCAGGATCTCCATCCAACGGTGTGGCCCATCTGGGGTGGTCCCCTCACCCCCACCTCCCAAGAGAACACCTCAGATTGGAGCTCCGAGGACACCATGGTATTCGCGGCACAGCTGTCATCCCCTCACTCCATCAGCGCAGAGACACACAAGTTGGTGGGCAACAGTATTGGACAGGGTTCTGGCATACATTCTGTTGAGCACCACACAGTTGCTGATTCATATCGCAGGAACGCACAAGCAAGACAGCAGTCGGAGGTTTGCTGGATCCCAGGGTCCAGCTGGGTCCCTGTCAGATACTGAGCCTCTGGGCCAGGTTTTCCAAGAGCTGGTGCAATCGATTGGGTGTGGCCGTGAGATTTAGAGGGGGATGTCAGCTAACCTCCAGCAGGTCCGTACATGATTGGAGGAGTACCAGAGACTTTGGGTGCAGGAGATGGCACCGGCAATGTGTGGCACTGAGCCCAACACTGCTCGGGTGGCGACCTCAGTGGAAGGCCTGGTGCACGACGTCGGCAGCATGAGTAGAGATGTCAAAGGCATGGCTCAGCCAGTGACGGCTACGGCTGAAGGCCTCTTTAGCATGTTCGACTCATTGGGGACGTGTCCGAGTCCCAGTTGGACCTTTCTAAGGCGCAGCGGAGCAGGTCCCAGTCTCAGCTGGGCATTGCTGAGGTACTCCAGAGTATATCCTGTTCACTGAGAGACATGGCCCGGTCACAGGTGGACTTTGCCGGGGTGCTCCAGAGCATTTTCCAATCATTGAGGTGCATCGCTGAGGGCATCGACACCATGGTGTAGACATTGGGGATACGCCAGGGCTGGCAAAGCCAGATGCTGCAGGGGTAGCAGTGGCTCAATCAGGCTGCCCCTCCATCCCGAGGTGACCCCCAGGACCCTAGGGCACCGAAGAGGAGGGGGGGCACTGGGTGCCAACCCAGAACCACTTTATGAGTGACAATGGCAGCCTCTAGCTTCCCTGAGTTCCCCCCACATGACAATATCATGCTTTGGAGTCAGCCCCTGGAACAGGATGGCATGGTGAGGCGTATGTCGCTGGCAAGTGGACCGAGGCCCTCCAGCCCCAGGGTCCCCAGTGGACACCGTTGGGGCCTCAAAGGCCTTGGGATATGGTAAGCAGGCTGCCTCCACCTCTGATGTGTATCCTGGGGCACACCTACATGCAGCGATAGAGCATGGAGGGCTAAACAGTTCAACGATCACTGAGAGGGCACAGTGGGGAAGAGGGTGAGGTGGGGGCAAAGGGGGGGTAGGGAAAGGGGTGGCACCATCGAGGGCTAGGGCAGTGGGGGACGAATATGTACAGGATTAAAAAAAGGTTGCACCCAAGAAATATGACGCCTCTGGCACTTTCTTCCGCAATGCGGATCGACCTCAAATGCCCTGCCCCAGCCCATCAGACACAGTGGTCCTGGAATTCGAGGCACACCACATGCAGGTGATGGGTGTGAGTGAGCACACAGCAGACAGGCAGGAGTCAGACTATGGCATAGATTGAGGAGCACTGGCGCTCAGCTGTCAGCGGGTTATCATCACCCCCTTACTTCGGCAGTGACCCGCTGACAGTGCCGACAAAGTCCTATCACACTGGAGTGATCTTATACAGACCTTGGGAGGGTGGTTAGTTGGGGTGGGGCGTGCGGGGAAGGGGGTAGGAAGTGAGCCACGTCCAATGTGAAGCGGGTGAGGATTTGGGCGTCCGGACATGCTGGACCCTCACCGTTGCCGCTGTCCTTCATCCTCCGGCTGGTCCTGCGGGTCCTCTCTGGGCTCATTCTCCAGCCCCACCTGGTCTGATGCCTCCTCAGAGGTGGCCACATGTTCCTCCCTCTCCAGTCCAGCACGTCACCCCACTACTGTGCCAGTTTGTGGAGGGTACAGCAGTCCACCACAAAGCAGGCGACCCTCTGGGGAGTATACTGCAGTGCACCACCAAAGCAGTTGACGCATCAAAACCACATTTTAAGGAGTCCTATGCGACGCTCAATGACAGCCCGGCTGGCCGCATGGGCTTGTTTCATTGGATCTCCGCATTGGTCACAAGCCTCCATTCTGGTGTCATTAGCCTGGTCCTCAGTCGATACCCCTCATCCCCCAAGAGCCAGCCGGCTATCCCAGGGTGGTCCTCGAAGAGGCCGGGGATTCTGACTGCTCCATGTAGCTGTCATGAACACTCCCTGGGAAGCATGCATGATCTTCAGGTGGTCGTACCACATGAGTTGGACTGGCAGGAAGTGGAACCCCTTCCTTTTGATGTCAGTCATTACCTGATGGCCCCGTGTGTGAAAGGCTACATGCGTGCCATCTATTACCCCCTGGATCTGAGGCATCCTTGGCCTGTTCCAGGTCAAAGTTTATATAGTTTGCTGTCCAGACAAACAGGGCATCTGTGAACTCACGGATGCACTTGTGGGCTTAGCCCCACAAGTCCCTGCTCGAGTCCTGGGATGATCCTGACGCGTAAAATGTCAGGGCTGAGGTGAGCATGAAGGCCACTGGGAACGGGTATCCTCCACGTGATGCCAAGTCCATGAGAACATGGCACAGGTGCCGCACCGTCTCCTTTTTGAAGACACACACTGTCCGTCATCAGTTTGAAAGATCAGCGAGCCAATAACACTTTAGGCAGTCACTGGCCTCCTGCTCTGGGTCTCTTCCTGGCCTGTTGGGCGGCCGGGTCCTCAGGGTGTGTCCTCTACTTTATTTTCACTCTTTGAGTTCTCCTCTTGTCTTAACCTGTGACTTTGCGAGCTTGTTACTACACAATCCAGAAAAATTCAAGGATATTCGTCCTTCAACACTTCTGTTGTCTGATTTCAAACTGGCTTATCAACCACAGTAGGCATCACTCCTACCTGCGATCCAGCTACATCATTATCCAAGATAAACTGTAGTCCTGGACAAGATAGTTTCTCTATTACTCCTACTACCACTTCACCACTCTTCACTAGATTTTCTAACCTTACCTTACATAATGGAACACTACTCCTCTCACCCTGAATTCCACATATTACCACCTTTTCTGTCAACATTCTTCCCAAACACATAACTCCTCATCTCTTACCATTAAAGATTGACTAGCTCCCGTATCTCTTAAAATTGAGACTTCTTTACCTGCTCCTCCTGATACACATGAGTAAACTTTACCCACACAAGTAAATTCTTTAAAGAGATCTGCAACCTTCTTATCAATCACCTCTTGATCAGGCTGTACAATCTTTTGCACCTCCTTCGCTTCACTTGGGGTTTCCTTTACCACTTTAACAAACCCCACTGTCTTATCCTGTTTTATCACATCAGCCTTCCCAGTACTTTTCTTCAACCACCAACACTGTGACTTTACACGACCTAGTTTATTACACTGAAAACATTTGAAATTTTTCATTTCTTTTCCACCCTCCTGGATTTCTTTTTTAATCTGAGGTACACTCTCCTTATTATCTTTATCAACTCACCTTTACTTTTACGACTTGAGTATTTCTCATGTCCCCAGTTTCTATCCCTCATAGGCTGAAATCGGAAACCAAACTTTGATTTATGAACTAATTCATAATCATCTGCCACTTCTGCTGCTAACCTCACAGTTTTAACCCTCTGCTCTTCCACATGAGTTCTCACTACATCAGGAATTGAATTTTTAAACTCCTCCAAAAGTATAATATCTCTGAGAGCGTCATAGGTTTGGTCTATTTTCAAAGCCCTATCAAAATTACTCTGTTTGAGCCTTTTAAACTCCATGTATGTTTGACCAAATTCTTTCCTTAAATTTCGAAACCTTTGTCTGTAGGCTTCAGGCACCAGTTCATATGCACCTAAGATGGATTTTTCAACCTCCTCATACGTCCCAGGTACCTCATCCGGTAGTGATGCAAACACTTCACTTGCTCTACCTACCAGCTTTGTTTGAATCAGTAATACCCACATGTCCTGTGGCCATTTCATTTGTTTAGCCACCTTCTCAAATGAAATGAAAAGGCTCCTACCTCCTTCTCGTCAAACCTTGGCAATGCTTGGACATATTTAAATAGATTCCCACCAAGCCTTCGACTATGACGCTCTTTCTCACTATCGTCATCACTATCATCCAACTGTACGTTTCTCTTTACGTCTGCCAATTTTAACTGACTCATGTTTCATGGCCATTTTCTGAAGTTCAAACTCTGTCTCTTTATCTTTTTCCCTGATCTGTATTTCCCTTTCTCTTTCTTTTTGTTCTGCGAGGGCTATTCTTTCTGTTCTCATTTCTTCTCTCTCCTTTTCCTCTCTCTCTTTCTTTTTCCTCTCTCTCTCTTTCTTTTTCCTCTCCATCTCTTTCTCTCTCTCTTTCTTTCTCCCCTCTATCTCTTTCATATTCAAGCTGCTTTAATTCTTTCTCATGTTCCATTTATTTAAGTTGTAACTGAATTTTTGCTATTTCCAATGAATCAAACTGTATCTCAGGCAACCTTAAATGCTTAGCCACCGACATAATGACCTCATCTTTTCGCATATTGTCAGGTAATGTTAACTGCAATGTTTTTGCCAAATCTAACAGTCTGCTTTTAGTCTCTGTCTGTAAGGTACTGCATGTGACCGTCTCCACCCCCAAAAACTTCAGAGCCTCTGAAAGAGCCATTGTCCACAACACACTCCCTACTTAAACTGAAATACCACACCTGAAAAGCACCCACAATATGCTCACCCCTCACTGACTTTAAGTTCACTAGGCCAATCCACTAGATAGACTTTTATGCCCCTCAAGCCCCCAATTTGTTATGGGCCAGAGTTTCGAGAACCCCAAAGTGTATCATGGAGTTCACCTGACCCACAACTTTTACTAGATTGTGGTATGGGGAGCACACGGCCCACTCTACAGGTGTGGTACAGTTGAAATGGAAAAGTATTTTTTAAAGCAAAACAATGTTTATTCTATGAACTCAAGTTAACCTTTTTAAAACATACCGTGAATATCTTAGCAACCATTAATTCAAAGACTACAACACTAAGTAAACCTTTAAGCTTTCCTTTTTAACATCCATATGACTTAAAAACAAAACCTTTATCAGAAGCACATCAGGTTAAAGTCACTACTGAAAACATTTATAATTCTGAATTCACCAAATGATCAAGAGATAGTCTTTTGATGGCAGAGAGAACAGCAGTGCATCTGCTTGGTCTGGCTTCAGCTCCAACACTGAAAACGTAACTAAAACACACCCTGCAGCCTGCTCAAAAACAAAAGTAAAAAGCTGACAGACAGCCCAGCTCCACCCACTTTCTGACATCACTGCAGTAGTAAACACCCATTTCTTAAAGGTACTCTCACTACAAATATTTATATACACACCCATTTATAAACATCCATTTCTTAAAGGTACTCTCACATGACATTGGTCAGAACATTGAATACAGGAGTTGGGATGTCTTGTTGAAGTTGTACAAGACATTAGTAAGACCACACTTGAAATATTGTATACAGTTCTGGTCACCCTATTATAGAAAGGGTATTATTAAACTAGAAAGAGTGCAGAAAATATTTACTAGGATGCTACTGGTACTTGATGATTTGAGTTATAAGGAGAGGCTGGATAAACTGGGACTTTTTTCACTGTAGCGTGGGAGGTTTAGGGGTAATCTTTTCAATGCCTATAAAATAATAAGGGGCATAGAAAAAGTAGATAGTAAACATCTTTCCCCAAACTTAGGAGAGCCTAAAACTAAGGGCATAGGGTTAAGGTAGGAGGGGAGAGGTACAAAAAGTCCAGAGGTGCAATTTATTACACAGAGGGTGGTGCCTGGAACAAGCTGCCAGAGGGAGTAGTGGAAGCGGATACAATTTTGTCTTTTAAATAGCATTTAGACAGTTATATGGGAAAGCTGGGTCTAGAGGGTTATGGGCCAAATGCAGACAATTGGGACTAGCTTCGTGGTAAAAACTGTGCGGCAAGGACAAGTTCGGCCAAAAGTCCTGTTTTCATGCTGTAAATGTTTCAGATGTAATTACAATAACAAATAGACAGCCAACCCTGTTAAATTTCAGATCTTATTGATGTTTGTTTCGTCGTACTGTATTCTGTACAAGTAGCATTTTACTTTTTAAAAATATATATATTTTTTATTAAGGTTTTTTAACAACACAATTTTTTTCCCCTTACAAACAATCACCCCCACCCCCCCGGTAACAAAATTACGCAGATTCTCCCTGAGCAAGATATATACATGGCAAGATGGTATATTTACATAGCTTTATACACTGGCTCTTGGCCGCGCGTACCGTTTCCCCCCACCCTCCATGCTATCTCCCGCTCGTCCATCCCCTCAAACAGTCTCTCGTTCCCCCCCCCCCCCCCCAGGGTTGCTGCTGCTGCTGAACGACCTTATTCTAACGCTCCGCGAGATATTCTAGGAACGGTTGCCACTGCCTGTAGAACCCCTGTGCAGACCCTCTCAAAGCAAACTTAATTCTCTCCAATTTTATGAACCCCGCCATGTTGTTAATCCAGGCCTCCTGGCTAGGGGGCTTCGCCTCCTTCCACAATAGCAAGACCCTTCGCCGGGCTACTAGGGACGCAAAGGCCAGAATTCCGGCCTCTTTCGCCTCCTGCACTCCCGGTTCATCCACCACTCCAAATATTGCTAGCCCCCAGCTTGGCTTGACCCAGACTTTCACCACCTGGGATATTACTCCCGCCACTCCTCTCCAGAACCCCTCCAGTGCCGGGCATGACCAAAACATATGGACATGGTTCACCGGGCTCCCTGAACATCTTTCACATCTATCCTTTACCCCAAAGAACCTACTCAGCCTCGCCCTCGTCAGATGCGCTCTGTGAACCACCTTAAATTGTATCAGACTGAGCCTGGCACACGAGGAGGAGGTATTAACCCTACCCAGGGCGTCGGCCCATAGCCCTTCCTCAATCTCCTCCCCCAGCTCCTCCTCCCATTTACCTTTCAGTTCTTCTACTAGCGCTTCCCCCTCTTCTTTCATCTCTTGGTATATTTCCGACACCTTGCCCTCCCCGACCCATACCCCTGAGATCACCCTATCTTGAACTTCTTGTGCCGGGAGCAATGGAAATTCCCTCACCTGTCGCCTCACAAAAGCCCTCACCTGCATATATCTAAATGCATTTCCCGGGGGTAACTCAAATTTCTCCTCCAGTGCCCCCAGGCTCGCAAATGTCCCGTCAATGAACAGGTCCCCCATTCTTCTTATCCCCGCCCGATGCCAGCCTTGGAACCCCCCGTCCATCTTCCCCGGGACAAACCGGTGGTTACCCCTGATCGGGGACCACACCGATGCTCCCATTGCACTCCTGTGTCTTCTCCACTGGCCCCAGATCTTTAGTGTTGCTGCCACCACCGGGCTTGTGGTGTATTTTGTCGGCGAGAGCGGCAGCGGTGCCGTTACCAACGCCCCCAGGTTTGTTCCTTTACAGGACGCCATCTCCATCCTCTTCCATGCCGCCCCCTCTCCCTCCATAACCCACTTACGGACCATCGCCACATTTGCTGCCCAGTAGTAACTCTCTAGGTTTGGCAAAGCCAACCCTCCTCGGTCCCTGTTGCGTTCCAAGAACCCTCTCCTAACCCTCGGGGTCTTATTTGCCCACACATACCCCATGATACCCCTACCTACTCTCTTGAAAATGCCCTTGGTGATCACGATGGGGAGGCACTGAAACACGAACAAAAACCTCGGAAGGACCACCATTTTGACCGACTGCACCCTACCCGCCAACGAGAGCGGGAGCATGTCCCATCTTTTAAAATCCTCCTCCATTTGCTCCACCACCCTCGTCAAATTCAGTTTATGTAGGGCCCCCCAACTTCTGGCTATCTGGATCCCCAGATACCGAAAGCTCCTCTCCGCCCTCCTCAGCGGTAGGTCCCCTATCCCTCTTTCTTGGTCCCCTGCCTGTAATACAAAAAGCTCACTCTTCTCTACATTAAGCTTGTAGCCCGAGAACTCTCCAAACTCCTTCAGAGTCTGCATGACCTCCACCATCCCCTCCATTGGGTCCGCCACGTATAGCAGCAGGTCATCCGCATATAGCGATACCCGATGCTCCTCTCCCCCGCGGACTATCCCCCTCCATTTCTGAGACTCCCTAAGTGATATGGCCAAGGGTTCGATCGCCATTGCAAACAAGAGGGGGACAGGGGGCACCCCTGTCTCGTCCCTCGGTACAGCCGAAAGTACTCCGACCTCCGCCGGTTTGTCACTACGCTCGCCACCGGGGCGCTGTAAAGGAGCTTAACCCATCTAATAAACCCTCCCTCGAACCCAAACCTGCGCAATACCTCCCAGAGGTACTCCCACTCTACTCGGTCAAAGGCTTTTTCTGCGTCCATAGCTGCCACTATCTCCGCCTCTCCCTCCTCCGATGTCATCGTTATCACGTTTAAGAGCCGCCGCACATTGGTATTTAACTGCCTGCCCTTTACGAATCCCGTTTGGTCTTCGTGAACCACCCCCGGGACACAGTCCTCAATCCTAGTGGGCATTTTACTTTTTAATGTATAAGAAGTTTATGTGGGGACGGAGTGTAGTATATTGCAAAATCTGAACATTTTGTGATACTGCCCTATCTACTATCCATTAGGGAGGTATAAGTCAAGTTGGTACAATAATTGCTCCCTGCTGAGCTTGTGTTAGTTTTACTAAGTGCAAGGTCCAGAATTATCCACCTTTTTAGCTCTCTCTTGTACTTTAAGATTCTCTGTAAAATTGTTCTTCTTTGGCTTAATGCCAATTTTTGTCTGATAATGCTCTTGTGAAACACCTTGGGACATTTTATGAAGCGAACAGTTCTAAATTAATGCAAGTTGTGTTGTTGACAAATGGCTCCTTCAGGATTTGATTTGCGGATGGCTATTTTAGACTCTGCAGTTGGCTTAGTGACCTGGAATTTGCAAGTTTAGCTGCCTGAATTCTTGCCAATGCAGAAGTGATGGCCGGGTGCACCCGCCCAAGTGTGAGTGGCCACATTAGAATTACATTTAAATTGCATCCAGGCATTCTTAGTGCTTCTAGCCATCAGTCACATAGCTTCAATACTAATCAAAATTGTTATGTACTAATGTCATGGGAGAGTCAAAAAGTAAAACAATTTAGGGGAAAAAAATCTATCTTGGAAATTTTTCTCCAACCCCACCCCGCACACCCCATCCGCCCACGACTCCCCACCAATGGAGATAAATCGAGTTGCAGGAGATAATGGTGACTGAGTAAGCCCACAGTGATCCACTTATCGTCTGTGTGTTGGCCACAGTCTGGTGCCCATTAAGCTTACATTTGAATGCTGTATTTCTGTACTTCCTGTACATGCACGCTGATGTGTTAGGCAGAGTGGTTCGATGTGGACTGCACTCGATGCAGGGAAGTTAGAAACAGACGTCTAACACAGGAGAAGAGCCAGCACTGTTTTATTCAACTAGATGAACTGCTGTACATATTCAGCTGTGAGTCAAAACTATAGTGATCTGACTAGTGACCTTGTGGTAGCCTGACCAGACTTACTAGCTACCGCATGGTGTCTGTGCTTGCTAGCTCGTGGACTCTGACTGTCTCAGTAGTTGGGTCCCAAGAGAGCGGGAAACCTAGTGCCCTCTGGCTTTATAGTGGTAGTGTCCTGTCTGGTGATTGGCTGTGCTGTGTTGTATGCTTACTGGTCATCCTATGTGTCAATCACTGCCTGTCTGCATCTCATTATCTCCATGAGTGGTTATTATGACACACGCAACTTGTTTCAGAGCTTGCTGATGTACCTCCTGCATTCTAACCTAGTTCTCTGCTTAAGTCATTTGCACATATATTCCTATGCTCCAACCTATCCAGTTCAAATAGCTGATCAAATTGGATGGAGTTTAACCCATTGTACCGGATTTTCAATCATATGCAAGACCCGATTCCAGGATTACCCACCCCAATCCTGATTTTCAGGAGTGACTTTTAATGGTGCACGCTGATTTGGGTCAAAGTATTGTACCCAATGCTCATGACGTGGCCAGCTCCATTGTGGGAATACATAATGAGGCTTGGCTGAGAGCTCACAAATCCATTAGTCTATTAAAATAGCTGAGCCTTAGAGAAAGCATTGCTTGATTGACAACACTGACTCTCTGATTTCTGCCGTCAATTGCACAATGTTTATTCACAAAATGTTAAGAGGTTTTAAGTGCTTGCAGTTTCAACTTTTGAAATGTTAATGGGCCGGAATGATTAACACTTCTATTACCCTGCAGTAAAATGACTTTGTTTGTACACAGTGGAAAGTTACACATCCCATTGTCACTACAAGGCTAATTGGTTCTATAGAGTGTACAGTGGGCCAATGGTCATGCTGCCACAGCTTGGCATGGGAGGCATCCGAGGGATAGTTTGACATGGGAGCATAAGGGGCCAATGGGATTGTTTTAGGGGCATATCTTGACATGGAAGGGGGCATGAGGAGCCATGGGGTTGGGTGTGTGGCATGAAGTGGATTCGATGAGGCATGGGGAGTGTATGGGGGTGAGAGGTGTGAGCTGCAGGGCATTTCTTACTTTGTTTTAACTGGTATAAAGTTGCACGTCACTGAGGTGAGCCTTTTAAACTGCCTGCCTTTGTACCTGGGTTGGCTGGCCCAACTCCAGCCTGCAACCGCCCCTCTCCACAATGAAAATCCTTTCTTTGCGGGATCGTTGCTGAAGAGGGTGGGCCGAAATGCCAGCACATTATCTTAAAGATGCAATCAAATCGCCTCAAAGTTTATACTTTCCTGGAGGACCTGCGATTTTGAATTAATTTCTGTGTTCTGAGACTTCAGCAGCTCACCTTATGGAGAAGTGCAGAATCGCTCGCAAAAATCTTTGGATTTCCGTATTTAACTGTGAATGTGCGGACTCCAGAGGTTGCTGTCAATTTCAGTGGAGTAATGCTATTGATTGCGAACAGTTTCACCATCGTTGCAAACACAAAATTCAGACAAATATGTCACTAATAGATAGATATTTTATAATTTATTGAAGATTCTGAATTTAACTCTTTAATTGAAGAGAAAGCATCCTTTTCACAGCACTGCCTTGTAGTTAATTTGACGAAAGATCAATATTTACTTCTCGACCAGTACAACCAGAACAGATTAGTGATTCACATTTGAGATCGCAGTTTGTGAACCTTGCTGAATTAAAGGAACTTCAAGATTTTCTGTTGACAGATGCATATTCTGGTTGGGGGTGGCGGAAAGTGGGTTGAGGTGGAGAAAATTTTTCAATAGGGTGAAATCGTGTGGTGTGATATAAGCACCTAAATTACATTGTGTATTCACGGGGATCCTATGGGGGTAATTCTCATTTTCATAACTTGGTCATTGAACTAATGAAGTGGATCACTTGCCCATTATCGAAAATGTCTGATTTGCATTACCATTTAGATCAGTGGATCACTGACTCGAGAAGGTTCACCAGGGTTAACAGCAGGGATTCTAGGTGCTTATCCAGGAATTTTCGGGGGCATTTTCTCAAATTAATTATACATAATAGGAAAAAGAGAATGATTGATTGGAAGTTTGGAAAGCGCTATCTCCATTGTCTGAGCCATTGTTGTCCAGAATAATTCTATTCGGAATCACATAGAAACAAAAGGTTTGAATGAGTATATTTAATAAATATTTGGACATTTCATAGAATCAGAAGGAGTACAGAAGCAGGCTATTTGTCTTATTGTGCCTGTGTTGGTTCTTTGAAAGAGCAGTCATACATAGTAAGGAGCTGGTTTACCTCAGTTCGCTGGACAGCTGGTTCGTGATGTAGAGAAAGACCAACGGTTCAATTTCTTACTTGCTGAGGTACTGGCTGAGGTTATTCATGAAGGCTCCATCTTCTCAATCTTGTCCCTCAGATTAAATCACCACCAGTCAGCCGGCCCTCAAAGGGGAAAGCAACCTATGATCATCTGAGACTATGGTGACTTTATTTTGCATCCTTAGTCTCACCTCTCTTCCTTTTGTTCATCATCCTCAAGTACCAGTCATTTAACATTATTTATGGAATCACCTTCCACCACCTTTCCAGGTAAAACATTCCAGCAGGGCCGGGATTCTCCCCTACCTGGCGGGGCGCGGGGTCCCGGCGGGATGGAGTGGCGGGAACCACTCCGGCATCGGGCCGCCCCAAAGGTGCGGATTTCTCCGCACTTTTAGGGGCCAAGCCCTCACCATGACAGGCTAGGCCCGCGCCGGAGTGGTTTCCGCTCCACCGGCTGGCGTGGAAGGCCTTTGGCGCCACGCCAGCCGGGGCCGAAAGGACTTCGGCGGCTGGCGGAAGTCCGCGCATGCGCGGGAGCGTCCGCGGCTGCTGATATCATCCCCACGCATACGCAGCGGGGGGGGGGTCTCTTCCGCGTTGGCCATGGTGAAGGCTATGGCCCAGGCGGTGGGAAAAGAGTGCCCCCACGGCACAGTTCCGCCCGCGGATTGGTGGGCCCTGATCGCGGGCCAGCCCACTGTGGGAGCACTCCCCGGGGCCAGATCGCCCCGCGCCGCCCCCCCCCCCCAGGACCTCGGAGCCCGCCCGCACGGCCAGTCCCGCCGGGAAGGTAGGTGTTTTGATTCACGCCGGTGGGACTGGCATGACAGCAGCGTGACTTCGGCCCATCGAGGGCCGGAGAATCGCAGGGGAGGGGGGATCGGCGACCGGCGCGGCGCGATTCCCGCCCCCGCTGAATATCCGGTGCCGAAGAATTCGGCGGCCGGCGGGGGCGGGATTCACGCCAGCCCCCGGCGATTCTCCAACCCGGCGGGGGGTCGGAGAATCCCGCCCCAGATCATTCAGAAACATTTCGACAACTTGGAGTAAAAAAAAATCTCCTCTTCTCGCCTCTCGATCTTTTGAAAATGAATTTAAATCTGTGTCTTCTGCTAAAGATTTGAGCCTGATAGCGAGAGATATTTTCAAGGCAGGAGTCCCACCTTCATAGTTAAACTGTTTGTGATGAAAGTCTTTTCCAATAAATGTTTACTTTGGAAATGATCCGAAGGTTACAGCTATATTTTGACTGCTACCAAGAACTGTTTATTTTTAAACTGATTAACAAACAAAACTAAATTTGTTGTGTCACTTTAGATTGTATAATTAAGGATGAAAAAAGGTTGTCTGCAGGTTTACGTGAACTTGTTCCATGAACAGAATGCAACAATGTTGAGTGAAACACATACTCGCCTCAATAGTGCAGAATGAATGCTTGAAACAGGTACAATTTTTGAAGGCTTTTTTTCCTATTGCCAAAATTATTTTTTGTTTAAACTTCATTCAGCAGAAAAGATACCAATGCCGAAAATAGTAAAGGTCAAAGTAAGGGACAGAAGACAAAATGCCAGTCAATTGTTAGAGGAATGGAACACCAAGGGTAATATGGAAATCCACAGTGTTGAGGCAAAGGGTAAAAGACCAATTTGTAGAAAAGGTTCAGTGTTAGTGGACATGCATACACTTAAAATACAAGAGTGGGGAAAAGGTGTTTGAGTGCAAGGAAAGGTATAAGATGAACTCCCAATTATCTTGTACGAAGGGGTGAGCTAATTGAGGTGTACAAAATTATAAGGGGCCTAGATAGGGTAGACAGGAAAATCTAGTTTCCTCTAGCTGAGGGGTCAATTACCAGGGGCAAAGATTTAAGGTGATTGGTAGAAGGATTGGGGGGACATATATGAGAAAAATCCTTTTCACCCAGAGGGCTGTGGGTGTCTGGAATTCAGTCAGTGGTTGAGGCTGAAATGCTCAATTTGTTTGAATGATGCCTCGATCTGCACTTCAAGTGCTGTAACCTCCATAGCTATGTACCAGGTGCTGGAAAATAGGATCAAAATGTGTGGCTAGTTTCTTTTCTGGCTGGCGCAGACACGATGGGCCGAATGGCTTCTTTCTGCACCATAACCTTTCTATGGCTCTACGCCAGTTGTTCGTTCTCACTCCTTCTTGGTTCTGGTTCTACTCCTGACAATAATTACTTCGATTTTTAGTACTTTATTTTGAGGCAACAAAAGAGTTTAGGGTTAAAAAAAAGTAGAGATACGAGGCTGATGAGGTGAGGTGTGAGTGCCTGCCCTTGATATCAAGGCATCATTTGACCAAGTGTGATATCAAGGGACACAAGCAAAATTAAAGTCAATGGTAATCGGGGGGAAATTCCCCACTTGTTGGATTTATACCTAGCACAAAGGTTGTGGTTGTTGGAAGTCAATGGCCCGTAACTTCCTGTAGGATCCTCAACTTAAGTGGCTGGAACACCACACATGTGCGGCGCGATAACCCGGAAGTGTGGATGCACAGGCATGCGCTCTGGAAGGATTTACACTCACAGCCCGCTTGTTTTGACAGCTGGAATACCTGTGCTGCGCTGAACCTGCTCAATTAAAAATCCAGGGAAAGCGTTAACTTGGTAGGTTTGCCCCAATGTTCGGTAAGTTTTTACACCTCTTTATTTCTCAGTCCAGAATCATTGAGCAAAGGCAGAAGACATCAGGAGCTGTTTGTTTGGTAGGTTAATATTTTATATTATTAGTATTTACAAATATGTTTAAAATGCAAATAAAGTGAAAGGAAGATTTTTAAAAAACGTTGGTTTGTCATGAGGATGTTATTCCATTAAAGGAGCCATAATGGATAGATTGCGGTGATCACTAGCTGACAGGTATGATTGGCCACCTCAGATACTCTATGTTACTGGTGACGGGTTCTGTGGGTTCTTGTGTGGCTGATGAGCCCGATTCTAGAGCCACATCTTCAATCGTTCACTTGGCAGGAGTTTCCAAAAGATGGCATCAGTCCTCGGATGCTAAATCATATTCCTTTTTCAGGATTATTTTCCAGGTCTCCTTCTGCCATCGGTGTTCATGAAGAATTGTGTCCCTTCACTCAGGAGGGTCCTCCAAGCAGGTCTGTTCTGAGCAAAGGAGTTGCCAGCTATGTTCCATCGTAAGCCTTCATGGTCTATTTGAGGAGCTTCCTTTGTCTTCCTCTTGTTTGGGATTCTTCCTTTGAGTTGGGAGTTGGTTTCGATGATCATGACCTGGATACTTGTGCTATTGACTCCTTCAAGACACCACTTTTAGTACATAGTCCTCGCTGATTCAGAGCTAAAGTACATTTGGATTTTGCAATGTATTTTAAGCTGCGTTGTTTAAGTCTCCCTGATGTGTTGTTCATTCTTACAAGCCTTAGTTGACTTATGCAAACCTTGTGTAAGCTAATGTGAACTATCTCTCTAACAGATATTGCAGCGAATCAATTACCCACCCCTAAGAATGTACTCCCAAAGGACTTCCCAAAATGATGTCAGGGGAGATGTGTGCCATGAAACTGTTTCACCAGCTGCTGCTTTTGGAATTTGAGCTTGTAACATTAACAATTGATTTGTCAAAAGCCTCCTGGGGGTTTTATGGGTCCTTGCACAGCTGAGGAGCCCTAACTGAGAGCCACATCTTCAATCACTCATTTGGGAGGAGTTTCCAAAAGTGCGATCGGTCCTTGGATTCTAAGTCATGGGTATGCCTTTCTCAGGCTCCTTTTCCGGGCCTCCTCTTACCATTGGATGTTCTTGAAGAATTGTGAGCCTCCAATCAAGAGGTCCTCCAAGTAGGTCTCTTCTGAGCAAAAGGTATCCCAGGAATTGAAGACTATGTTCCATTTCTTGAGATAAGCTGACAAGGTGTCTTTCATAGAATCATAGAATCATAGAATTTGCAATGCAGAAGGAGGCCATTTGGCCCATCGAGTCTGACCGGCTCTTGGAAAGAGCATCCCAGTTAATCCCAAGCCTCCATCCAAACACCGTAACCCCACCTAACTTTTTTTTTGGGACACTAAGGGCAATTTAGCATGGCCAATCCACCTAACCTGCACATCTTTGGACTGTGGGAGGAAACCGGAGCACCCGGAGGAAACCCACACAAACACGGGGAAAATGTGCAGACTCTGCACAGACAGTGACACAAGCCAGGAATCGAACCTGGGACGCTGGAGCTGTGAAGCAACTGTGCTAACCACTGTGCTATTTTTGAAGAGATTCCTTTGTGTTCCTCATGTTCGGGATCCTTCTTTGAGCTGAATGAAGAAATTTGCTTTGGCAGTCGGTGCTTTTGACATCCTAAGCATATGGGCGGTCTGACGGAATTGTTTTCGGATGATCATGGCCTCGATACTCGTGCTATTGTCTCCTCAAGGACACTAATGTTAGCACACCTGTCCTCCAAGCTGATTCAGAGCTAAAGTACATCTGGAGTGTGCAATGTACTTTGAGCTGTGTTGTTTAAGTGTCTACCTGATATAATGCTCATCCTTACAAGCCTTAGTGATTACTTCAAGTTACTTAACAAGGTTTAATGCTTTAGTTGACTTGTACAAGCCTCCTGTAAGCTAATGTGAACTATCTCTCTGACAGGTATTGCAGAATCCAATGCAGATTCAAAATCTGTAGTCAGGCTACATCACCACCTGGCGAGGAAACAAATCAATACCCACCCCTAAGAGTGTACAGGCAAAGGACATTCCAAAATATGCCAGGAGTCTGCGCTTCAGCAGCTGCTGCTTTCAGGCTTTGAGCTTGTAACATTAACAATTGATGTGTCAAAACCCTCCCCTTCCTTCCTCCCCTTCCCCCTTTCCTTCCTCCCTCCCTCCCCTTTACAAATAGACAGAACCGTTATATTTAAGTGAAAACATTTATTTTATTGCAAGAAATTTGTAAAAGTTGAGGTCGTTTTATGTTGTCGTTCAACTGATAAAGTTAAACGTTAAGTTAAATGTTAACTAGTTTCAAAGTTTTGTATTTCTAAAATTATTTTTGTTAATAAATGTTTTACATGAAACTTTACAAACTTCTACAAATAAATGTCTTACTGCAACATCAAAACACAACATTTAATTATGAGATAATTATAAATGAATAAGATAATTGAAGGAAATAACGCAGAAACATAATAACACGGGTAACATGGTGGCACACTCGTTAGCACTGCTACCCCATAACACCAGGAACCTGTGTTCAATTGGGTGACTGTGGTGTTTGCACATTCTCCTCATGCCTGCATGGGTTTCCTAGAACCATGGATAGAACCATAGAATTTCTACAATGCAGAAGTGGGCCATTTGGCCCATTGAGTCTGCACAAACCCTCTGAGAGAGTTCCCTAACTAGGTCCACTCTCCTGCCCTATCCCTGGAACCTAACTTGTACATCCCTGGACACAGGACAAGTTAGCTTGGCCAATCCACCTAACCTGCACATCTTAGGACTGTGGGAGTGTAGCCACTTAAAATGGCCAACTCCCGATTTAAAATGGCGAATGGCAAAGGCTGATGGGAAAGTCAGCCAACAGGACAAAAATGAGCAGCTGCAGGTTGGCTGTGTATTTACCTCTGGAAAGGCCAGACAAGATCGATACCAGCAACCATCAGCATAACAAAACACCAGCCATCTGCATACTAATGAGCAATCCCTGGGAACAATAAGCAACATTTAGACACACAAAGCAAAACCAGACTCTTCGGCGCCAGCAGGAGCCAACACAAAAGGAGGTGAACGAGCACCTCAAGACCGCCCATCGATCAGGGAACCGCTCCAGCATTGGAGAAAATCGAACCAAGTGATTGGGACAAAGTCCAATCACTTGGGACCAGGTACAGGGTCTGCCCCGAAAGGCGGGAAGCCCCTGGGGACTATAAGAATTGAGCCCCAAGTTCAAATCGTTCTTCCTCAGCTCTTCAGCTCTTCACCACCGCTTCCCCAGCTCTCTTCACTCTTCAGCAGCCGATCGAACCTGTAAGTCTTACTTCAACGCTCGCTACGAGATAGGCGCGCCTAGCTACCAACCTGTACCAACTTCGAATCCCGCAGGCTCAGAACCCGAACGAAAGGCCATTTGTTTCCCTGACCTGGTGGGCCAGTTCCAAGTTAAGTATAGGCCTGTTAGTTGTAGAAGTAGCTTAGACGTAGAATTTGTGCATGAGTAGCGATTACCGTGTATAATAAATGTGCTTTGATTTAAATCTTACTGAGCGGTGTATTGGATTATTGATCATTACTCGGACTTGAACCACGTGGCGGTATCATAAAGATACCTGGCGACTCAAGAGCAAAGGTGATAAAACAGAGTAATTAAACTAAGGCAAAGTTAGCAACAGGAGAAAGCTAGAGCAACCAGAGGAAACCCATGCAGACATGGCGAGAATGTACACACTCCACTCAGCCAAGGCCAGAATTGAACCCGGGACTCTCACACTGCGAGGCAACAGTGCTAACCAAGTGTGCCACCATGCCACCGCTGTTTCCTACAGATGCTTCTGTTTCCTCCCAAAGTCCAAAGATGTGCAGGTGGGGTGGATTGGCCAGGCTAAATTGCCTCAGTGTCCAAAGGTTAGGTGGGGTTACGGGGTTAGGGCGGGGGTGTGGACCTTGGTAGTTTGCCCTTTTGGAGCATTGGCGCAGACTCAATGGCTTTCTTCTGCACTGCAGTGATTCTATAGTTCTAGAAACACAAATCGAAAAAATATCAGATGTGACAAGGACACTGACAGCAAAAGGCCCCAAGGTGCTTTTCAAATCTTATGACTATAATCTAAATTAAAACATACAAACACTTTTATGCATGTCACACATAAAGTTATTTAATAATATAGTGGAGACTTAAATAGTTTCACAGATTTGAAACAAATAACCAAACGTATGTTCACTTATTTATAATCACCATTAATCATTAAAAAACAAAATAACAAATTACTTTAAAAGAACCAATAACAACAGTAATACCTGTATAATAGAAAGAGCAAAATAAACTTGTTAAAAAAACTTCTACATACCTTTAAATATGTTGCCTGTTGCGTTCAATATAAATCTGCAGTTTAAATGCCTGCCCTCAATGGGTGTTCCCAAGCTGGCCCCATCTTAAGGGGGCTGTGCTGCACCCCTCCTGCACCACATTGGAGCCTGGCAGACAATCCCGCTGGAGACCTGAGCGTAGTTAGTTTGAATTTTTCCCTTTTAGAATCAGGGGCCGTGGCTTCCCGTCTCTAGCTGGAGGTTACAGGCCAATCATCTAGGTCCAGGAACATCGCTGCAGGAGTTGCTCAACGTAGTGTCCTAGGCCCAACCATCTTCAGCTGCTTCATCAATTACCTCTTTTCCATCATAAGGTCAGAAGCGGGGATGTTCACTGATGATTTTTTTCAGCACGATTCGCAATTCCTCAGATACTGAAGCAGTCCGTGTCCATATGCAGCAAAACCAGGAGAATATCCACGCTTGGCCTGACAAGTGGCTAATAACATTTGCACGTTACAAGTGGCAGGCAATAACCATCTCCAACAAGAGAGAATCTAACCATCTCCCCTTGGCATCCAATGGTATTACCATCAGTTAATCCCCACTTTCTGAACCTAAAGGAGACATTCTAGCATCCTGAAGTGAGGCTGACCACAGCAATCCACTTGATTGGTATCCCATCCACAACCTTAAACATTCACTCCTTCCACCACTGACAACAGTGCTAGCATTGCGTACCTTCTACAAGATACACTGCAGCAACTCATCAAAGCTCGTTTGAGAGCACCTTCTAAATCAGTGGCCTCTGCCCCTAGAACGATGAGGGCAGAAAATGCCTGGGAATACCAACAATATAGTTTGAGAGGCGGTAGATTTAAAACTAATGATGAGGAGGAGCTACTTCTCATAGAGGTTGGTGAATTTGTAGAACTCGCTGCCCCATAGTGCGGCAGAGTCTGAATCATTAAATGCTTCAAGATGCAGGTAGATATATTTCTGATTTTTAAAATGGGTTAAAGAGATATGGGGAACAGGGAGGTGGATTTGAGACCAGGAAGATATCAGCCATGATCTGATTGAACGGTGGAGCAGGCTCGAAGGGCTAAATTGCCTACTTCTGCTCTTAATTCCTATGTTCCTGTGTAAGCCACACACTATCCTGACTTGGAAGTATATCACCATTCCTTCACTGTCACTGAGTAAAACCCGTGAAAGCCCCTCCCTAACAGCACTGACAGGGTGTACCTACATCACATGGACTGTAATGGTTCAAGAAGGCCGCTCACCACTGTAATGAAATGTAAGTAACTTCGCCTACCAAACCAATTAATTCCATTACTTCAGATTCGGAATGGAACACAGTACTCAAAGTAAATGAATGCCCAGTCAATTTTAAACTCGACACAGGCGCATCAGCTAACTTGTTATCCAAGCTCGACCTCTCAAGACTCAAACGACTTCCAAAAATTCTTTCAGCTGCCTGTAAACTTACAAACTATAATGGCATGTTATCTCGTCCATGGGATCGTGCTATTTACTTGTTTCCAATTTGAGATTGTCAAGTCAGATAAATCGTCATTCTTAGGTGCACAAGCCTGCAAGGAGCTACGCCTAATTCAGCGCATTTATTCTGCAACTTCGTCTCATCCTGATCTACAAAAGGATATCCAAACAGTCCTTGATCAGTATCCAGATGTCTTCAAAAGGCATGGGCACTTTACCATTTAAGTACAAAATTTTAGTTTAATCGGATACTAAGCCAGTAGTACTTCCACCGAGGAGAATTCCTGCTCCACTAAGAGAAAGGTTGAAGTTGGAATTAGAAAGGCTACTGCAACAAGATATAATATCAGGAGTCACAGAACCGACTGACTGGGTCAGTTCGATGGTTTGTTTGAAGAAACCGTCAGGTGATCTGCAGATATGTATTGATCCCAAGGATCTCAATGAGAACATAATGAGGGAACACTATCCCATACCGAAGAGAGAGGAAATCACCAGCGAAAAGGCAAATGCTTGCATCTTCACCGGTAGCACTGTGGCTTCACGGTGCCAGGGTCCCAGGTTCGATTCCCTGCTGGTCACTGTCTGTGCAGAGTCTGCACGTTCTCCCCGTGTCTGCGTGGGTTTTCTCCGGGTGCTCCGGTTTCCTCCCACAGTCAAAAGACGTGCAGGTTAGGTGCATTGGCCATGATAAATTGCCTTTCGGGACCAAAAAAAGGTTAGGAGGGGTTATTGGGTTACGGGGATAGGGTGGAAGTAAGGGCTTAAGTGGGTCGGTGCAGACTCGATGGGCCGAATGGCCTCCTTCTGCACTGTATGTTCTATATTCTAAGTTAGATGCATCGCAAGGTTTCTGGCAAATTCAATTGCAAGGGTCAAGCAGAAAGCTCTGCATCTTTAATACACCTTTTGGCAGATTCTGCTACAACAGGATGCCTTTCGGAATGATCTCTGTGTCTGAAATATTCCATCGCATTATGGAACAGATGACTGAGGAAATAGACGGTGTACGTGTCTATGTAGATGACATCATCATATGGTCATCGACACCAGAAGAGCATGTCTCGAGACTGAGACAAGTCTTTCAACGCATACATGAGTATGGCCTCAAGCTGAATCAAACCAAATGCAGTTTTGGCACTTCTACTCTTAAGTTCCTATGAGACCAAATTTCAGAAAAAGGATGTGACCTGGCACTGACAAAATTGCAGCCATTCAAGGAATGAAAGTCCCTGAGGACAAAAAAGCAGTTCTTCATTTTCTTGGCGTTGTCAACTTCCTAGGCAAATTCATCCCTAATTGGTCCAACCGAACAACAGCTTTGAGAAACCTGAGTAAGAAATCAACCTCGTTTGAATGGACGAAGGATCATCAACAAGAGTGGCTTGACTTGAAATGACAACTCACCCACTGCACCGATCTTAGCATTCTTGGATCCAAGTAAGGAGACACAAATATTCGACTGACGCCAGTCAGAACGGATTGGAGCAGTTTTGTTGCAGAAGGATGACAGCTCATCTAGGGTTCCTGTCACAAAAAATCCGAATCCCACCGGCTCTGTTCTAACATCCTCTGTGCCAGCGGGACCTCAGCATTGAAGGGTCCGGGGGCGGGGGAGAGGGGGGGTTCCGACCCCAGGGGGGCCTCTGTAGTGGCCTGGCCCGCGATCGGGGCCCACCGATCGGTGGGCCGGCCTCTCTGGCTGGCGGCCTTCTTTCCTCTGTACCGGCTCCTGTAGCCCTGCGCCATTTGGCGTCGGGGCCGGCGCGGGGAAGTAGGCCACTGCACATGCGCTAGATGCCGCCGGCCCAACTGCGCATGCACGGACCCTGCAGCACCGGTTCCACGCCGGGATCGGCAGCTGGAGCGGAGTGGGCGTTTTTACGCTGGCGTCGACACTTAGCCGCCCGATGGGAGAATCCCGCCCATTGAATCTCAGGTACAGATGTGTGCAGACAACATTCCAGCATCAGATGAGAAAATCAACTTAATATGAGAGGAGACTAAAAAAGATGCATTGCTACAACGTGTCATTCACCACATCAATAATGGGTGGCCGAAAGGGCAATGTCCACAATTTTGCAATGTTCAAGCAGACTTAACGGTAATAAATGGTCTACTTCTGAGACTCGATAGGATAGTCATTCCACTGCGTCTCAGGCCCATGATACTAAGTCAGAATCATGAGGGACCACCTCAGGATTGAAAAGTGTAAGAGAGGGCGAGACAAGCTGTCTACTGGCCAGGCATAAATGTGACATCACTGACATGGTTTTGGGATGTGAGACGTGTTAAAAGTTCCAGCCTACACAGTGCAAGGAGGCTTTACTGCAACGCGAGTTGGAAACCTCTCCTTGGGCCAAAGTAGGCATTGACCTATTTCATTCCAATGGTTGTGACCACGTGCTCATTATCGACTATTTCTCAAACTATCCAGAGGTATTGAAGCTACCTGTCTGACCTCCAAGTCTGTGATAAAATCAAGCAAAGAAACATTTTCCCGACATGGAATTCCAACCACTGTCATGACAGACAATGGGCCATGCTTCGATAGTAATGACTGGGCTGAGTTTGCAAGATTCTACAATTTTAAACACATAACATCTAGTCCACATTACCCACAGTCGAATAGGAAAGTAGAAAAAGGAGTACATATTGTTAAACAACTGATTAATAAAGCTCTGGATTCTGCATCAGACATCCATCTTGCGCTGCTATCCTACTGAGCAACTCCATCATCTACAGGTTTGTCACCAGCGCAAATGCTCATGAGTAGAGATCTGAGAACAACGTTACCTGCGTTACAGTTTCCAAATCCTGATCATCTTCCAGCACTACAAAAAATGCAACAGTTACGTGATCGTCAAAGATTATATTATAACATGCATGCTACCACTCTGGACTTATTATCTCCAGATGACACCGTTAGGATCAAAATACCTGATGGAGGTTGGTCTGCTCCTGCAAAGATCATAAGACAAGCAGCACGCAGATCATACATAATCAAAACGACTGAAGGTAACATTTGACATCAAAATCGTAGACAACTCAAGAAGGTTCAAACTCAGAAAATGTTTCCGGATCTACATCTTAACGAAACCATCTTTCAAGATGCGCTAATGAACACTCAAAGCAACACTGACACTCAAAGCAACACTGACATGCAAAGAACTGTCAAGAAATCAGAATCACCACCTCGTTCATGCAGAAGATTTACGAGAAGAAGAAAGACACCTAATAGACTTTACTTGGAAAGGCTTCACAGTCAATTTGTGCATTCATTACTCATTTTGCTCTGTAATATGTTATAAATATCATGCTTTGGTTAACTTATTGTTCTACATTTTTCATTTGTTAAAACAAGTCAGAAATGTAAAAAAAAGGGGGGATGTAATGATATGTATAGGTGTATATAACTAAAGGGTTAATTATAACATCTAGCTGTAACACTATCACGAGAGGCCATTACAAGATCCAGTATAAATAGCAGCTTCCAAAAGAACTTGGTCTCTTTCTACCCAGGAGTGTTTAGTAAGCAGTTGTGTATTTTGATAGCTCTCAGTATAGTTAGTATTTATAGTTGTGAATCAGTTAATTCAATCATATTTAATTACTTGATTTCCAGTGAGAGTTCTGTAGAGTGTTGAACTCAGATATAATCAATTGTTATTTTCAATCAATTAGTTGGCTTAAGTTGAAGACTCGTGGTTTCTTCAGGATCATACCATCAGACCATCTGCATCAACAGCAACTAGTAACGATACATATTACTAGACCCAGTAATATAACAACCATTACCTTCTCAATGGCAATTCAGGATAGTCAATAAATATTGGCCTTTCCAACGACTCCCACACTAAGTGAACAAATACATTTTTTAAAAACAGACATGAAGCTGTAGTTTTGGGTATGTAGTACAGAGCTATGAGTGGAGAGGGATGAGAGGAAATTAAGTAATGATAAAAGAAAATAGCTAAAAGTGGGGGGGTTGATCAAATTGCAGGTTAGCCAAGAAATGGTTACGAAAGGAGAAGCAGATGGTGTAAAAGGAAGAAAATAGTACAATGTTAAAAGATCAGGGGATACAATGGAAGCAATGTATCCTCGCCTCAATCGTTCACTGTGGCTAAACATTTCATGCTCCAGCTACTAACCTTATAAAGATATATCTTTTAATCCATCTCCTCAATCTCTTAGTGACAATTGACGACTTCTTATCACTAACTCTCTAACCTGAGGAATAAAACTTTCCCCAAAACACTCTATTAAAACAGTTCATAATTTTAAAAGTCTCCATTAAATCTCCATGTTACCTTCTCTGTTCAGTAGAAATAGTCCCAGAATATCAAGGGCTGGATTCTCCATTCCTGAGGCTAAGTGTCGACGCCAACGGAGGACCCGTGATGTTTCACGACGAGAAAATCGGCGCGTAACCCTCACCGATTCCGGTACCGGTGAAGGGTTAGCACGGCGCCACGTGAAACACCCGCGGAACATGCAGAAAATGGTCGGAGAATCTCAGGGTCCCGGAGACAAGCTGCAGCCGTGCATGGCTACAACCTCCACACACGAACCGGTCGCGCCGGAAAACATGGCGCCAGGCATGCTGGACCGCGTACCCGCAAACCCCGACCCCACAGCCTACCTCCTGACTGATGTGTTAGGCAGGTTGGTTTGATATGGACTGCACTCGATGGAGGGAGGTTAGAAACAAACGTCTAACACAGGAGAAGATCCAACACTGTTTTATTCAACTAGATGAACTGCTAAACATATTCAGCTGTGGGTCGACACTCTACTGATCTGACTAGTGACCTTGTAGTAGCCTGACCAGACTTACTAACTACCGCATGGTGTTCGTGCTTGCTAGCTCGTGGACTCTGACTGTCTCAGTAGCTGGGTCCCGAGAGAGCAGGAAACCTAGTGCCCTCTGGCTTTATAGTGGTAGTGTCTGTCTGGTGATTGGCTGTGCTGTGTTGTATGGTTACTGGTCATCCTATGTGTCAATCACTGCCTGTCTGCATCTCATTATATACATGAGTGGATATTATGACACTGACCACCCTCCACCACTCCCACCAGCCCTCACAGAGGCCCCTCGGCCAGCGGAGTGGATCCCGGCCGCCTGTGGTGCCACTGGAGACTGTCCACAGCTGGCATGCCAGGCTCCCGACCGCTGGGACCACACTTGGCCAGCGCCTTTGGGAACTGTTACTAACTTTTGGTTGGTTCAATTGGCTCTGTTTTATAACCTTTGCTCTCGAGTCGCCAGGTATCTTTATGATACCGCCACGAGGTTCAAGTTCAAGTAATGATCAATAACTCAATACACCAATTAGTAAGATTCAAATCAAAGCACATTTATTATACACAGTAATCGCTACTCATGCATAAATTCTACTTCTAAGCTACTTCTACAACTAACAGGCCTATACTTAGCTTCGGACTGGCCCACCAGGTCAGGGGAACAAATGGCCTTTCGTTCGGGTTCTGAGTCTGCGGGATTCGAAGTTGGTACGGACTGGTAGCTAGGAGCGCCTATCTCGTAGCGAGCGTTGACTTAAGACTTACTGGATCTTGGCGGTAGCTGAATCAGCGGTTCCCTGATCGATGGGCAGTCTTGAGGTGTCCGTTAACATCTTTTGTGTTGGCTCCTGCTGGCGCCGAGGAATCTGGCTTGGCTTTGTTTATCCCAAATGTTTCGATTGTTCCTGGGGATCGCTCATTAGTATGTAGATGGCTGCTACATTATTATGCAGATGGCTGCTTGTCTCGATGCTGTCTGGGCTTTTGCAGAGTTTAATACACAGTAAACTTGCACCTGCTAGTTTCTGCCTGTGTTGGCTGAATTTCCCTGCAGCCTTTGCTGTTCTCCATTTTACGTCGGGAGTTGGCCAGCCCAGGTGGCTACAGAACTCGGCCCATCAGAAGCACAGCATCGTGGGTGGGCCAGCTGATGACTCTGCGATGGGGTTGCAACTGCGCAAGGCGCGTGGCCCGGTGATGCTGATTTGGAGTGGGCAGTGCATTGCGAACCGGCATCAAACCAGCGCCTGCCCCGATTTCGGCGTCGGGAGCCATTCTTCGCCCGATCCCCGTTCTCGATTTCAGCTTTGGGCTATGGAGAATCACGCCCAAATCTCTCCTCAGAACTATTGCTTCCCATCCTTGATGTTAACCTGATATATCAAGTCCATGGCTTAAATGTACTAATCTTTTGTTTCCTGTCCTTTGAACAATTTTCTATTCACCTTGTTAAATATTTTTAAAGTCTCTTCTAATGCAATTTTTGAAACACCTTAAAATCTATATTCTTTGATGACAAACTATTAGTGTGGCTTTTAAGAGCAAGATGTGGTGATTGCCCCTTTAAGGGCAACACAGCTGAATAGGGTCACCTGGCTTGGGACTCAGAGTGGGTGATCACCCCAGGGGAGCCCTCTCTTAGGAGGAGACATGCAGGTAACTTGGTGCAGACATGCGGCTACTGTACAATTCTTCTTATTAATAAATCCTTTTGTGTTTTTAATGAAGTCTGTGAAATGCATCATTACATTAGGCGACGAGGATAAATTTATGATGGCACTGCCTCTGGCCCAACAACTGTGAGTATCTTGTATTAATCAAAGTCTGAAAAAGAAGTCCTCACTAGAATGCCTCTCTTTGGATGAATAGACTCATTTGAGATATTGCCAGACCCTAAATAATGTAGAATCAGAAAAGGTGGACAGTTACAAGATGTTCAGTGCATAAAAGAAACTGAAAGACAAACATAGAAAAACAAACTGTAAAATTGGCTGGCAGAGTTAAAGGTTTAAAAAGAAACGTACAGAGTAAAATAACAAGAAGGTGGCCGCGAGGAGCTGGCAGCTGGAAGAGCTGCGGCTTCAAATTTAAAAAGGTGGCATTTGGATAAAAGGCAAAGAATTGCTGCAGTTATAAACAAATCAAAGCTTAAAAACAGCTGTCACTAGGAAGCAATGCTGCAGCTTTAAGAGTAAACAAAAAAGAAACAATTCGAGACACACTGTACCTGCAGTGATACATTTGTTGCAACATACACATGCAAAGGGAAACCAACTGTATATGAACAACTAGAGCACAGTCTTAAAGTGGCAATACCCTTAAAGACATAATACATTTAAATTGGCAACCACAAGAAGGAACAAATGGCTATGGAGAGGAAAAGTGCAGAAGACCACAAGGAAAAGGCGACAGGTGACCTCAGAGGAGGCAAAGGAAGACTTCAGAGGAGGCAATGAAGACCTCAAAGAAAATGCAACAGAAGACCTCACAGGAGGTAAAAGAAGGCATCAAAGGAGCCAATAGAAGATCCCAAAAAGAGGACAAAGGACAGATCCCAGGTAGAAGGCAACTCTCGAAAAAAAATATGATAGATGGTAAAGATTCAAAGAGGAAGTAAAAAAGATCTCAAAAAGGAGGCAAAAGAAGATCCCTGAAATTGGGGAAAAGAAGACCCCAGAAGGAGTGCAACGAAAGACCCCAGAAGGAGGGCAATGAAAGACCCCAGAAGGAGGACAGCGAAAGACCCCAGAAGGAGGACAGAGTGAAAGACCCCAGGAGGAGGGCAACGAAAGACCCCAGAAGGAGGACAGCGAAAGACCCCAGAAGGAGGGCAACGAAAGCCCCCAGGAGGGGGGCAACAAAAGACCACAGAAGGAGGGCAACGAAAGACCCCAGAAGGAGGGCAGCGAAAGACTCCAGGAGGAGGGCAACGAAAGACCCCAGAAGGAGGGCAACGAAAGACCCCAGAAGGAGGGCAACAAAAGACCCCAGAAGGAGGGCAACAAAATACCTAAATGTCCAAATGAAGGACAATGGGCGCAATCTACCGGCATTGTCGCACTTGACTTGATGATGCAACGAGGCCATTGATTCTCTCACGAGATTTGCGACGCTTGAAACATCTCACGATATTCAATGGAATCTTGCGAGATGTCGCGATCTGGATCTTGCCCTCGCTGAGCATAATCCAGTTTAGCATATTTGAATGAGCCATTAAATATGCCTGGCCAGATTCTCCCAGTGCCCAAGACCTAACAGCTGCACCTGGGAGACCGTGTCAGGGGGCCGTTTATTACTATTCCGCACAACCATGGATCAGATGTAGTGGCACCTGTGGGGGGGGGGGGTCTCCCAGGCCATTGGAGGCTCCCAACATTGGGCAGGGTGGCACTCTAGGGCTCCCGCTGGCACCCGGGCATTTTTGGCACTGCCACCTGAACACCCCTGCAGTGCCACCCTGGTACTGCCAGGTGCCTGGCTGACTTTGGCAGGCTGGCAGGGGCACTGCCAGGATGCAAGGCTGGAAGTGCCAAGGTTCTCACTTGCCAGGTTGCCCTTGCCAGGGGTCTGGCCCAGGGTGCCTTGCCCATAAGAGATAGGGTGAGGGGGGCTCAAGGACTCCAGAAGAGGTGATCTTGGTGCAATGGCGGTGTGGGGGTCCAGTGGCCATGGTGGGGTCATGTTTGGGCAGCACGGTAGCACAAGTGGATAGCACTGTGGCTTCACAGTGCCAGCCCCGCTGGGTCACTGTCTGTGCGGAGTCTGCACGTTCTCCCCGTGTCTGCGTGGGTTTCCTCCGGGTGCTCCGGTTTCCTCCCACAGTCCAAAGACGTGCAGGTTAGGTGGATTGGCCATGATAAATTTCCTTCAGTGACCAAAAAGGTTGGGAGGTGTTATTGGGTTACGGAGATAGGGTGGAAGTGAGGGCTGAAGTGGGTCGGTGCAGACTCGATGGGCCGAATGGCCTCCTTCTGCATTGTATGTTCTAATTGGACTAATTGGGTCACTTAGGCATGTCAAAAGATGAGGACTGCTTTTAAAATTGGTGTCATAGCCCACAAGTCATCTTCCACTGGTGAACTGAGCTTGTCAGTGCAGGAAATTATGTAATCATGGCCTCAACGGGGCGTTCCCACTGAGGCCAAAAACAACGGCAGTTTCAGAGCAGGGTCTTCCTCGGCGCTGCAAGTGCCGAGAAGCACATGACTATTCAACGTGACTAGCATTGAATAAGGGGCCTGAAAGGGCCTGAACGGGATTGCACGGCCAAAGCCGCACACAGTCCCGTATTTTATAATGAGGAGCTCCGCTCGCCGGAACGCCCCAGTATAGCGAGAGATCAGGATGGCATTTTTAAATGACGTCCTGGTCTCTGAGACCCCCAAAACAATCCCCAACCTCCCGAACGCAATATGGGAGGGTCCCCCATATTGGTACTTTGGTAGTGCCAACTGAGCAGTGTCCATGCCAGGTGCCAGGCTCGGGGCCACCGGACCCCTGGGAGACCCCTGTGAGTGCCATTCCATGTGGTCCCAGTTTGTGGGGACCAGTACCGAACGGCGCTCACCTGAGGTCTCTGAAGTGAAGGGGTGGAATTCCAAAACCTCAGGAACCTCAAGAATCTCTACATTAGAGTGAGGCTAGCTGTCTCGCTCTAAAATACAGATTTGCCAAAACGTAATCCCGCCCATTGTGGGCAGAATTCACATCGCAACGTCTTGTGAGATTGCGTTGAATCTCGAAGCGTGGTGAGCCAGTTAGATCCCGGGAGTGGGTCTCCCGGCTTTCAATGGCCACGCTGCGCCGCGACGAGCTGCTTTTCCAGCGCAGCATGGTCGTAGAATCACGCCCTCTGCTTTGTCCCGTTGAATCGTGCCCAATGAGAAAAATACAAAATGGAAACAAATCAACACTTTCTCAGAGACAGACATAACGAACAGTGAAGCCAAAAGTGTTCAAGACAAGTGAAAATGTAGGTTCCATTTGTGAAATATATATGTCCAATAAGAACACGATGGATTTCTCTTACAACAATAGCAGAAATTAAAGACTTTAAAAAGAAACCAGGAACCATTGAATATAAAGGGGAATCAGCAAAAATAATTCAAAATCGAAAGCAGGGGTTCGCAGATGGTGTGTTGCGGCACACTGGGTGTGTCGTGAAGACTCCACCAGTGTGCCGCAAAATAAGATTAAAAATGATAAAATATTAATGTCAATAAACTAAATCTAATCTTTGTTTTCAGCTCCATAGTCGACATCTCCAAGTCTCGGTGAACCTTGGGCCTCCCACACATGTGCTGGCTGGGAATGGGCCACAAATAAATGGTGCAGATTTTTTATATTAGTCAGATGCATGCGCATGAGCCTAACCCGATGTAAAAAAGCAGCACTGCGCATGTGTGACCCTTCCCCGCCCGAGCATGCACAGTTCAGATTGCCAAGGTGAAACATTCCGAACCACGCATGCGCAGCCCTTTCCTGGCTGATGCATGCACAAGAGATCCTAGGTCTTTGGGAATTGGAGATACTGAACACGGAGTTGAACACAAAGGCCCATGCGCACAAGTGCAAAGGCACAAAAAGGACGCAAATGCCTGGGAGAAGCTAGGGAGATGGTGGAGGGGGGATGGGGGGGACGAGGTTTGGAAAAAAATAGGAGGCACGACAGGGGGAGTTTAAATAAAACAAAGTTCCCAGTAAGGGAAGAACACAGTGGTAATAAACAGGAATCAATAAAGTTAAGAAAATACAATACTGTATTTGACTTGTAAACGGTGATTAGGTTTCCATTGTAAACTTCTTAAATTAATGAAATTTGCATTAAATGGTGGCTTAACATTTTTTTGGGAGGTTTTAGAGATGAAGCGAGAGGGCAGTTCAGTTGGAGAAATTAGGATGTGTGCCTCAAAATGTTTTATAGAATGAAGGTGTGCCATGCCGTAAAAAAAGGTTGCCAACCAGTGCTCTCGAGATGACAATAAAACAACAAGATGAAATGACTGACAGTAAACCTGGCGAATAATGAAGTTGCAAAACAAATTACTAGATGAAGTTAAGAAGATGAAGAAATTAATGAGACAATGTAGAATAAGCTGTACTCCATGAAAACGCAACTAGAAAATAAGAACAAGTCCAGTGAAGAATTGAATCGGTACAATAAGACCTTGAAGAAGGGAAGCTTGGCAATCAGGATTTAACTGTAGAGATAAAAGCATTGAAATTGACAGCAGAATCAGCAATTCAGACGGAGGAAGAAACTGAGATAAAGTGGCAGAACAATATTGCTGAAATGGTCACACTAATAGGAAAGCACAAGAACCAATGTGATAAAATGGTCGATGAAAAAGATGCTGACTTGAAATTCTGGAAAGGGAAGACACTTTATCATACAACCCAAGTACCAGAAAGAGAGTACCACCACCATTCCTTCACACAGGACAGACCAAGATTGTGAAATAACTGTCAAGAAATAAGACTATGTTGTATTGTGATGATATGTGCCTGCATGCATTATAATGTAAGGTGCTTAGCATAGTAACGGTCAGCATGGAATTGGAGAGTGGAACCACCCACAGAGTGAAGTATGTAGTCACATGGTCAGAGAACAGTCCACAATTGAACTCGGTAAGCAACAAGTCTGCAAGGAACAGCTCCATGCAAGACCATATTTGGAACGGTACATAATTAAAGCTTACCAATAAAAGTGTTTATGTTTAAACACACAAGCCTCAAGACCTCATTAGTGAGCCATCAACACTGCAACAATAAAAAACCCATATTCAGTACATAATATGACATGATGTCACAATATGAAAGTTTGGTTTGGTCACCAGAATGATTGTCTCGAAGACTGGACCCCTGTCATATCAAATGGATGTGGTGGGATGGATCATTTGTATATAATTGGATCACTTGAGGAGTAGAGAGATGCTGCAGCAGTCAGTGATGCCATCAAGAAATGTTTTTGAACCCATAAGCAGCAGAGTACCTGATTGACCTGTTATCGACCTGTCTCCCTGGACGGAAGTAGTAATGAACTGCCGGTACCTGAAAGGGTATTATTATTTGCAGTTCCTGTTCATATCGATCCAATGGAAGTATTTCAGACTACAGAATTACGCTGCTCTGCAAGGAACAAAGAAAAAACCCTCAAGGACTATTTATAATTGTCCAATCATGTCTATAATGTTTCGTTAAAATTTAGGACTAAGTAAATTCGTTATTGAGGATTTTATAAAGGAGATAAAGGGGGAGGGATGTGGCGATTGTCCCTTTAAGGGTAAGATATGATGATTGTCTCTTAAGGGCAACACAGAAAAGAGTCACCTGGCTTGGGGAACCAATTGGGACTGAGAGTAGGGAACTAGGTGCAGCCATGAGTCTGCTGTACAATTCTTCTTATTAATAAATCTTTTTATTTTTCGAATGAAGTGTGTGAAAGTGTACCATTACACTGTGGTAACACTGTCTTTGATTAAATTTACTGGAAAACGACTTTCATACACTTACACAATACACGTGAAAACACTTTGGGCGCGATTCTCTGGAAAGATTTCTAAGTATAGTAGCGAGTGAGAATTGCCGCGAGCTTCCCGGTGCTTGGCCCAGCGAGGCCGGCAACGCAATTCAACATAATTGGTCCACTTAACAAGGCCTCACGGGGTTCTCGCCACAAATGAAGGCTCGCCAGCTGATTCGCCCGGACCGTGTTCACCAGTCCCCACTAAGAATGTTGAGCAGCACTTAAGCTGCACTTGCTCAGCCAACCCCAGCCAGCTCGCAATAATGGCGTCGAGGAGACCAGCCTCAATGTTTGGGGACGCTGATCTGGGGAGGCTGCTAGACGTAGTGGAGACCAGGAGGGATGTCCTGTTCCCCGAAGGTCCCGGAGAGTCAGCCAGAAGGCAGCCTGTGCTGCCTTGGATGAGGTAGCGGCAGCTGTCACCTCGGGGAGTATGACCAGGAGGTTTCGCCTCCAGTGCCGTAAGAAGGTCAACGACCTACACCGGGCAGCACGGGTGAGTAGACACCAATGCCCCCCCCCCTCCAAGGTAGCATCCACCCCCCAACTCCTCATGCGACCGCCAACCCTCCCTCTACCTTCTCCCCCTTCAAATTCCCCCCAACCCTCCCTTCACACCACCCCACCACTGAGAACCACACAAGTGGCTAACAATGCCCCTCTGTGACTCCTCAGGAAAAGCTCTCCCATAATCGTCGGAAGAGGGCCCAGAATGGTGGAGGGGTGCTGGACTTAATAATCGTCACTTCCTTCGACTTTTCACAGTAACTTAATTGAAGCCTACTTGTGACAATAAGCGATTATTATTATTATTATTATTATTATCGAGGAGCGTACCCCAGAGGTGACTGAGGTGGTCGAGGACAGATCGAATACCCACGAGGCGGCTGGCGGATGCCGCTGAGGTGAGGAACCACGTGCTCCACCCGGGGGACCTGCCAAACGTGAATTGTTATTGCCTTATTGACTGACACATCCCTCCCACTGACCACATGTCCATTCTCCCGCAGGTCCTCCAGCCGATGATACCGGCCCATCCCAAGCGCCACCCTCTCCTGACTCCGAGGAAACCACCTTGGAGGAGAGCTCGAAAGATGCAACCGTTATAGTTGCGGCACAGCTGTCATCCCTAACCTACACCAGCGCAGATACACACAGACACTTCAGTGGGACAGGCTTCTGGGGCACAATCTGGTGAGCACCACAATGTTACTGATGCACATTAGGTGAAGGCAGGAACTCCCAGGCGAGACAGCAGTCGGAGGACTCAGCTGGGCCCCAGCTTAATGCTGAGCTTGCGGTGCAGAGGTACTTGGAGCTGATTGAGATGATAGGGACAATCAGGGGGAAACGTCATTGTCACTCCAGCAGGTCCATAGCCTACTGGAGGAGTCCCAGAGGCTACAGATGCAGGAGATTGCTAAAGGCAGTGAGGGGCACCGAGGCCAACACTGCTCGGGTGGCAACCGCAGTGGAAAGCCTGGTGCACACTGTCGGCACCATTAGTGAAGGTGTCGCGCACTCGGTGACGGCCATGACTGAGGGTCTCAGCAGAATGACCACCTCGTTGGGGGATGTCACCCAGTACCAGGCCGACCTTGATGAGGTTCTGCGGGACATGTCCCGCTCTCAGATGGACATGGCTGTGGTGCTGCGGAGCTTGTCCCAGTCGCAGGTGGTCATTGCCGAGGCGCTGCAGAGCATGTCCCAGTAACTGAGGCGCATCGCCGAGAGTGTTGACTCTCTGGTGCAGACGATGGGTTACCGCCAGGGCTGGCAGAGCCAGATGGTGCAAGAGCAGCTGGGGCTCGACCCTGCTGTCCCTCCAACCCAAGGTGAACCCCCATGGCCCTATGGGCACCGACTGGGAGGAGGGTGCACTGGGTGCCAACCCTGACCTATCCCATGGAGTGGCGACGGTGACTACCAGCTCCGCCGAGTTCCACCCCTCTGATGAGGCTGCGTCTCAAAGTCAGCACATGGGACAGGGCGGCACAGCTGTGCATGTGCCACCGACAAGTGCGCCGGGGCCCTCCAGCCTCAGAGTCTCCAGAGGACGCCCGCCAGGGGCATCGAAGGCCACGGGGTGAGGTAAGCAGCTGGCTGCATCCACCACTGAGGTGCATCGTCGGGACACACCTAGACATATTGGTAGAGCTAGGAGGGCCAAGCACGTTGAGGATCACTGAGGGCACCGTGGGAGGGGCTGGGGAGGTTAGGTAGGGGGTGAGGGAGGTGAGAGGGAAGGAGCGCGCACCATTGGGAGAGTGGGAAATTGTAAAACACATTTAACACATTTGTGCACCACCATTATGTTGCCTCTGTCACTTTCTTCCGCAATACGGGTTAACCTCCGATCCCTTGGCCCATCTCTCCAGGCATCTCCTTCTCCCCATGTCACCCACCTACCCTCCGGCCGTGGACATAATAATAATAATAAGCCTTATTATCACAAGTAGGCTTACATTAACACTGCAATGGAGTTACTGTGAGAATGTCCCCGGAGCTGTGTCCCATCTCCTGGGATGTTGGCTGCTGCGTTTGCGGCGTTGCCTCCTGCAATGTTCAGGCACAATGTCTAGGCATCATGGTGTGATTGGGATTCTAGGCAATGACTCCCACATTCTACAGAGGAAGTAAAGCAATCACAGTGATCAAATAAAGTTACACATTCTGCTTTTCATCTTACTTTACCAATGAGGGCATGAAAAGTACACACAGAGGTGGACTTTCGCTTTTGGGGTCCTGTGCTCTCCCTTTTAGCGAGGGCTCCATGTCACGCCCCACCATCTGGTGATGTGGCGGCCAACCCCATTGACATCGATTTGATTTGATTCGATTTATTATTGTCACATGTGTGAGTATACAGTGAAAAGTATTGTTTCCTGCATGCTGGACAAACAATGCAGACCGTACATAGGGAAGGAAGGAGAGACTGCAGAATATGAAATGAAAATGAAATAAAAATCGCTTATTGTCACAAGTAGGCTTCAAATGAATTTACTGTGAAATATAATGTTACAGTTATAGCAAGGTGTAGAGAAAAGATCAACTTAATACGAGGTAGGGGCAGCACGGTAGCATTGTGGATAGCGCAATTGCTTCACAGCTCCATGGTCCCAGGTTCGATTCCGGCTTGGGTCATTGTCTGTGCGGAGTCTGCACGTCCTCCCCGTGTTTGCGTGGGTTTCCTCCGGGTGCTCCGGTTTCCTCCCACAGTCCAAAGATGTGCAGGTTAGGTGAATTGGCCAATGATAAATTGCCCTTAATGTCCAAATTGCCCTTGGTGTTGGGTGGAGGTGTTGAGTTTGGGTATGGTGCTCTTTCCGGGGGCCGGTGCGGACTCGAGGGGCCGGGTGGCCTCCTTCTGCACTGTAAATTCAATGATAATCTATGATTAATCTAGGACAAAGATTCGGCACAACATCGCGGGCCGAAGGGCCTGTTCTGTGCTGTATTTTCTATGTTCTATGTTCTATGTTCTATGTAGGTCCATTCAAAAGTCTGGTGGCAATGGGAAGAAGCTGTTCTTGAGTCGGTTGGTACATGACCTCAAACTTTGGTATCTTTTTCCTGACGGAAGAAGGTGGAAGACAGTGGGCGTCATTCTCCGACCCCCAGCCGGGTCGGAGAATGGCCGTTGGCCGCCGTGAATCCCGCCCCCGCCGAAGTCTCCGGTACCGGAGACTTCGACGGGGGCGGGAATCGGGCCGCGCCGGTTGGCGTGGTCCCCCGCTCAATTCTCCGGCCCAGATGGGCCGAAGTCCCACCCAGAAATTGCCTGTCCCGCCGGCGTAAATCAAAGCTGGTATTTAACGGCGGGACCAGGCGGCGTGGGCGGGCTCCGGGGTCCTGGGGGGGGTGCGGGGCGATCTGACCCCAGGGGGTGCCCCCACGGTGGCCTGGCCCGCGATCGGGGCCCACCGATCCGCGGGCGGGCCTGTGCCGTGGGGGCACTCTTTCCCTTCCGCCTCCGCCACGGCCTCCACCATGGCGGAGGCGGAAGAGACTCTCCCCACTGCGCATGCGCGGGAAACTGTCGGCCGCCGCTGACGCTCCCGCGCATGCGCCGCATTTCCGCGCCAGCTGGCAGGGCAACAAACGCTATTTCCGCCAGCTGGCGGGGCAACAAACGCCATTTCCGCCAGCTGGCGGGGCGGAAATCCCTCCAGCGTCGGCCTAGCCCCTCAATGTTGGGGCTCGGCCCCCAAAGATGCGGAGCATTCCTCACCTTTGGGCCGGCGCGATGCCCGTCTGATTGGCGCCGTTTTTGGCGCCAGTCGGCAGACATCGTGCCGTTGGGGGAGAATTTCGCCCAGTATGTCCGGGGTGCATTGGGTCCTTAATTATGCTGGCTGCCTTTCTGAGGCAGCGGGAATTATAGATAGAGTCAATGGATGGGTGGCTGGTTTGCGTGATGGACTGGGCTACATTCACAACCTTTTGTAGTTTCCAGCGGTCTTGGGCAGAGCAGGCTCCATACCAAGCTGTGATACAACGTGAAAGAATGCTTTCTATGGTGCATCTGTAGAAGTTGGTGAGGGTCGTAGCTGACATGCTAAATTTCCTTAGTCTTCTGAGAAAATAGAGTCGTTGGTGGGCTTTCTTAACTATAGTGTCGGCATGGGGGGACCAGGACAGGTTGTTGCTGATCTGTACACCTAAAAACTTGAAGCTCTTGACCCTTTCTACTTCGTTCCCATTGATGTAGACAGGGGCTTGTTCTCAACTACGCTTCCTGAAATTGAGCCCCACCCACAATGACATTGACCTGACCCCGAATGACTGTCAAAGCCTGGCTGCTGCAGTTGGCCTGGCCTTTGCTCATTCTTGCCCTGACTGCCCAGTCTCTTTGTTGCCCACCCCAACTCTCATTCTCAGCCTTGTTGCCTGGGGGCCTCTGGCTCTGATCGAGTCACCCTACTCTCACTGGCTGTTGCTCCCCGAAACACGATATCGGTGTTTGCCTGGTCTTCTTCACGCCTCCCAACTGCTGCTCAGCTCACCTCGCAGCTTTCTCCTGGGTGGCTGGGTCTCGAGCCTCAATGACCATGTGTGCTCTTGGCTGGCTACTGCTGCTGCTTATCTGGCCTGGTGTCCTCTGTCCTTTTTGATTGGTTGCCTGCCCACCCTTCTGCCTCCCTCAGCCCTGGATTGGAGAGCCGCCGCTGCCCGCTGCCCCCTGCTTTAGCCAGCAGCACCTCCTCACCTCACTGAAGACTTTGCAGGCCCACACCCCAATGCTAGGTCGGCAACCTCACTTTTCCCTCAGGCTGCCCACCAGACCGAATGCCAGGAATCAGGCTGCTGCTTTGCACCTTTACTTATTGAAAGTTCATAAATTTCACAATTATTCTGTGTTTGAACTGCTCTAAGTCTCCACCTTCTCTCAATGTCTGACAAACTGTTTTCCCCCTCGAAAGGCGAGTCCACCAAACGGAGCCCAATGTTGTCCTGTATTGACTGATGATAGGCTCTTGCACCTATTGGCAAATTTAGAACTACCAGGGCTCTGATTGGTGTTCCCACCCCAACAATCACTTCTCCACGAGGGCCCCTCCCACTGGCAGAGGGCCCTGCTGCAGCACTGTATGTTTCATTGAAAGTCCACCTCTGAGTACATATGCATATGCAGTACGAATGTGAGTATTGAAATGGACAGTGTCAATTGCTAATTTTTTATTCGAGTATTAGAATCTAAATGACTATATCAGGATTTCCAATTAGTCATAAATGACTAGTAGCTAGTGGCTAACCCACTGGAAAACATTGTAATACATCTGAGGCATTTATATGCAAAGGTCACTTTTTCCAAATAAATTCTATCATTTACCCTAAAGTCAAACAATTCCATCTTGTGCTCCAAAAAGTTTCAAAGAACAAAGAAATGTACAGCACAGGAACATGCCCTTCGGCCCTCCAAGCTCTTGCCGACCATGCTGCCCGACTAAACTACAATCTTCTACACTTCCTGGGTCCGTATCCCTCTATTCCCATCCTATTCATGTATTTATCAAGATGCCCCTTAAATGTCACTATCGTCCCTGCTTCCACCACCTCCTCCGGTAGCGAGTTCCAGGCACCCACTACCCTCTGCGTAAAAAACTTGCCTCGTACATCTACTCTAAACCTTGCCCCTCTCACCTTAAACCTATGCCCCCTAGTAATTGACCCCTCTACCCTGGGGAAAAGCCTCTAACTATCCACTCTGTCTATGCCCCTCATAATTTTGTATACCTCTATCAGGTCTCCCCTCAACCTCCTTCGTTCCAGTGAGAACAAACCGAGTTTATTCAACCGCTCCTCATAGCTAATGACCTCCATACCAGGCAACATTCTGGTAAATCTCTTCTGCACCCTCTCTAAAGCCTCCACATCCTTCTGGTAGTGTGGCGACCAGAATTGAACACTATACTCCAAGTGTGGCCTAACTAAGGTTCTATACAGCTGCAACATGACTTGCCAATTCTTATACTCAATGCCCCGGCCAATGAAGGCAAGCATGCCGTATGCCTTCTTGACTACCTTCTCCACCTGTGTTGCCCCTTTCAGTGACCTGTGGACCTGTACTCCTAGATCTCTTTGACTTTCAATACTCTTGAGGGTTCTACCATTCACCGTATATTCCCTACCTGCATTAGACCTTCCAAAATGCATTACCTCACATTTGTCCGGATTAAACTCCATCTGCCATCTCTCCGCCCAAGTCTCCAAACAATCTAAATCCTGCTGTATCCTCCGACAGTCCTCATCGCTATCCGCAATTCCACCAACCTTTGTGTCGTCTGCAAACTTACTAATCAGACCAGCTACATTTTCCTCCAAATCATTTATATATACTACAAAGAGCAAAGGCCCCAGCACTGATCCCTGTGGAACACCACTGGTCACAGCCCTCCAATTAGAAAAGCATCCTTCCATTGCTACTCTCTGCCTTCTATGGCCTAGCCAGTTCTGTATCCACCTTGCCAGCTCACCCCTGATCCCGTGTGACTTCACCTTTTGTACTAGTCTACCATGAGGGACCTTGTCAAAGGCCTTACTGAAGTCCATATAGACAACATCCACTGCCCTACCTGCATCAATCATCTTAGTGACCTCCTCGAAAAACTCTATCAAGTTAGTGAGACACGACCTCCCCTTCACAAAACCATGCTGCCTCTCACTAATACGTCCATTTGCTTCCAAATGGGAGTAGATCCTGTCTCGAAGAATTCTCTCCAGTAATTTCCCTACCACTGAAGTAAGGCTCACCAGCCTGTAGTTCCCGGGATTATCCTTGCTACCCTTCTTAAACAGAGGAACAACATTGGCTATTCTCCAGTCCTCCGGGACATCCCCCGAAGACAGCGAGGATCCAAAGATTTCCGTCAAGGCCTCAGCAATTTCCTCTCCAGCCTCCTTCAGTATTCTGGGGTAGATCCCATCAGGCCCTGGGGACTTACCTACCTTAATATTTTTTAAGACACCCAACACCTCTTCTTTTTGGATCTCAATGTGACCCAGGCTATCTACACACCCTTCTCCAGACTCAACATCTACCAATTTCTTCTCTTTGGTGAATACTGATGCAAAGTATTAATTTAGTACCTCGCCCATTTCCTCTGGCTCCACACATAGATTCCCTTGCCTATCCTTCAGTGGGCCAACCCTTTCCCTGGCCACCCTCTTGCTTTTTATGTACGTGTAAAAAGCCTTGGGATTTTCCTGAACCCTATTTGCCAATGACTTTTCGTGACCCCTTCTAGCCCTCCTGACTCCTTCCTTAAGTTCCTTCCTACTTTCCTTATATTCCACGCAAGCTTCGTCTGTTCCCAGCCTTTTAGCCCTGATAAATGCCTCCTTTTTCTTTTTGACGAGGCCTACAATATCTCTCGTCATCCAAGGTTCCCGAAAATTGCTGTATTTATCCTTCTTCCTCACAGGAACATGCCGGTCCTGAATCCCTTTCAACTGCCACTTGGAAGCCTCCCACATGTCAGATGTTGATTTGCCCTCAAACATCCGCCCCCAATCTATGTTCTTCAGTTCCCGCCTAATATTGTTATAATTAGCCTTCCCCCAATTTAGCACATTCATCCTAGGACCACTCTTATACTTGTCCACCAGTACTTTAAAACTTACTGAATTGTGGTCACTGTTACCGAAATGCTCCCCTACTGAAACATTTACCACCTGGCCGGGCTCATTCCCCAATACCAGGTCCAGTACTGCCCCTTCCCTAGTTGGACTGTCTACATATTGTTTTAAGAAGCCCTCCTGGATGCTCCTTACAAACTCCGCCCCGTCTAAGCCTCTGGCACTAAGTGAGTCCCAGTCAATATTGGGGAAGTTGAAGTCTCCCATCACCACAACCCTGTTGTTTTTACTCTTTTCCAAAATCTGTCTACCTACCCCCAACATTGTGACTGCACCCTTCTTATTCCTCATCTCTACCCATATAGCCTCACTGCCCTCTGAGGTGTCCTCTCGCAGTACAGCTGTGATATTCTCCCGAACCAGTAGCGCAACTCCGCCTCCCCTTTTACATCCCCCTCTATCCCACCTGAAACATCTAAATCCTGGAACGTTTAGCTGCCAATCCTGCCCTTCCCTCAACCAGGTCTCTGTAATGGCAACAATATCATAGTTCCAAGTACTAATCCAAGCTCTAAGTTCATCTGCCTTACCCGTAATACTTCTTGCATTAAAACATACGCACTTCAGGCCACCAGACCCGCTGTGTTCAGCAACTTCTCCCTGTCTGCTCTGCCTCAGAGCCACACTGTCCCTATTCCCTAGTTCTCCCTCAATGCTCTCACCTTCTGACCTATTGCTCCCGTGCCCACCCCCCTGCCATACCAGTTTAAACCCTCCCGTGTGACAGTAGCAAACTTCGCGGCCAGGATATTTATGCCTCTCCGGTTTAGATGCAACCCGTCCTTCTTATACAGGTCACACCTGCCCCGGAAGAGCTCCCAGTGGTCCAGATAATGGAAACCCTCCCTCCTACACCAGCTGTTTAGCCACGTGTTTAGCTGCTCTATCTTCCTATTTCTAGCCTCACTGGCACGTGGCACAGGGAGTAATCCCGATATTACAACCCTCGAGGTCCTGTCTTTTAACTTTCTGCCTAGCTCCCTGAACTCCTGCTGCAGGACCTCATGCCCCTTCCTGCCTATGTCGTTAGTACCAATATGTACAACGACCTCTGCCTGTTTGCCCTCCCCCTTCAGGATGCCCTCTACCCGTTTGGAGACATCCTGGACCCTGGCACCAGGGAGGCAACATACCATCCTGGAGTCTCTTTCACGTCCACAGAAGCGCCTATCTGTGCACCTGACTATAGAGACCCTATTACTATTACTCTTCTGCGCTTTGACCCTCCCTTCTGAACATCAGAGCCAGCCGTGGTGCCACTGCTCTGGCTGCTGCTGTTTTCCCCTGATAGGCTATCCCCCCCGACAGTATCCAAAGGGGTATATCTGTTCGAGAGGGGGACAACCACAGGGGATTCCTGCACTGACTGCCTGCCCTTTCTCACCCATTTCTCTGCCTGCACCTTGGGTGTGACCACATCTACATTACTGCGATCTATGACGCTTTCCGCCACCTGCATGCTCCTAAGTGCATCCAATTGCCGCTCCAACCGAACCATGCGGTCTGTGAGGAGCTCCAGTTGGGTGCACTTTCTGCAGATGAAGCCATCCGGGATGCTGGAAGCCTCCCGGACCTGCCACATCTCACAGTCAGAGCACAGCACCCCTCTAACTGACATTGCGTCAATTAATTAAAATTAAAATTAAAAACTTTTTAATTTTTTTTTTTGAATATTTTTTTTTTTAATTTCAAAGTTACTGTTGACTATCTGTTTCCTTGCACTAGATTTCTAATAGAAATGCGAAAGCTAAATATAGTACTCTTCGATCTCTGGCTTAGATATCCCTCTAAATTATAATTAAGTAATTATGTTTAATTAGTTACCAATGCTCAGTTTTTTTTAATTTAGTGTAGAATCCCAACCAGCCACTCAGGCCACAGCTTTTCTGTGATTTCACTTCAGTTTCCCCCCCGACACACACACACTTTAAAAAAGGTACAAAAGTAAAAATGCATAAAAATCACTTACTTACCTTCTTCGTGTTAATAATAAAATATGGTACTTACCTCACACCAATGGGTTTTATTATTAGGTTAGAGGAGGCGGGCGGGTGGGAGACACTAAACGTGTAGTGTCTTGGGTTTCCTCTCCACCAGAATTTATTGGTGAGGGTCTTCCCAGAGGTCCGCGGGTCGAACTTCCTGTTCCCGCCTTAAATACTAAAATATTAAAAAAAACAGAAAAGAGGGACCGAAAACGGGACCAGGTAAGTGTTTTTAAAGCACAGACTTACCTCCCAGCAATCACTTCCGCACTGCCCCCGCTGAAATTGACAAACCAGCTGTTCTCCCGCCAAAATCGACTGCCCTGCCCCTGCAAAGACAAGTGTTTTTAAAGCACAGACTTACCTCCCAGCAATCACTTCCGCACTGCCCCCGCTGAAATTGACAAACCAGCTCCTCCTCTCCCGCCGAAATCGACTGGCCTGCCCCTGCAAAGACAAGTGTTTTTAAAGCACAGACTTACCTCCCAGCAATCACTTCCGCACTGCCCCCGCTGAAATTGACAAACCAGCTCCTCCTCTCCCGCCGAAATCGACTGGCCTGCCCCTGCAAAGACAAGTGTTTTTAAAGCACAGACTTACCTCCCAGCAATCACTTCCGCACTGTCCCCGCTGAAATTGACAAACCAGCTCCTCCTCTCCCGCCGAAATCGACTGGCCTGCCCCTGCAAAGACAAGTGTTTTTAAAGCACAGAGTGTCCTCCTTTAATAATAATACTCTTTATTAGTGTCACAAGTAGGCTTACATTAACACTGTAATGAAGTTGCTGTGAAAATCCCCCAGTCGCCACATTTTGGTGCCTGTTCGGGTACACTGAGAAAGAATTCAGAATGTCCAATTCACCTAAAACATCTTTAGGAACCTGTGGGAGGAAACCGGAGCACCCGGAGGAAACCCACACAGACACGGGGAGAAGGTGCAGACTCCGCACAGACAGTGACCAAAGCCAGGAATTGAACCTAGGTCCCTGGCGCTGTGAAACAACAGTGCTAACCACTGTGCTACCGTGCCACTCCTAAGTCGTATTCAGCTGCACTCTCAGAACAGAATAACAAAATGTATAAAACCATGTTAAAACCATGCATCCAGGTTCAATTATGGCCTCGGGTGACTGTCTGTGTGGAGTTTATCGGTTCTCCCCATGTCTGCGTGGGTTTCCTCCAGCTGCTCCAGAGGCAGGGTTATGGGGACAGGGTGGTGGATTGGGCCTCGGCGGGATGCTCTTTCAAAGGGTCGGTGCAGACATGATGGGCCGAATGGCCTCCTTCTGCACTGAAGTGCTTCTATGACATGATAGATTTCATGTTTGGGAGCTGATGTTTGTCCACTTTTGGTACCTAACCCTGTAAACTGTTATTGGTTATATTAAAGAAAGACTTATATTTGTATAGCATCTTTCATGACCTCAGATTGTCCCAAAGATATTTGCAGCCAATGAAGTACATTTGCAGCGTAAATAGCACATGAATCCTTAGTCTATTTCTAACCCTTTGCACTTTTTCCTATTTTGAAATGCACATCATTCATTTGCGTTAAATGGGTTAGCATTCATTAAAATAGCAAACAGGACATCTGTTAATATTGAAAACTGTAATTTTAAGTCTGTCGTGTCTGAATTATGCATTCCTGGCATAATCATTTTTGTACTATGTGTACTTACTTTTTCCCACACAAGTCATCGTCGCAACCTTTCTGAATTAAATTGGTAATTTAATGCTGATTAACCATGGGCAGTTTTGTTTTGTGAACTCATGCCATAGGTTTTCATGTTCATTTATTGAGGTTTCTTCTAGCCACTGGAAAGGTGCCATTATAAGGTCAGAATTGAAATGTGACTTTTTTCTACTGTTAAAATTTTACTGCAAAGAAAGGTTCCATTCTTATTTTAAAAAATAAATTTCGCAACCACTTATTTCTTGGGTGGAATTCTCTGATAATGGGGCTATGTCCCACGCCCATGCAAGAAAACCAGCCGCGAATCATTCTGGACTTTCGTGGAGAAAGTCCAGAGCGATTCTCCATTTTGAAGGGTAGTCCAGAGTAGTCCTCGCAGCTCCGGCTGCAATATGGGGCCCTGCACTTCTGGCCACGAGTCCGCGCATGTGCGTGGTGGCCACCTGCGGCGTCAACCCCGCACAACATGGCGGACCCACACAGCAGGCTGGCACCGACAATATAGACCGCCCCCAGAACGCGCGCTCCCGCCGAGCGGTGGACCCCGATCGTGAGCCTGGACGTCCTGGAGGCCCCCCCAGTGACGGATCTCCCCCCCCCCCCCCACCCCACCAGGGCGGCCGCAGCCACCACTCCGAGCACCCACCGGGTGGAACCATAAGTGAACCACGCTGGCAGGAATTCGGCCAGTTGTCGGCAGAAAATCACTGCAGGGTCCTCTTTCAATGGCCCCCGACTGGCGCCACGACTGGCGGTGATTCTCCGGTCCCCGGAGAATCGCGGGAAGACATCGGACCCAATCATGGGTCTGACGCCCCATTCGCTGTCCCCATGCTGGCACGATTGCACGCGGAGGCTCGGAGAATCCCGGCCCTTATCTTCGGTGCAATTATTTTTGAAATGTTGTATTAGGATATTATTGTGGCTTAGTAACAACATCATGATGTTAGCAATTGTATCTAATTGAATCAGAGGGAGGTGAGGGGGGATCCCAATATTAAGGCAATATCTTGTATTGAAGTGTAGACTTGTCATGATATGCAGACATGCAGATAATGATATACAAACAGGCACAGACAGGCAGCTAATGAACACAGAGAACAGGACATGACCAATGAACAGGCAGGACACTCAGGGGTGGTATCTCACTATAAAAGGCACGAGGCACTCACACTCTGCCTCTTTCCACTGATGAACATCTACAGAGTGAGTCAGGGTGTATGTACAGTATCACACCTCCAGCACATGGCTAAGAGCTAGTCTGGTTCAGTCACACAGAGTAACCACACTTAGGTTAGAAGAGAGTCGAACTCATGGAGAACTGTGCTAACTGTGCTATTGGTTCAATAAATCAGATTGAACTAACTTCAAGGTCTGGAGTATCTTTTGGTTAAAGCTGCATCCAGTTGCAGCCTGTGTTATCCCAGAGTCCATAACACGACATGCTACCAGGAGACTGCTTAATCTAGGTGGTTTACCTCAGTCCGTTCCGTGACGACCAGCGAATGTATCCTAGCACCCTGGAGAAGATTCAGGCTTCTCACCAGCTCAGGACCTCCGGCAATCTCAGCGCCAACTGGCAGACATTCAAGCAAAAGTTTCTGCTGCACATCGAAGCTTCAGACCTTGTGGGTGCGTCTGATGCAAGGAAGATCGCGCTTCTCCTCTCAATAGCGGCTGATCAAGCCATCAAACTCTTCAAATCTTTTCACTTCACCGAAGGCCAGGATAAGACAAAGTTTCAGACCATCCTGGACAAGTTTGACAGTCATTGTAAAGTGGACACCAATGAAATCTTCGAGCACTAAATATTCAAACAGCGTCTACAAGGTAAAGATGAATCTTTCAACTTCTTCTTAACTAACCTCCGCCTGCTAGCACTGTCCTGCAACTTTGGTGATATTGCTGACTCCATGATCAGAGACCAGGGGCGTCATTCTCCGACCCCCCACCGGGTTGGAGAATCGCCAGGGGCTGCCGTGAATCCCGCCCCCGCCGGTTGCCGAAGTCTCCGGTACCGGATATTCGGCGGGGGTGGGAATCGGGCCGCGCCAGTTGGCGGGCCCCCCCACTGGATTCACCGGCCCGAATGGGCCGAAGTCCCACCGATAAATTGCCTGTCCCGCCGGCGTGGATTAAACCACCTTTTGAACGGCGGGACAAGGTGGCGTGGGCGGGCTCCGGGGTCCTGGGGGGGGCGCGGGGCGATCTTTACCCGGGGGGTGCCCCAACGGTGGCCTGGCCCGCGATCGGGGCCCACCGATCCGCGGGCGGGCCTGTGCCGTGGGGGCACTCTTTCCCTTCCGCCTCCGCCACGGTCTCCACCATGGCGGAGGCGGAAGAGACTCCCTCCACTGCGCATGCGCGGGAAACTGTCAGCGGCCGTTGACGCTCCCGCGCATGCGCCGCCCCGATATGTCATTTCCGCGCCAGCTGGCGGGGCAACAAAGGCCGTTTCCACCAGCTGGCGGGGCGGAAATCCCTCCGGCGTCGGCCTAGCCCCTGAATGTTGGGGCTCGGCCCCCAAAGATGCGGAGCATTCCGCACCTTTGGGGCGGCGCGATGCCCGTCTGATTGGCGCCGTTTTGGGCGCCAGTCGGCGGACATCGCGCCGTTTGGGGAGAATTTCGCCCCAGATCGTATTTGGAGTTCACTCTGATCCTCTGAGAGAGCAGCTACTGAAAATCAAGCATATGAACCTGCCAGTCGCGATTGAAACATGCACAGTTTGAGCACGCCAAAAATCGCTGTGCCCAGTACAAATCGGCTGAAAATGAGAAACTTGCCTCCCACGAGGCAGAGAGTGTGCAGGTCATCTCCCGGATGTAGCACCTCAGCATTGATGAAAGCGGCCATTTTGTGCGCTTTTCCCGGGGCCCCACGCATGCACGATGCGAACGGGATATCGAAGCGGCCGACACCCGCACTGCGCATGTGCGACAACGCGCGGAGCGTCAGGCGCCGACGTCATGACATGCTCGAACTGCGGCAACACCCACTTAAAGAAACACTGCCCTGCAAGAGGCAGGCGATGTTTAAACTGCGGGAAGCCTGGACACTATGCAGCCTTGTGCAGGTTTGCACCACCAGTCAGGGGCCAGCGCTCCCAATTCCAACGACGGCGCGTTCAGAGTGTGCAACAACGATTACTGGATTCTGATGCTGGCAGCACAACGGATCCAGAGGAAAAATGCCTGGACTCCGCCTACTGTGTAGGCATCATTACCAAATGTGAATATGCCACATCCAACTCATCACAAAGTCAATCCATCCTCGCTGTGGATTCTGCAGACGAATGGCGTGCGGTGATGCAGGTCAACCACGGCTCCATCCAGTTTAAGCTGGACACAGGTGCTTCTGCCAACCTCCTCCCACAGGCTGATTTCAAACACATCAAGAAGCCCCCTACGGTACTTCCAACAGCCTGCAGGCTCCTGGACTACAACGGAAATGCCATCACGGCACTGGGATCCTGCCATCTACTCGTCTCCAACCGGAGCACCCATGCACGGTTGCGTTTTGAAATTGTCAAGCCAGACAGGGCATCCCTACTTGGCGCGCATGCCTGCAAGCAGCTGAAACTTGTGCAGCGGGTTTACACAACAACATCCTCCAATGTGGATCTTCAGGCCGGCATTGCCGACATCCTCGCTCAGTATCCGGATGTGTTCGACGGGATGGTCACGCTGCCATATCGATACAAGATTCTGCTCCGACCTGATGCCAGGCCTGTGGTCCACGCACCATGCCTGAAGGCACATCTCAAGGATCTTCAGCAACAGGGCATCATTTCCAAGGTAACCGAACCGACTGACTGGGTCAGCTCGATGGTATGTGTTAGAAAGCCTTCAGGAGACCTGCGCATCTGCATTGATCCCAAAGATCTCAATAAGAATATAATGCATGAACATTACCCCATCCCGAAGCGGGAGGAACTCACCAGTGAGATGGCACACGCACGTTTTTTCACCAAGTTAGATGCGTCACATGTATTTTGAAAAATCCATCTGGATGAGTCCAGCAGAAGGCTCTGTACCTTTAACACACCATTTGGCAGGTACTGCTATAATCGCATGCCGTTTGGCATTGTCTCGGCATCGGAGATCTTCCATCGCATCATGGAGCAGATGATGGAGGGCATTGAAGGGGTTCGTGTGTATGTGGACAACATCATCATATGGTCCACAACCCCTGAAGAGCATGTTTCCCAACCCCAGCAGGTATTCCGTGGTGTCCATGCCACTGGCCTGAAGCTGAACAGGTCCAAATGTTGCTTTGGCATGTCGACACTCAAGTTCCTAATTGACCAGAACTCTCAGCAGGATGTGCGCCCGGAGACAGACAAGGTCAAGGCCATCAAAGCCATGAAGGTCTCTGAAGACAAGAAGGTGGTGTTGCGCTTCCTGGGCATAGTCAATTTTCTGGGCAAGTTCATCCCAAACCTGGCCTCACACACCACGGCCCTACGAAACCTAGTGAAGAAGTCCACTGCCTTTGAGTGGAAGGCAGCACATCAGGCAGAGTGGTTGGAGCTGAAAGCCAAGATCACCATTGCACCTGTCTTGGCATTTTTCGACCCAGACAGGGAGACGAAGATCTCGACAGATGCGAGCCAGAATGGCATCGGTGCAGTGCTGCTTCAATGTGATGACACTTCATCCTGGGCATCGGTAGCCGATGTATCGAGAGCCATGATGCCCACCGAAACAAGGTATGCACAAATAGAGAAGGAATGCCTGGGTCTTCTCACTGGCATTCTCAAGTTTCACGGCCATGTCTACGGCCTGCCGACATTCACTGTCGAGACGGATCATAGGCCTCTGGTCCACATTATCCACAAGGACCTGAACGACATGACACTTCGGTTGCAGCGCATCCTCCTCAAACTCAGAAGGTACGACTTTGACTTAGTGTACACGCCTGGCAAGGAGCTCATCATCGCTGATGCATTGTCCCGCTCCATCACATTGCCTAGTGAACTGCTGGAAATCATCCAGCAGATTGAATCACAGGTGCAGCTGTGTGCTAGCACCCTCCCGGCATCTGATGAGAAGGTGGTTTGTATCCGGGAGGAGACAGCCAAAGACCCCCTCTTGCAGCGTGTCATGAACCACCTCCACAATGGCTGGCAGAAAGGGCAGTGCCCTCAATTTTACAATGTAAAGGACGACCTGACGGTGATTGATGGTATCCTCCTCAAGCTGGACCGGATTGTCATCCCACTCAGTCTCCAGAGCTTGGTGCTCCGCCAAATCCATGAGGGACACCTGGGCATCGAGAAGTGCAGACGCAGTGCCAGGCAGGCTGTCTACTGGCCCGGTATTAGCCAGGACATCTCGAACATGGTCCTCAACTGTGCGACCTGTCAACGCTTTCAGCCAGCGCAGAGCAAGGAGACGCTCCAGCAGCATGAAATCGAGATATCCCCGTGGTCCAAGGTTGGCATCGACCTCTTTCGTGCGAATGGTCGTGACTAGGTGTTGATTATTGACTATTTCTCCAATTACCCTGAAGTCGTGAAGCTCTCAGGCCTCACATCTCGGACCGTCATCAAGGCCTGTAAGGAGACGTTCTCCAGGCATGGTATCCCACTCACTGTCATGAGTGACAATGGCCCGTGCTTCAACAGCCAGGAGTGGTCTATGTTTGCCAAGTCATACCATTTCAAACATGTCAATTCCAGCTCACACTATCCGCAGTCCAATGGGAAGGTTGAAAAAGGGGTGCACATTGTGAAACAGCTCATCTGCAAGGCCGCGGATTCTGCTTCTGACATCTATCTCGTGCTGCATGCGTACAGGGCGACCCCACTGTCCACTGGCATGTCGCTGGCTCAACTCCTGATGAACAGGGACCTGTGGATGACACTTCCAGCCATACACTTGCCCAACCTGGATCACTTCCCGGTGCTGCAGAAGGTGCAGCAGCTCCGAAACCAGCAAAAGCAGGGCTATGATGCTCATGCCACCGATTTTCCCATGTTATCCCCGGCAGACACTGTCAGGATCAAGATACCGGATGGTGGCTGGTCTGCTCCAGCTGTCGTTGTTTGACAGGCTGCGCCCCGCTCGTATGTTGTACGTATGGCTGATGGTTCTGTTGTGCGACGACACAGACAAGCGCTGCGCAACATTGCCTGCCCGCAACTGCTTTCGTCTCCGTTTCCATCCGTTGTTTTGCCACCTCCTGATACCTTGAACTACGAGGCCAGCAGTCAGGCTTCCATCCCGCCTGTCAAGGCGCCGTCATCCCCACCACCACCTCTCCGGCGGTCGACAAGGATCAGACGCAAGCCCCAGAGGCTGGACTTATGAACATTTGTTTTGTTTGCTATGTTCTGTTTTCTCACATTAGACAGCTGTCTTCACATGTAAATACGTTCACATATGCGACCACTTGTAAATATGTTAATATATGCCACCACATGTAAGTTTGTTCCCATATGCCAACAAAACATTAAAAAAAGGTGGAGATGTCATGATATGCAGACATGCAGATAATGATATACAGACAGGCACAGATATGCAGCTAATGAACACCGAGAACAGGACATGACCAATGAGCAGCCAGGACACTCAGGGATGGTATCTCACTATAAAAGGCACGAGGCACTCACACTCCGCCTCTTTCCACTGATGAACATCTACAGAGTGAGTCAGGGTGTATGTACAGTATCACACCTCCAGCACATGGCTAAGAGCTAGTCTGGTTCAGTCAGACAGAGTAACCACACTTAAGTTAGCAGAAACTCGAACTCATAGAGAACTGTGCTAACTGTGTTACTGGTTCAATAAATCAGATTGAACTAACCTCAAGGTCTGGAGTATCTTTTGGTTAAAGCTGCATCCAGTTGCAGCCTGTGTTATCCCAGAGTACATAACACGACAAGACTCAGTGGAGCTAATTATTATCTTGTTGCTGGTCTGCTTACACCTAAAAGCAGAACTGCTGATTGTCCACCTATTCTAATTTACAGATGGACCTTCCTTTAAGCAGCCACAAATTTTCCACCAGAGTTAAGGGGCGCAATTCTCCCATCGGGAGTCTAAGTGCTGACGCCGGAGTGAAAACGGGAGTGTTTCACTCCGGCGTCGGAGCCCGCTCCCAGCCCCCTACTCTCCCGTCCCCGGGGGGCTAGGAGCGGCGTCGCGTCATTTACACACGCCGGGTATTGGCGGCGCGTAAAAGCGGCAGCGTGTAAATGACGTGGCCGGCGCCATGTAAATGATGTCACCCGCGCATGCGCGGTTGCCGTCGTCCCCGAGGCCACCCCACAAGAAGATGTCGGATGGATCTTGCGGGGCAGCGGAGGAAAGGAGGTCCTCCTTCAGAGAGGCCGGCCCGCCGATTGGTGGGCACCGATCGCGGGCCAGACCCCATTTGAGGCCCCCCATCCCCGGTGCAGGAAACCCCCTCCCCCCCCCCGACAGGCCGCTTCCCCAGTGTTCCCGCGCTGTTCCCGCCGGCAGCGACTAGGTGTGAACAGCGCCGGTGGGAACCCGTCGTATTGGACAGGCCGCTCGGCCCATCCGGGCCGGAGAATCGCCGCTCGCCTTTTGCAAACGGCGAGCGGCGATTCTCCCAGCGGCCAGCCGTGATTTGCGCCGGTTTTGGGGTGCTGGGAGAATCACGTGCGGTGGTCGGGGCGGCCTGGCGGGACACCCCCGGCGCCCCGGCGATTCTCCCACCTGGCATGGGGGGCGGTAGAATTCCGCCCAAGGTGAAGAATTGGGAGAATTCCTGCAGAATTCTAACCTTCGATAAAGATTGACATTTAATATGGGGCTAAATTCTCCGGAAACAGCGCGATGTCAGCCGACTGGCACCCAAAACGGCGCAAATCAGTCGGGCATCGCGCCGCCCCAAAGGTGCGGAATGCTCCGCATCTTTGGGGGCCGAGCCCCAACCTTAAGGGGCTAGGCCGGCGCTGGACGAATTTCCGCCCCGCCAGCTGGCGCGGAAAAGACATCTCCGGGCGGCGCATGCGCGGGAGCGTCAGCGGCCGCTGACGGCATTCCCGCGCATGCGAAGTGGAGAGAGTCCCTCCTGCCTCCGCCATGGTGGAGGCCGTGGCGGAGGCGGAAGGGAAAGAGTGCCCCCACGGCACAGGCCCGCCCGCGGATCAGTGGGCTCCGATCGTGGGCCAGGCCACCGGGGGGCACCCCCCGGGGCCAGATCGCCCCGCGCCCCCCCAGGACCCGGGACCCCGCCCACGCCGCCTTGTCCCGCCGTTCAAAAGTTGGTTTAATCCATGTCGGCGGGACAGGCAATTTATCGGCGGGACTTTGGCCCATCCGGGCCGGAGAATCCAGTGGGGGGGCCCGCCAACCGGCGCGGCCCGATTCCCGCCCCCGCCGAATACCCGGTACCGGAGACTTCGGCAACCGTCGGGGGCGGGATTCTCGGCGGCCAACGGCCATTCTCCGACCCGGCAGGGGGTCGGAGAATGACGCCCCTTGTTCCTCAAACATTAGAAAATATTGAAGTTTCTATTTCAAAATCAAGTCTGTATGGCATGGAACGTCTTGGTACGATTAATATTTGCTGCAAGTACAATGTGTGCAGGTAGAAGTGCGTACGGTAAAGTCTCATCTATAATTGAAAACAATGAGCTACGAACTGAGCAATAAATTGCTGCCGGCTCTGCTGGTGCTGAACATTTACAGGACTTTGATTTTGGTCAATTTGGAATGGCTGCTTGCACAATGATAATGATTGAAAAGATCCTCTAAATTATTGGCCCCAAAATTAAAAGGGCTTTTAAAATAATTGCTTTAACATTGTCCAATGCGCAGTAAGCTTTGATATAAACACATTGCTTTTGACTCCTGTGGCAGAACCATCTGAAATACCCTCTGCAACACACCTATTAAAAGAATGCGCATTGCTTCCCACAGCTTTCAGAGACAGTGAACTTAAAATGAAAAAAGTTTAACAGCATTTACTGTAAAGATATTATTGATTTATTTGACCATTTGCAACATTGGCTTAACTGTGGATATTCTTTAGTTGCATTTGACCTTTGTAATATCATCCTAAATATCATCCTTCAACTTATAACTGTTGATCAATCACTTATGTTATTATCACTCCTTTATCATTGAAATCATTTGCTCCTTGTGGAGTGATGCTAGTGTCGCTACTCTGATGGTCAAATGGTTAAATTTTGCTGCATCAATTTTAATAATTCCAGTTTCATAATCCAGTAGCAAAACATATCTGTGACGTCTGTGCCTTTTTTTAGTAACAGGTTTTTTACAATGCAGCTATTTTAAAGTGGAGACAGGCCTTGGCACGAAATGAAACAGTTGCAACGGTTCATATAAAACTGTATTTGGATAATGAGTAAGTTCATGAACATGGAAAGAAAATGCCCCAATCTGCAAATGATATGATTTATAGGAGGACTATGAAACAATTCATGGCCTGGGTTCTATCAAGCTATTATGGTTATTTTAAATCAGTAAAAGATAAAGAATTAGGTTGTTGGGATATCGCTAATCTTTGTGCTCTGATGAATGACCTTTCCTTGAGAGCAAAAGTAAGTAAAGGTAAAGTTGCCATAGTCCCAGATGACCATAGGTTGCTTTCCCCTTTGAGGGGGAGAGCTGACTGGTGGTGATTTAACCTGAGGATCACCACACCTCAGGCGAGGGGCAAGGTTGAGAAGGCGGGGATTATTCATGAATAATCTCAGGCAGTAGAGGAATTGAACACACGCTGCTGGGCTCTGTCTACATCACATACCACCTGTCCAGCCAACTGAGCGAAACTGCACCAGACAAGAAAAAAAAAATCTTCCAATTCGTCTCTCCATATTTCCTGGTATTACGAACATGTATAGCAATATATCTACTACATCAGAATAGAAATAGAAAGAATCGTGGATCTGGTTTTCATACATCAATCCCACATCTTAACTTCAGCTATTTCCTTTGCAAATCACCTTTGAACCATTTATATTTTCCTCTTTAATAACCTCACAGGTAACGCATTCCACAGAATAAAAATCTTCTATCTGACTTCCTTTCTTATCAATGACATGCATCCCCAATCACTGAATACTTCACAACACTGAACAAGCTGTCCGTATGAACTTTTCAGATGCTTTCATAAACTTAAAAAGAGGCTAAGGAGTTTCAATGCTTTGAACAGCACACCTATCATACATTTAAAGTTTTATTTATGGCACAAATGTAATTATTATACTTATGTTTCTCTGTCGCTATTCTTCACCACACGTTTCTGTAACTATTTTTACTTATATATCCTAAGTCTGGCTTATTCTCCTCGAGGCTAATATATACATGTGTTGAAATGTATGTTTCTTCTGAGTGTTGGGTGTTCTGGATCACATACAGGTCACCAACACTTGAAGTAGTGCAACACTATTTTAATAAAAGGTTAACTATTTAAACATACTTGAACTGTGGGTAAATATGATACCAGCTTTAACTAAAGACCTTTGCCTTGTCCTAACCAGTTGATGCACTCAGCACATGGTGAATGTCTGTGTTGCAGGCTGTGAGCTCTGTGCTCCTAGCTAACTGCTACTCGAATGAGTGGGAACTCTGATGTCCCCTGCCTTTATAGTGCGTGTGCTCTCACTGGTGATTGGCTGCGGTGTTGTGTATGTTGATTGGTCCCACTGTGTGTCCATCAGTGTGTGTCTGCACCATGATATACTGGTGTATATTATGACATCCCCCATTTATATATGGAAATGTGCCTGCGTGACAATAAATAGTGTGTGGTGAATGTTCCTAACTATGTGTGTGCGAAATATTTACAGGACTATGTACATAAAACTAAAATATTTACATGGGAAGGTGCCTGGTGCAGAAAAAAACAGTGTGTCACACAAATAACGAGATAAACACTATATACAAACCACTTGAACGATTAAACGGAAGAACAGAACAGACCAGAGAGTCCATTAGTGCACAGTTCACAAACTTAGGGCGGGATTCTCCACCCCCCACGGTGAAGTGGCCGCGCCGTCGTGAACGCCGTCGAGGTTCACGACGGCGTGGAACGGCCCCGGTCCCGACCGATTCAGGCCATGACAATGGGCCAGTATCGGGGCCGCGTCATCTACCCGCGCCAGGCCTTGTCGCCCGTGTAAAAGCGGCGCCGAATAGATGACGCGGCCGGCGCCGCATAACGGATGTCATCCGCGCATGCGCGGGTTGGCCGGCACCAACCCGCGCATGCGTGGTTGTCGTCCTGTCAAAATCCGCCCCGCAAGAAGATGGGGGACGGATCTTGCGGGGCCGCAGAAGGAAGGAGGTCCTCCTTCAGAGAGGACGGCCCGCCGATCGGTGGGCACAATCGCGGGCCACCCCACATTCAAGGTGAAGCCCGGTACAGGATCCCACCTCGCCCCCCCCACAGGCCGCCCCTCCAGCGTTCACGAACCGCCCACGACTGCAGCAACCAGGTGTGGACGGCGCCGGGGGGTACCCGTCGTTTTGGCCTGGCCGCTCGGCCAATCCGGGCCTCAGAATAGCGGGGGTGCCGGAGAATCGCCATTTTGGGTGTCTCCGGTGGTTCTCCGGCCTGCGGCCCACGAAACTCAACCGGCCCGTTCCTGCCGCTTGGGAGAATCGCGGGACGGCGTCGGACCGGCGTCCCAGGAAATTTCGGCGGCCCAGGCGATTCTCCCAACCGGCGTGGGAGTGGAGAATCGCGCCCTAAGTCTCTGAGGTGGGCGACACATTCTGGTTGACCGCCTCAAGGGTGGGCCAGGAGCCACCAGCTGAGGAGCGGGATGGACTGCGTCAGAGTAAGGAGGATGCAGAGTAACCGGAATCCCTGCATAGTCCAGGCCAGCGACAACAGGAGGGCATGGCACTGGCGGAGGATCACGTAGCGAGCGCAGAACGAGACGAAGGGCATGCCGATTATGGTGCAGAATGGAACCATCCGGTAGACGAACCAGGAACGAGCGGGGAGCCACCTGCCAAAGAACAACAGCAGTTGCAGACCAGCCACCATCCGGAAGATGGATGCGGGCGTTGTCATCTGGAGCCAGAGCAGGGAGATCAGCTCCATGGGCATCATGAGCGCCTTGTGCTGTGCACGAGACAGTTGCATTCGTTGAAGGACCGGAACGTGGTCGAGGTCTGGGATGTGAATGGACGGCACCGTCGTCCTCAGGGTGCGACCCATGAGCAGCTGGATTGGCGACAGGCCAGTGGACAGTGGGGCCGAGCGATAGGCCAGCAGGGTGAGGTAGAAGTCGGATCCCGCATCGGCAGCCTTGCAGAGGAGCCGTTTGACTATGTGGACGCCCTTCTCCGCTTTGCCATTGGATTAGGGGTACAGGGGACTGGATGTCACATGCACAAAGTTGTACATCCTGGCAAAGTTGGACCATTCCTGGCTTGCGAAGCAGGGGCCATTGTCCGACATCACAGTAAGTGGGATGCCATGACGAGCAAAGGTGTCCTTACAGGCACGGATGACTGCAGACGATGTGATGTCATGCAAACGTACCACCTCCGGGTAGTTTGAAAAATAGTTTACAATCAGAACATAGTCCCTGCCCAGCGTGTGGAACAGGTTGATGCCGACCTTGGACCAACGGAACATGACCAACTCATGGGGCTGTAGGGTCTCACGTGGTTGGGCCGGCTGAAACCGCTGACAGATGGGGCAGTTGAGCACTGCGTTGGCGATGTCGTCATTGATGCCGGGCCAGTACACTACCTCTCGGGCCCGTTGGCGGCACTTCTCCATGCCAAGCTGGCCCTCGTTTAGCTGTTCCAAGACGAGCTGGCGCATGCTGTGCGGGGTAACAATGCGGTCCAACTTCAGGAGGACACCATCAACTTAAAAACACTTACCTTCACAGGAGCAGGCCAGTCGATTTCAGTGGGAGCGGTGCGCAAGTGATTTCAGGGAGGTAAGTGTATCCTTTAAAAACACTTACCTTCACAGGAGCAGGCCAGTCGATTTCAGCGGGAGCGGTGCGCAAGTGATTTCAGAGAGGTAAGTGTATCCTTTTAAAAAAACACTTTTCTGTTTTATTTTTTTCGACCCGCGGACTTCTGGGAAGACCCCCCCCCCCCCGACCAATAAATTCTGTGGAGAGGAAACCCGAGACACTACACGTGTAGTGTCTCCCACCGGCCCTCCTCCTCTAACCTAATAATAAGACCCATTGGTGTGAGGTAAGTGCCATATTATATTATTATTATATTATATTATTAGCATTGTGCAGGTCAAGGTTCGGAGGTGGAGGAGCAGTCTCTGTCAGGGAGAGAACCTGAGAACATCTAAGACACTCAGAAGGTAAGAAGGTAAGTAAGTGATTTTTACTCATTTTTACTTTTATACCTTTTTCAAATTGTGTGTGTGTCGGGGGAAACTGAAGTGAAATCACAGAAAAGCTGTGACCTGAGTGGCTGGTTGGGAATCTACACTAAATTAAAAAAATTAAGCATTGGTAACTAATTAAACATAATTACTTAATTATAATTTAGAGGGGTATCTAAGCCAGAGATCGGAGAGTACTATATTTAGCTTTCATATTTCTATTAGAAATCTAGTGCTAGGAAACAGATAGTTAACAGTAACTTTGAATTTAAAAAAAATATATATTTAAAAAAAAATAGATTTTAAATTTTTTTTTAATTTTAATTAATTGACGCAATGTCAGTTAGAGGGGTGCAGTGCTCTGACTGTGAGATGTGGCAGGTCCGGGAGGCTTCCAGCGTCCCGGATGGCTTCATCTGCAGAAAGTGCACCCAACTGGAGCTCCTCACAGAGCGCATGGTTCGGTTGGAGCAGCAATTGGATGCACTTAGGAGCATGCAGGTGGCGGAAAGCGTCATAGATCGCAGTTATGTAAATGTGGTCACACCCAAGGTGCAGGCAGAGAAATGGGTGACCACCAGAAAGGGCAGGCAGTGCAGGAATCCCCTGTGGTTGTCCCCCTCTCGAACAGGTATACCCCTTTGGATACTGTCGAGGGGATAGCCTATCAGGGGAAAACAGCAGCAGCCAGAGCAGTTGCACCACGGCTGGCTCTGATGTTCAGAAGGGAGGGTCAAAGCGCAGAAGAGCAATAGTAATAGGGGACTCTATAGTCAGGGGCACAGATAGGCACTTCTGTGGACGTGAAAGAGACTCCAGGATGGTATGTTGCCTCCCTGGTGCCAGGGTCCAGGATGTCTCCGAACGGGTAGAGGGCATCCTGAAGGGGGAGGGCAAACAAGCAGAGGTCGTTGTACATATTGGTACTAACGACATAGGCAGGAAGGGGCATGAGGTCCTGCAGCAGGGGTTCAGGGAGCTAGGCAGAAAGTTAAAAGACAGGACCCCTACGGTTGTAATCTCGGGATTACTCCCTGTGCCACGTGCCAGTGAGGCTAGAAATAGGAAGATAGAGCAGCTAAACACGTGGCTAAACAGCTGGTGTAGGAGGGAGGGTTTCCGTTATCTGGACCACTGGGAGCACTTCCAGGGCAGGTGTGACCTATATAAGAAGGACGGGTTGCATCTAAACCGGAGAGGCATAAATATCCTGGCCGCGAGGTTTGCTAGTGTCACACGGGAGGGTTTAAACTAGTATGGCAGGGGGGGTGGGCACGGGAGCAATAGGTCAGAAGGTGAAAGCATTGAGGGAGAACTAGGGAATAGGGACAGTGGGGCTCTGAGGCAGAGCAGACAGGGAGAAGTTGCTGAACACAGCGGGTCTGGTGGCCTGAAGTGCATATGTTTTAATGCAAGAAGTATTACGGGTAAGGCAGATGAACTTAGAGTTTGGATTAGTACTTGGAACTATGATGTTGTTGCCATTACAGAGACCTGGTTGAGGGAAGGGCAGGATTGGCAGCTAAACGTTCCAGGATTTAGATGTTTCAGGCGGGATAGAGGGGGATGTAAAAGGGGAGGCGGAGTTGCGCTACTGGTTCGGGAGAATATCACAGCTGTACTGCGGGAGGACACCTCAGAGGGCTGTGAGGCTATATGGGTAGAGATCAGGAATAAGAAGGGTGCAGTCACAATGTTGGGGGTTTACTACAGGCCTCCCAACAGCCAGCGGGAGATAGAGGAGCAGATAGGTAGACAGATTTTGGAAAAGAGTAAAAACAACAGGGTTGTGGTGATGGGAGACTTCAACTTCCCCAATATTGACTGGGACTCACTTAGTGCCAGGGGCTTAGACGGGGCGGAGTTTGTAAGGAGCATCCAGGAGGGCTTCTTGAAACAATATGTAGACAGTCCAACTAGGGAAGGGGCGGTACTGGACCTGGTATTGGGGAATGAGCCCAGCCAGGTGGTAGATGTTTCAGTAGGGGAGCATTTCGGTAACAGTGGCCACAATTCAGTAAGTTTTAAAGTACTGGTGGACAAGGATAAGAGTGGTCCTAGGATGAATGTGCTAAATTGGGGGAAGGCTAATTATAACAATATTAGGCGGGAACTGAAGAACATAGATTGGGGGCGGATGTTTGAGGGCAAATCAACATCTGACATGTGGGAGGCTTTCAAGTGTCAGTTGAAAGGAATTCAGGACCGGCATGTTCCTGTGAGGAAGAAGGATAAATACGGCAATTTTCGGGAACCTTGGATAACGAGAGATATTGTAGGCCTCGTCAAAAAGAAAAAGGAGGCATTTGTCAGGCCTAAAAGGCTGGGAACAGACGAAGCCTGCGTGGAATATAAGGAAAGCAGGAAGGAACTGAAGCAAGGTGTCAGGAGGGCTAGAAGGGGTCACGAAAAGTCATTGGCAAATAGGGTTAAGGAAAATCCCAAGGCTTTTTACACGTACATAAAAAGCAAGAGGGTAGCCAGGGAAAGGGTTGGCCCACTGAAGGATAGGCAAGGGAATCTATGTGTGGAGCCAGAGGAAATGGGCGAGGTACTAAATGAATACTTTGCATCAGTACTCACCAAAGAGAAGAAATTGGTAGATGTTGAGTCTGGAGAAGGGTGTGTAGATAGCCTGGGTCACATTGAGATCCAAAAAGACGAGGTGTTGGGTGTCTTGAAAAATATTAAGGTAGATAAGTCCCCAGGGCCTGATGGGATCTACCCCAGAATACTGGAGGAGGCTGGAGAGGAAATTGCTGAGGCCTTGACAGAAATCTTTGGATCCTCACTGTCTTCAGGGGATGTCCCGGAGGACTGGAGAATAGCCAATGTCGTTCCTCTGTTTAAGAAGGGTAGCAAGGATAATCCAGGGAACTACAGGCTGGTGAGCCTTACTTCAGTGGTAGGGAAATTACTGGAGAGAATTCTTCGAGACAGGATCTACTCCCATTTGGAAGCAAATGGACGTATTAGTGAGAGGCAGCATGGTTTTGTGAAGGGGAGGTCGTGTCTCACTAATTTGATAGAGTTTTTCGAGGAGGTCACTAAAATAATTGATGCAGGTAGGGCAGTGGATGTTGTCTATATGGACTTCAGTAAGGCCGTTGACAAGGTCCCTCATGGTAGACTAGTACAAAAGGTGAAGTCACGCGGGATCAGGGGTGAGCTGGCAAGGTGGATACAGAACTGGTTAGGTCATAGAAGGCAGAGAGTAGCAATGGAAGGATGCTTTTCTAATTGGAGGGCTGTGACCAGTGGTGTTCCACAGGGATCAGTGCTGGGACCTTTGCTCTTTGTAGTATATATAAATGATTTGGAGGAAAATGTAACTGGTCTGATTAGTAAGTTTGCAGACGACACAAAGGTTGGTGGAATTGCGGATAGCGATGAGGACTGTCAGAGGATACAGCAGGGTTTAGATTGTTTGGAGACTTGGGCGGAGAGATGGCAGATGGAATTTAATCCAGACAAATGTGAGGTAATGCATTTTGGAAGGTCTGATGCAGGTAGGGAATATACAGTGAATGGTAGAACCCTCAAGAGTATTGAAAGTCAAAGACCCCGCTGGGTCACACGGGGTGTTGACTGCCCTGGACAGAGCGTCGGCTATGACCAGGTCTTTGCTCGGGGTGTATACCAGGAGTACAGGTCCACAGGTCATTGAAAGGGGCAACACAGGTGGAGAAGGTAGTCAAGAAGGCATACGGCATGCTTGCCTTCATTGGCCAGGGCATTGAGTATAAGAATTGGCAAGTCATGTTGCAGCTGTATAGAACCTTAGTTAGGCCACACTTGGAATATAGTGTTCAATTCTGGTCGCCACACTACCAGAAGGATGTGGAGGCTTTAGAGAGGGTGCAGAAGAGATTTACCAGAATGTTGCCTGGTATGGAGGGCATTAGCTATGAGGAGCGGTTGAATAAACTCGGTTTGTTCTCACTGGAACGAAGGAGGTTGAGGGGAGACCTGATAGAGGTCTACAAAATTATGAGGGGCATAGACAGAGTGGATAGTCAGAGGCTTTACCCCAGGATAGAGGGGTCAATTACTAGGGGGCATAGGTTTAAGGTGAGAGGGGCAAGGTTTAGAGTAGATGTACGAGGCAAGTTTTTTACGCAGAGGGTAGTGGGTGCCTGGAACTCGCTACCAGAGGAGGTGGTGGAAGCAGGGACGATAGTGACATTTAAGGGGCATCTTGACAAATACATGAATAGGATGGGAATAGAGGGATACGGACCCAGGAAGTGTAGAAGATTGTAGTTTAGTCGGGCAGCATGGTCGGCACGGGCTTGGAGGGCCGAAGGGCCTGTTCCTGTGCTGTACATTTCTTTGTTCTCTTTGTTCTTTGTTTGACTACCGCCAGATCGTCTCTGATGTTGTAGAACTGCGGGCATTGGCCCTTGAGCCACCCGTCTGTTAGGTGGCGCATGATACGCTGTAGCAGGGGCTCAGCCGCAGTCTCGCGTCGAATTTGGATGAGGCGTTCATCCATGGCCGGTAGATTGGAAGCCACGAAGGCCACATGGGCGTCAACCTGGCAGACAAATCCCGCTGGGTCACACGGGGTGTTGACTGCCCTGGACAGAGCGTCGGCTATGATCAGGTCTTTGCTCGGGGTGTATACCAGCTGAAAGTCGTATCGCCGGAGTTTGAGTAGAATGCGCCGGAGACGAGGCGTCATGTCGTTCAAGTCTTTTTGTATTATATTGACCAGCGGGCGATGGTCGGTCTCGACGGTGAATTGGGGAAGGCCGTACACATAATCATGAAATTTGACGACACCGGTCAACAGGCCCAGGCACTCTTTTTCTATCTGCGCATAGCGCTGTTCCGTGGGGGTCATGGCGCGTGACGCATATGCAACGGGGGCCCATGATGAGGCCTTATTGGGTTGAAGGAGCACTGCCCCAATGCCAGATTGGCTGGCATCGGTCAAAATTTTGTCTCTTTCGGTGGATCAAAAAAGACCAATACCGGGACCGTGGCAAGTTTGGTTTTAAGTTCTGTCCATTCGCTCTCGTGGGCAGGAAGCCATTGGAATTCTGTCATCTTCCTGACCAGGTTCCTGAGAGCTGTGGTACGAGAGGCGAGATTAGGGATGAACTGGGTAATGCTCCCTCATTATGTTGCGATTCGGGGGCGAGATTCTCCGGAAACGGCGCGATGTCCGCCGACTGGCGCCCAAAACGGCACAAATCAGACGGGCATTGCGCCGCCCCAAAGGTGCGGAATGCTCCGCATCTTTGGGGGCCGAGCCCCAACCTTAAGGGGCTAGGTCGGCGCCGGACGACTTTCCGCCCCGCCAGCTGGCGGAAAAGGCCTTTGGTGCCCCGCCAGCTGGTGCGGAAATGACATCTCCGGGCGGCGCATGCGCGGGAGCGTCAGCGGCCGCTGACGGCATTCCCGCGCATGCGCAGTGGAGGGAGTCTCTTCTGCCTCCGCCATGGTGGAGACCGTGGCGGAGGCGGAAGGGAAAGAGTGCCCCCACGGCACAGGCCCGCCCGCGGATCGGTGGGCCCCGATGACGGGCCAGGCCACCGTGGGGGCACCCCCCCGGGGCCAGATAGCCCCGCACCCCCCCCAGGACCCCGAAGCCCGCCCGCGCCGCCTTGTACCGCCGGTAAGGTAGGTGGTTTAATTTACGCCGGCGGGACAGGCATTTTAGCGGCGGGACTTCGGCCCATGCGGGCCGGAGAATCGCGCGGGGGGGCCCGCCAACCGGCGCAACGCGATTCCCGCCCCCGCCGAATATCCGGTGCCGGAGACTTCGGCAACTGGCGGGGGCGGGATTCACGCCAGTCCCCGACGATTCTCCGACCCGGCGGGGGGTCGGAGAATCTCGTCCCAGATCCTTTGGATCAATGCAGATTCTGAGCTCGCCGGAAAGCACACCATGGAACTGACCCAGTCGGTTGGTTCCGTAACTCTGGAGATCGCTCCTTGGTCTTGGAGGTCCTGCAGCTGCTGCTTGAGGCGGTCCTTGAGGGGTGCTGGGACTCTGCGAGGTGCTTGCACCACATGCGTCGCATTCTGTTTGAGTAGGATCTTGTAAGTATATGGGAGCGTGCCCATGCCTTCGAAGACGTCGCGGTGCTGGTTGATGATGGCGTTGAGTTGCGCCCTGAAGTCAGCATCCTGGAAGGCAGACGTGTCATCAGGAAAGAGAGAGTGAACTCTTTGAACAAGGTTTAGCAATTTGCACGCCTGTGCGCCAAGCAGAGAGTCCTTCGAGGAGCCCATGATCCCGAAAGGAAGGATGGCTTTTCGTGACTTGTGCGTCACTTCGAATTGGCATGAGCCGGTAGCAGGAATTATGTTGCCATTGTAGTCCAATAGCTGGCAGGCCGATGGAAGAATGGTTGGCTTTACACAAAGGCTTTGAAAAGCAGACCACGCCATGATATTGGCGGAGGCACCAGTGTCCAGGCGGAGTCGTATTTGGGACCGGTTGACCGTCAGGGTGGCACACCACTCATCGTCTGGATCGATGCTGTATACCGACAGCGGCCAAGTCTTCCACATCGTAGGCATTGTCGAGATTTTGCGGGGCATTGCTGCTTTAAATGGGCGGAGCCACAGTTGCCGCACGTCGTGACATCAGCACGTTCGCTGC